>NW_027493188.1:0-427435 GCF_021521415.1 Bidens hawaiensis | reverse complement strand
TGTTCATGTTCAAGACTGAGAAAGAAGAGCTGAATAGACAGCAAGAAGAACAAATCGACTGAAAGATGAGCAGATTGCCAAACTTCAAGCCAAAAACGACATGCTCAGAATTGAAAACTCTCAGCTGAATGCGACTGTCGCCGAACAGGGCTCTTCTATCAAGGAACTAAGAGAGTCAAATCTAAGCCTTGAGGCGAAAGTAACCGAATTGAAAGGAGATGTTTCTACGTTTGGAAGTCCAACAAATGTTGATGTGGACACAGACGAACTTGACTCTTCAGATGATGGAGGTGAAGGTATTAAAGAGTGAATTGAGTGAATGTAGTGAGGATTTAAATGTTAAATCTTGTTAAATGATGATTTTTGTATAAACTCAGTTTCATAGTAATGATATTGTATTTCATGTTTATGATATTACATATGTTTACTTAAAATTGTTGTTTAAATTGTGGTTGTTTAATCAAACAGGTGATGATGATCCGTTTAATGTCCAACCGCTGCAATCAAAAACTGCAGCAGAATTTTTCACGTTTCTACTGGACAATCCAAATGAGCAGCGAAACTTCGCAAGTGGAGACTTGGAAGAAGGTGAAATTTCTCATAATTTCACAGTAAGAAGAATTGGAACAAATGTTTGAATTATCCAACGTAGAAACAGGCAAGTATCTGGCTTTGCCTCCAACAGAACAAACGTCTTCTTCTGCTGCTACACCTGATTCATCATCATCTACGGCCACTGACCCCTCACACGTCGATCCCTCTCAATTTGATGACGTTGAAATGGAAGACTTGTCAAGGAAGAGTATCCTGAATACTATACGTCTCAAAATGACGATCTTCCTAACTCTGCAAGTTTCTTCCAAATGTAACAGAGGAGGAAATACAGAAGAAGGCTGAAGAAAGGTCAAACAATATGGAACTGCCTTCTGAAGCGGATCAAGCCGATTTTTTAGAGAAAACCGAGGAATGCAAGAAAGCATTCAATGCTATTCTTGAGAAGATAAGATCCAGACGACAAGCGAAGGCCGACCATTCCTCATACAACGTCATATAAAATGAAGGGTCGCAGAACTTCAGGAGAAATTATCGCTTGGGCATGTCTGAAGGATATAACTGCGTAGCTGTCAAGAGAGAAAGGGGGTTGAATACTTTCAACGTATTACTGATTTGAAGACCCTTCCTACTCATGATCTGAACCGTCTGAATTATCTTGATCTGCTATACGCCAACTCATCTCCATTTGCCACGTATTATCAGAGTGTATTGCGAAAAGAGTACAACACACAATGGAAGATGATCACACCACAAAGGCCGAAGAGATATATAAGCAAAAAGGAGATCGATCTGATCACCAACAGGCCCAAAAGTTATTTTGAAGTACATGCCACCACTCACAATGAAGAAGATTCCCTCTTAGAAAGATGAAGCAGGACTTCTACAAATCATTCAGGCATTGGTACTATGATGGAAGACTGCATGAGGCAGTTATTGTGCTCAATGACTATGGTAACTGGAGCACAATTCGTATTTTTGATCCAATGTGGGCTCACAAATTTGTCAAGGGAGGATGTCTATACGTTGTACAAGACAGAGATTCTTTATGCTCCTGAAGACATAGAGCAAGCGTTAACGTACAGAAATGTCATTAGGATTTGCTTTGCCTATGACATACATGCAGGATCAAAATTGGAAAGAACAACAGAAGAAGTATGCCCAAGAAACTAAAGATTAATTGTCATGTCTTTCGTTTATCTTGTTTCTTGTTGTAATTCAAAGTTAAATCTTCTGATTGTAATTGTTTTGAATTGAATGAAATATGATTGGAATATTGTGATAGATTATGCTTTAATGTCAATTTTACAAATCTAATACAATTGTGCTTAAATGTTAATCCAAAATTCCAATTGATAGCGTCTCAGGATATGCGGAACCTATGGTAAGTCTGACTGACTGTACCATTTGATCAAGAGAGAACTCCATGAAGAAAGGAGTTTGTGGATGCAACGTATGCACCACTAGTTTTGAGAAAAGAGAGAGTGAGATAAATCCAAGGGGGATTTACGATCGAGCAAGAGAACTCAATTGGTTACAGGCAAATAGAACTGGCTCCAAGGGGGAGTTTGTTAGGACATGAAATGTCACATGTATGTCCCCAGTTCTATCAGGTTGGTTCAACATGAAACCAACGATCGTGAAACCAAGTTAACGTATTGAAAATGTCAAACGAAGCTGATTCGATCGAATCAGTGACTGATTCGATCGAACCAGATCTCATTTGATCGAATGAGTATCTCATTCGACCGAATGAGTCTTCGGTATATAAACATTACTTGGGAAATTTCACAGAGAGAAAATAGAATACACACTCACGAACCAGCAGCCTACAGAAACACTCTCGATTGTTCTTCATGTTCTTGATCGTTTCCTCCAATCCTAGGCGTCAAACACCTTTAGGAATCGTACCTACGTGCCCGTTGATCACCACCGAATCGCCGTGTTAGAGGATTCCGCACTCTAACACGTTGCCCCGTGAATCGTTGGGAAACCGAGTCCCGAATCGGTCCTACACATTGACAATCCGTTGAGTTCAACAAGGGATTGATCAAGGGTTTGTTTAGATGGGGTTACTATGGAGGTAACATTGATGATTCGATGTACAACAAGAACGGATTATGCCCGACCTACAAGTATTTATTACATGTGTTGATCCATTGATTGGGAGGTCGTAAGGTAGGTTTTGATGAATGCCGGATCATGTTACAGTCGGCATTTGTCGCATTGATTCTCAACAAACCGTTCAACTTTTCAGAGATGATTTTTTATCATCTTAAAGAACAGTGCCTTTAAACGGTTCAAAGGAAGAAGTTCTTTATGTATCCTCGATTCCTCCAGTTAATTATTCAAGACTTGATCCCCAATTTGGTCATTGATCAAACATTGGTGGACGATGTTCTACCACTAGATCATATGACGGCTGATACTGTACGACGTATTAAGATTTATAGGAAAGATCCTCCTCCGACCAAACGTTTGATTGGTCATCTGGTAAATCCATAATATGTATATCCTGACATGATCGTTGGATCCATGACGATTCAGATTCTGAGCATGAGGAGGGACCAGGTGGGAATGATGGTGGTGATGATGGTGGTGATGTTGGTAATGTTGGTGATGGAGATGCTGCTATCCTCGAACAACAAGCTGCGGTTGAAGCGGCTTTAGCTACTACAATTTCCGCTCAACGCAAGAGAAAGGGTAAAGAGTTGGCTACTGAAGGATCGTCTAAGCGGAGAGTGTCGGCCGGTGCTGTCGCTTCTTTTGGAGTTCAGCCTCCAAGGTTGTCCGTTTCTCAAAGACCGGTGGTGCCGCTTACTACTAGCACCCCAGAACTCACTTTGACGACCACGCTTACGTCCGATCCTAGGCTTGGTATGATTCCTCAAACTGTTTTATCTCCTGTACCAAGGCCTACAACTGCTACATCGGTGGTTTCTCCTACACCAACTATGTTGCATCCACAACCTATAGACTTCTCATTTCTGAGGCTTAACCGACCTCAAAGGCCTGTTCAACCTATTCCAGCTTCGTTTCTTGCCATGACGCATGATCAACAGATTAATATGGTTATGAGTCTACTTCATTTATATGAAATAAAATGTCTGCTGACCGTATGACTCAAGAACGAATGATGGATAATCAACGAAGGCTGATGGGATATATATCTTATAGTCAGAAGGAAACAAAAGATCTTCGTGAGATTGTTAAGTCTCAGGGGGTGAAGATCAAAAAACAGAAGGATCTCATCTTGCAGTTAACATGCAAGGATGATGCACTTAAAAAGATCAAGAATGATGAAGAAGATCTATGACATTCATGACAAAACGAGGTACACTATATTCATTACGTAACAAGTAAACGATAAATCGGTTAATTCGTAGTGCTTAAACGAGTAACCGACCGATACTAATTATGACCCGTTTACATACTGAGGGGTCATATACGAGTTATATATATGCTATAGAGGCTAAGATATTGATATTTAGGCCCTAGTACGTTTAAAACTCTTTAAACGAAAAAGGTTTCGTTTATCGATACGCTATAAGCTTAAACGCAATCGTTAATATCAAAACAAGCATCGTAGCATCCGTTAAGCCGAAAAAGATTTATAAAACACTTATATGACATGTTCTAAGCAATTCGTGAAAATATTTTGGAATTTTACAACGGGTCAGTACATTTTTCTTATTTTACAAAAATAAGCTGAAAAACGCTCGTTTTCGCGCTGTTTGACGCACCCGATAAGTTTTTCGCGTCAAAAACTGAACCCGGACTAAATTTGGACTGGGCTTTTCGTGTTTGGGCCTTTAGAATCAGATTAATGGGTCAAATTGGGCCCAAGGTGGCCCAATCTTTCTTGCGGCCGCCAATGTGGAAAAGCTCCCATGTTTACATTTTTTTTTATATAAAGAAGATAAGAGATATTTCACAACAGAAAATCTGGATTATTCCTTCTTCAACACAGAACTTCAAAGAAACCCTAGGTATGATTTCATAAAAACTCGATTTTGATTCGTTTATACTCGTTTAATAGCATAAAAACATGTCTTGGCTAGTAAAAATCAAAGTTAACGGTGTAAAACTCTCAAAAATCATCCAAAAATATACTTTGATGTTAATAAAAGTTTCAAACCAGGAACATATATTTTTTTGGTCAAAAACGCTGATTAGAATATGAATACAACGTTTTTACGGTTAGAAAGTTCGGTTTGAACCCAAAACCGAAACCCTAATTATCAAGGCTGTTACATGGATGATTTATGCTTGTTTTGATGTTATATGATATGTAGATATATTGAGTTTGCAACCCGAGACCCGGAGAATTGTTTAAACTAGCAAAATTCATCGAAAACCGACAAGGTAAACCCGTAACATTCGTTTAGGGGCTGTTTAGTATTAGGTTGTGACGTGCTTATTGTTAGCTTGTGAAAACTTGCAGGGACATTAGGGATCATATAAATGAGTCCCTGTTCAAATTTGGTAATTTTTCGATAAACGGAGAATATTTGGTGAATTTATTTCCGTTTATGTGCGTTTATTTGGGAAAAATAGCTAAACATGTTGAAAAATTCTGAAACTTGTTTTTGAAGTTTAATATGGGATGGTAAGATCACTGGTAAAGTTTGGGGAACATTGGAAATGCCTAAGTATGGTTTGTGCAATCATGGTTAAACCGAATTTTAACAGCCGAAAAACGCACAAAAAGGCATTTTGTCAAAAGAGTTAGGTTCTGGAAATTTTGCAGGTGCTATGTAATAACATTGAGGCCATTTGTAAAAATTATCGGATTTTTCGGAGGTCGTTTGATATAAACGGGCCATTTATCACACGATTATAACCTATTAAATGAATTTTTATAAATAAATAATTAATCATAAAATTTCTGGAAATATTTTTATAAAATTCTCCATGTCTTAATGTATTTTTACAAAAATTTACATAATTTATATATAAGTACATATTTAGTTATGATTAATCAAAGATTTAGATTATAATTGTTTTAACGAAACCAGCAGTTTTGTGTTTAACGGACTGACTGGTATGTCAAAATGTCAAAAGTGGTCAAATATCATATTTTTGAATGATATTAATAAAAACGAACTTTTTACGAAAATTCCGGACAATTCGGGTGGATTGTGCGCGTTTTGTATAATCAAACCCGTGTGAAAACGGAAACGAACCCTGCGATCAAACCAGACACCGAAACCTTAAAATTCTTTCATAAATCAAATCATTTTATTAATCAATATATTTACTTAAGTTTATGTGATCTTACCTAATCCCGAAACGTATAAACGATCAACTGAGCTAGGCTCAGAAAACGGTGAAACTGAGCCAAATCCAGTTTTAAACATTTCATAGTATACAACGTCACAATCTAAGACTATGGTCATGTTCTGGGCCTAACAGCTATACCCAGATTATCTACACAGCCCGACTTAGCTTGAACACTCTACTAGTATTAACGATACGATACCGTTTATAGGAATCAGGCTATAAACGAGGCATCTGACTTATTGATACGTAATTTCTGTGCGAACTACGATAAGGTGAGTTTCACGACCCCCACTTTCTAAACTGTTTTACAAACTTTTGGGGTGGAAAGCATGTTTATACACGTTATCGATCTGAAAATGATTCGGGACATAAAATATCTGAACAATTATATATGAAAAGTCCCTACAAACATAATGATTGACTACGTGCTGATGAAAGATGATTATTATCGTTGATTGATATATTAAGTGGAGATAATACGAATTTGCAAAACATAATGAAATTACACGTGACAGCAGGTTTATACAAACATGTTATGTAATGTTAAACATAACTAATTTTGGAGATAACGTGGTCTGTAATGACCATGGGGATAACGTGGTCTGTGATGATTATGGGGCCACAATAGTAATAAACTAAAGTTGAGTATGGCTTATGAGCCAAGTTCTGCTGCAACTTATAAACTAAAGTTGAGTATGGCCTATGAGCCAAGTTCTGCTGCAACTTATAAACTAAAGTTGAGTATGGCCTATGAGCCAAGTTTTGCTGCAACTTATAAACTAAAGTTGAGTATGGCCTATGAGCCAAGTTCTGCTGCAACTTATTAAACGAACTAACTTGATTATGACATGAATGTTAAGAAAATAATGTGATTATGCGTATTGAGGGTGGATGGGGAGCCACAGTATTTGGTGATACGTGATAAATACTATATGTGTATATGTGTCTATATACATGCTACGTGATTAGCAGTAGGAAATACTATGTGTAGAATATATTAATTAATTGCGTGTACACTATATAATGTTTGAGTTTACGTGGAATCTTCGTGGGTGGAAGGGGGGACCACAGTGGTTGATGTTAACACGGAACCGTTGTGGGCGGAAGGGGGACCACAGGGGTAGGTTAAACACGAAAATTGGAAACAGGTAATACGAACAAACAATCACGATTTTACTGAAATTTCGAATTTATATTATAAACTTACATGTGTGCATATGCACACACAAGGATATGGCTGTATATATTCATACAAACGTAAATGCATATTTTACGTACGCACGTACATACAAACTATGACTGTGTGGTACGCAGAACTGATTTCGTTAAACTTATGAAACTCACCAACTATTCGTAGTTGACCTATTTTAACATGCTTTTCAGGTAATCAGATATGATAAGTAATTTTTTGTGCGTTACGTGTCTGATTGGTGATTGCTGTCATAGGCATTTGAGTTAGAAGTAAAGTAATTGAAGAACCGGTTTGATTGTATCACCTAGTTGTAAAAGATGTTAGAACGATATAATATATTGTAAATTAGTTAGTAATGTTTCTTTATGAACAATGTATTTGATACCAGTTGTATCTGTTGCATTTCCGTTTTACGCTTCCGCAATTCGCTTAACGGGGTGTGACAAGATCTGGATGAGTCTGGTGCAGGTGGTGAGCCTAAACAATCTCACGGTTCATCCTCAGGTGCAGGTACAAGTGCTGTTGATGACTCTAGTAAGTAAATTATTGTGTATCACGACTATACATCTGCCAAACCAATTGAGATGATTGAAGCTAACACTGTCATCTTTGTGGATGGATCGAGATTAGTTAGAAGTATTGTGAATCGAAATGATATCGAAGAGCGGCAGTTTGTGGAAAAGTCCCTAACACGGGAGCAGATTTAGTTACTACTTGGCTTAAATGATGATCAATTGACCGTGTTGGAAGCTGAGCTCGATGTCGAGGTCGAGAACGATGAAGAGATCTTAAATGATCCGACCATTCAAATGAATACGGCCTTTATTTATGAAGATGAGGAGGTTGAGATTGAAGATGTTACAGCTGAGAAATACCCTGATCTGTTTCAACACACCAATGTTGATCAGGGTGCTCCAGTATTTAATGAGAAAACGTTTAAAGCAGCTTAGGATAATTTGGATAAGTTATCAAAGGGTAAAAATGTGGTGTGATACGAAATTTGATTCGATTGAAAACCCGACCGATGCTGATATTGAATGGTGGTTTGGGTATCGAAGTAAGAAAACTCGTAAACTTATTGAAGCTTATCGGTATGTGAATCAGGAGCAGAAGGATGAAGTTGCTGCTCGTGCCAAAGCAAATCAAGTGACTTCATTCAAGAACGTGTCAAAGGTTCATGGTGATACTATCTCTTGGTTATTTGATTCTGATTTGAAAGTATGTATTGATAAACGGGAGAAAGGGATCCAATATTATGAGAAGATAACGTATGTTCTCACACTACCACGTAGGGATGTTCGAACCCTCGCGTGTCGACCATTTATCAACTGTGGGGGTGATCGGATAGCAGATTGGTTCCATCAACATCTGTTATTCAAAGGCAACCATGGATTTAAGTTTCTTAAGCCACAGGTCCCTACTCGTAAGCGTATTAATGAGATTGATCCGAGGACGGGCTGGAGAAAATTGGTCCTTAAAGTAAAGCTACCAAAGACCATGAAACGTGTGCCAGTGAAGACGTTGAATCAACGCATGCATTTATCATTCAACCGCTGGTACTACGACAACCGAACTGGCGAGGGCGTCATTGTCCTTGGCAAATGGTTAAAGACCGAGATGATCAAGATCATCGATCCAATGTGGCTTGTTAATTTAACCGAGATCGACAACTATGTGTTGTTTCAGAATAAGATTTTATTTGAGCGCTGTGAAGACTATGACCGGGCAATGCAGTTTCAGCGTGTTGTTCGTGTTTGTCATGAGCATGATATTCACAGTTGCAGAGACTGGCAGACCAAGCGCTTCAAGTAAAGTAAACGACAAAGAGCCAAGACGAGGGGGTGTCTGTTAGTACACGTTTTTGCGTCTCGAGTCTTTGTATTTATCGTTAATGTATTAGTCATTTTATTTATGTAATAAATATTAAGTTATTTCTCTAGTTTGTTATTTTTATCATCTAGTTCGTTAAGGATGTTTAACGAACTAGACTTAAGTTAAGTTCCCTCCTGATTCTTTAAGGAAGTTTAACAAATCAGGGGGTGATTCGTTAAGTTAATCTTATTTTTATGTATGTAACGAAGTGGAAGCTAGTTCGTCACAGAATGGTAACGAACTATATCCATCTTCTATTTATAGAGGTGTTCATCTCTGTTAATTTAAGTTTGGATTTTACATTATCGAACCTCTGCCGAATTACTCTCTCAAACTTTAATCTAAATATTATACATACACATACATAAAATTAATATAACATATAACATATAATCAAGTGTCATCATGAAGTAGATCCGTAATCGTGTTAATTATATATCTCAGATCAGAGATATGAGGATTGGTATAACGTATTCTCAAAGGTGAAGAAGAGCAGGTGGTGATAGAGACATTGATGAATCTGAAGAAGGCTGAGAAAATCGACAATTCCCTAGCCAGTTTTGTGTGCATGTTTAGTCAGTCCAAAAGGGCAAGCTGAAAAAGAACCTCAACAAGAACCTGAAAAGGAACCTGAGAGGCAAACTGAAGAGACTTTTGAAGAGATGATGGCAAAAGCCTCAAAAATTCATGAGAATGTAAACAAGTTTGAAAAGATGTATTCAAGGAAGAGGAAAGCTTATGATCAGGCTGATGGAGCTGAATCTGTGAAAAAGGGGAAATGGGATTATACGAACCAATACTTTTTTGAGACCCCAGATGAGCAAGCAAGTCCATTAAGGCCAGTTCCTCTTCAAACTTTGAGGCATGAGGAAGTAGTTCAAGGAGTTCCTAATATTCCAGCTGTTGATATTCTAAATCCTAATGAACCAAAGATTGATGCTCTGAATGAATCAATAGAGGAGGAGGATGCATCTGATGATGATGATGATGATGATGATGATGATGATGATGATAATCAGGGTAAAAAGGATGAAAATGTTGATGTTGTGTCCCCACAAGTAACAATGACTAAAGCTGTTGTTGAGTCACTTTACAACAAGTTACAAAAGAATAATAAACTGAAAAGAGTGCAACCTGTGCCTTCTACTATACAATCAAGGGGAGAACAACATAAACCCCTAGTGAAGAAGAGAAAGATCATGACTCTAAGGGAGAAGCAAAGGGCTCAAAATGAAAAAGAAAAATCAAAAGGGTCAACAGCTCATGACACACCTATCCCAGTGGAAGTCAAAGATGAACAAGTGGATGAACCCACAGATCCATGGGAAAATGATGAGATGACACACATTTTGAGAAACATAATGTTGAATCAAAAGGGAATGAATGAGAAAGTATTTGATAATCTTGGTAAAGCACAACTCAAGGAACTCTTCTTTGTACAAAAGGCTGAATGGGAAAGAGTGGTACTGGAGGGTGTAAACCCAAGGAGTTTTTTTGTAGATAGATTTCTACCACCTGGACAACAACATGATGAAAGGATTATGGAGAAGATTGCAAGGTTGTTCAGAGAGGGTAATGAAAATCTAACAGAGCTGATCAATTTACCTGCTGAGAGGATTGCTGCAATGTATAGAAAAACATTTGGAGTCACAAGGCATACAAAACAAATGAAGTCAATTCCTACTAGGCCGTCTGCTTCAAGAATGCATGCCTCAACAAGCAGAGGAGAGTCAAGCACAGTAGGAACACAATAAGAAACAAGACCACAATCTGATGTGGCTCTACCTATGACTCTGTACTATGACTCAATCTCTCAATCATTGAAGGTGATTATGCAGATAGACAGTTGAGAGACATTATATTTAGAGATGACTTTGCGGATTATACAAGGGAACAGCTTGAGAAGATGGCCACACTTGATTTGTATGATTATCATGATAGCAGGAAGTTGGCCGGAAGACAGCAAAATGAACTTTCAAAGTATTTAAGAAGTGAAGCTGAGAAGGGGTTCCCATTTCTTAATCAAAAGAAGTAGTGGAACTTGAAAAACTATGAAAAGAAAAGAAGAGCAACAAGGATGAGGAACATAAGAAATGCTGAGTATGACTTTGTTTCAAAAGTCTGAAACAAAAATCCTCTGTCAAACATGAATATATGAATCAGCATAGGACGAAGAATGACTCGTTCCAATTATGAAGTCCATAGAAATGGCCGAATTACAATGGTTGAATACAAAGAGAATAAAGGCCACTATGTTCTATGAAATTCAGATGGACTCATTTTGGGAATCATCAGAACTGATAAAGACCTGACTTATTTGCATAGGGAAGATCTGAGGTACATTGTTGGATTGACAATTCCAGAAAACCACCCTCACTATCAGATACTTTCCATCTTCCAGCAAAGAGCAGGAACAGTTCTTGTTGCAAGAAGACAAGCATCCCAAAATGCAGTAAGAAGATAATTCATAGAATAGGGTTTGCTTTGTAATGTCTACGGCCAGAATTTGATTATGTAATATTTTGACTTTTGATATGTAAATTTGATTTTGATTTGATATGTATTTTGACTAAGTGTATGTAACCTTTGAAATGTTTTGGGACAGCTGAGGTGTTCCAATCTAGGGGGAGATTGTTGAGTCAAAGATTTGACCTAAAAGAAGTATAAGGAAGATAGGAATCTTCTCAACTTCCTCAGAAATCGCTAAGTATAGAACCGGGCACACTTGTGTCAGGTCGTTTCGGATCGGATCTTAATCAATCATGTCATAACTCACACAAAATTAATCGTGTTGACAAGAGAGTTAATGACGGGTTACTATGTTTAGAAAGATGACCATTTGTTAAAGGCGGAATCAATAACAAACATACGGTTGCAATGAATATTCAAAATACGAGGACACACACAGGATTCACTCAAAAGATTTCCATTTATATAACGTTAATCATACAAAAGGGTAATCGATTAGGGTCAAGAAGGATTCCTGGGACAGTCGTCACACACAAAATATTCTCTTAATTAATGTGTCGGTCTTATCCCTTTTTGTCTCTAGTATTACGTCTCTCTTCTCGTCCTCCTGGCGGTGTGCCTAATTATTCTATTTATAGGCCTACCAGCCTAGGACAGGCTGTCATTCCTTCTAGAAACCCTATCCGATAGTACATATTCAATTTACATATTCAAAAATATACTAAGTGTAAAACAAGTCTTCCGGGTAGGCTTTTCATTAAACTTCAGTCTCCGAGTACGCAGCGTACTCGGCCTTCCTTCAGACTTGGTAAACATAGAAGTGTACTCGGAATCAGTTTCCGGGTAGACTTTACTTAACAAATATTTTACCAAGTAAAATATTCACCGAGTAGACTTCAATCTTCTTGAACTTATCAAACTTTGCTCGACAAATCCTTACGAGCAACCTTGTTCTTCTATGATCCTGTTCGGCTCATTGTTAGTTAAACAATTTATTGATAAGGCGTACTCGGGAGTACATACCTTACTCGAGCAGAACCTTACTCGATATAACTTAGAAATATTCCATCAACTCATCAAGTATACTCGGACCATAATTATTAAAGAATACCTTGCCCGGTCTTCCAATTACTTGGCTTCTTGGACTTGGTTGACCAAACCTTACTCGGAAGAGTAAATACTTGGTCTTGAAGTACAATCCTGCTTGACAAAGTGAACCTTACTCGGATATGCCAAATAGATGAACCTTACTCGGAAATCACCAAAAAGCATACATTGCTCGGATATCCACTTAAGAAGACAATTTGAAGAAAACCTTGTCCGGGAGGCAAAATCTCGTACTCGGCTAAGTAAAAGCTTACTCGAAGGTCCAAGGTGTACCCGGGTTCAATACTTAGCAGTTTCTGAGGAGGTTGAGAAGATTCCGATCTTCAATATTCTTCATTTAGGTCAAATCTCCTCATTTGGGTCGAATTCTTGACCCAACAATCTCCCCCTAGATTGGAACACCTCAGCTGACCCAAAACACTCTATGGTTACTTACACTTAGCAAAATACACATCAAATTTTCATAATAAACAAAAATTACATAATCAAAGGTTTGTCCAAAGACATTACAAAGCAAAGCCTAATCTATCTCATTTGTCTTTTCCTCTCATTGTAGGCTGCTTGTCTTCTCAGCTGGATCACAGATGCTGCTCTTTCTCTGAATATATTGAGCACTTGGTAGTGAGTGTGTCCTTCTTGTATCACCAAGTCTCTTATATCAGTAAGATCATCATTATGTAGGCATGTCAGATCTGCATCCTTCTTGATTGTTGCCAAGGCCTTCCCATCTGAGTTCCTCAGCACATAGTAGCCAGTGTCTTCTTTGTATTCAACTTCTGTAATGACACTGTTCTTCTGCACTGTGTAATTTGGCCTTCTCATCCTTCTTCCCAAACTTATACAAGTCTCCATGTTGGACAGAGGATTCTGATCTTGGACTCTCATCTTGTAGTTCAGTCCCGCCCTGTCCATTTTCTTCAGTTTTTCTGACCTCTTTGACTTGTGAAGTTGGATCAGTCTCCAACTTCTCTTTTCTTTCAAAAATTTGAACCCATCAGCAGCCTGTTCTTGCAGGTACTTAGATAAGTCATTCATCTGTCTTCCTGCTGATCTGTCCCTGTTCCTGTAATCATACAAGTGAAGTGTGGCCATCCTTCTTAATTGATCTCCATTATACTCACGGAAGTCACTTCTGACCACAATCTCCCTTAGCATTCTGCTCTCCATAATCACTTTCATAGAATCAGTAACTGAATCATAGTATAGCTCTCTGGGTAGATCCACATCAGACTGTGGTCTTGTTCTTTGTTGTACTGAGCTGCTTGATTCCCCTCTTCCTGCTTGGCCTCTTCCTCTTTGTAATCTTTGATGGATTGGAGGTCTGAATGGAATTGATTTCTTGGGCTTTTGAGGTCCCAAGTTGAATGTTTTCACATATATTGCTTCCACCATCTTAGTAGGAAGGTTTTCAATCTCCACTATGTCATGTCTTGCTGCCTCCAGCTCAATTAACATTTTGATCATTCCTGGAGTTCTTGCTAGTCCAGCAGGCACAAATATGCCATTAGAGTAATATCTGGGATTTTCTCCCTCCCTTAATGCTTTTTCCCACTCATTCTTCTGCAGATAGAAAAGAGTCTTCAAGTCCTCTTTCTCCAACACATTATAGTCTTCTTCAGTCATCCCTCTCTTGTTTGTCATTATGTTTCTTAGGATGCTGATCATTTCCTCATTCTCCCAAGGCATAAATGGTTCTGTTTCTTGTTCAGGTTTAACATCATCTTGAGGGATATGAATTTCAACAGGTTTGACTTGCTCCTTTTCCTTCTCCCTTAAGGTCTGAATTCTTCTTTTCTTCTTTAGAGGTTCATCAAGTAGTTCTGTTTGAATTGTGCTCTAAGTATAGACCCTTTTCAACTCTTTCTCTTTCCTTTTGGAATATTGGTTAAATACTGCCTCTTTGCTCAGATTTCTCACAACCTCAGGCTTCATGCCTTTCTCAATCAAATACCCACACATGCCATCATATTTCTTCTTTAATTCTTCCAATTCCGTCTTATCATCTTGTTTCACAAACTTTTCTGCAACTATCTCTTTCTCACTGTTATAAAGATCTTGAATTTGTTCAGCGGTGTATTTTTCTAAGGCAGCTTCAGGATAGCCTCTAACTTTCAAAAAAGTTTTATAATGCTCAGTATTTTTCTTTCTCTTCTTAACTTTCTTTAAGACTTCCTCTGCATTAATTTCAATGTTTCCCCTTTGAATATAAGTCATTTCAGCTTGAGGGGCCTCAGCAGTAGAGCTTATGTCAACTTTCTCACCTCCTTGATCATGGTGGTCATCACCCTTTCCATCAGACTCCTTAGAGTCATCCTCCTCATCATCTGATAGATCATTCATGGCATCTATTTTTGGTTCATCAGAGGCAGGATGCTTTGATTCAGTAACATCAATATCAGGAACATTAATATCAGGGACATTAACATCAGGAACATCAACATCAGGGACCCCTGGTAGTTTTTCTCCTGGTTTCAGTGTTTTCAAGGGGATTGCCCTGATTGGTTCATCATTAGTCTGTTCAGCAGATTTCTTTCTTCTTTGATAGGTCTTTTCATATCTTCTTTCTCCCCAGTTACTAGCAGGGTTCTTTTTCATATCCTCCTTAACCTGTTCTGCCCATTTCTTGGCAGCTGCAGATGCAATTGACTCCCCAATCTCTTCAGGTATAATCATGTCAGTGTTAAGATTGGTTGATGGTTCAGCAATCTCAGATTGTTGCTCCTGAAACTTGCTAACCACCTTTCTCAAGGAGTCATCAAACTCTTGAGTTTTGTTCATATTCACCAGAATTTCAATAACCTCTTGATCTGCCACATCTTGAAATATTTCTTTTGCTACATTGGCTTCATTCATCAATAGGTCCTACTGTGCTAACTCTTCTTCTGTCAAGGAATGGGCAATTGCTTTCCTTTCCATTGATTCTTTAATAAGTCTTTCTCTCTCAGCAAGAGCAGCAGCAGTATCCACAAAAGATACATCTTTCTCAACATATACAGCAGGTTCTTCATCTATGGCTATCTCTTTACCCTTTTCTTTTCTCTTTCTTAACTGCTCTTCATTTTCTTCTTCATCACTTCCAAACTCATCAATCTCTCTAAATAAGTCTTCCAATTCAGAGTCATGCTCTACCCTTTTGGAACTAGCTTCTTGATCATCATTTGGCTCAGTGTGTTCTAGTTCCTCAGTAGCAGCACTCACATTCACATTCTCCACACTCATTTCTTCATTCACAATCTCAGTCAACTTTTCTGTCAGCACATTCTCAACATCATCATTGATTACTTCTTCTCTCACATCCATTACAGATTCATCACTTTCATCATACTCATTCATGATCCTCTTCAAACCATCAATATTATCAATACTTTCTGCATTAGTCATACCCACATCATTATCATTTATATTCTCCCCCTGTTTTGGGGCAGCTGAGGTCTTCTCAACCTCCTGCACCAGGGTTCTAATTAACAGTTCAACATCAGCTAACTTTTTCAATAACAGTTCATTTTCACTTGTTAGCTTTTCATTCTTTCTTTTTAAATCAGTATTTTCATCCCTAACCTCCTCCACTTGCCTTTTCAACTCATCATTTTCAAACATCAACTCAGCATTTTTTAGTGACATATCATCATGTGGACTTGTAGGGTTTGATGTAGTAAACGGTTCAAAATCAGGTAGGTTTGTGGTAGGGGTTTGTGGTGTTAGTGATTGATGTGTGTATTGATGTGTGGATGTTTCTGGTTGGTCTAGGTTAAGGGTTTTAGGTGGTGATTGATGTGGTGAGGTAGGTGGTGGTGATTGTGGTAGTGTAGGGATAGGTTGTTCAATTTCTTCTCTCTGCTCCCCCTGTTCAGATGCCATCATCTCCATCTCCAACCCATCTCCACCGTCATTTCCATCATCATCAGAGTCTCCTCCAGCACTCTCATCATCACTCCCTTCTTCCTCCTCTGAGCTCAGCTCAGGCACAGGCATAACAGCCAGATCATGGTTTAATAACCATGGCTGAATTTCAAATGGAATACTTGCATCAAAATTGTTAGAGACACCAGGATTCTTTATTCTCTTGTAGGCATCGGGATCTTGCAGTTTATGGGTGGTTCCAATTGTTGGTAAATCTTGTAGTGTGCTATTGAATATGATCTGCAGGAATCTCGGGTACTGTAAAAATCTTTTTCTTTCTGGTTTCTTTAGATTCCCCACTAGCCCATCAAAGATCATCTTGGAAAAATTAAATGGCAGATCATAGATTGTTCCAACGGTGGCATTTGCTAGATCAAGACTCATCAGAGTCCACGATCCCTTTCTAGGAGCAAATCCATGTATGATGTGATGAATCAGAAATCTGTACAACATAGGAAATAAGCCCTTCTGAAACTGTCCCTCATGGACATTTCCTTGATACCCCATAGTTTCTCTGAAAATCTTCAACAGATGCTTTGTATCGAAGCTGATGTGATTGTGATCATCGTCATTCAGTCTTAAACATCTTCTCATCAATCTTTCAGTGATCTGTATCTCTTGTCTTGCCACGGTTGCCTCGATTCGTCTTTCATTACCGTCTTCAATAAGCTCTGCTGATCTCCAGAAATCCAAGGAGTGATTTCTGTAAATAATCGGGCTTGTAGTGAGTGCAAAGCTAATGTTTGACCGTCTCATCCATAAGATCATCCGAGCCATCGGTTCATTCTCTGTTGTTCCTTGTAGTAGTGCACATATTTTGTGCTTTGGCTCAAACACATACTTTGGCTCGTTATCTGCCATATCTGTAATACATAAACAAACACATTCAAAGTGAAATTAGACATAAAGTTTAATACTTTAGACAATTTTAAGTTATAAAAATGAAGAAGAAAGAAAGAAATCTTCAAGAACCTGTTCTTCGACAAATTAATAACCTAAACACATAAACATAGTGTTAGTACTCGAATACATAATCAAGTTACATAACAATCTAATCGTGATCGGAAAACATAAAATTTTATGCTTACCGAGTCGGAATTAGTGGCTGATAAAAATTAGGGTTTGGATTAATCTTGAATTAGATAAGTCGGTTATTTTTCTTAGTAAGAGAGGTTTTGCAGTGGAAGGAGAGAGATAGAGGGAAATAATGTAGAAGAAATTTGCCTAAGTCCCTCTTTTATACATTTTGAAAGTGGGTTTTAAATGTTTTTTGTCATTTTGTGAATTACTAGCTTTCACCCAGTAACATTATCCACTTGATATAATAAAAACATTTAATTTCATTTAAGATCATAATACCTTACTCGAAAGGTTAAAATATCCAAAGTCTACTTGGTCTACTTCCACTAACAAACCATACTCGGTCAAACTTTGCTCGGAAAATTTTCAATTTGAAATATACAAAGTTTGCCCGAATACTTCTCTATTTAAACCATGCTCGATCAAGAAAATTAATTTAAAAGTTAAGACATAATGAAGAAAGCTTACCCGAAATACTTGATTTCTTGAGAAATAAATCACAAGACCAATAATCAAATATTGTTATCAAATAAACATTCTTACTAAGAATTAATTAAGATTCTCACAAAGATTTCTTAAATTCAAATTAAAACTTATCTAGCATGAACCCTAAAACTCATAATCACATTTTGTCATATTAACTAACATATTCAAACAACGTATTCATTCAAGTATGCTTGTATGAATATTGTGCTCGAGCACTCTTTCAAATGTAAAGTGTTGCTCGGACAACAATCTTATGTCAAGTGTACCAGAATAACTTTCATATAATACAAAGTGTGCTCGAAACTAAATTCTAGCAGACAGTGTACTCGGAAAGTTAGGTTTTGAAAATTACTAAGTATATTGAAGGAACACAAGTGTACCCGAAATATAAAGTGTGCTCGGAAAACAAAGTTTGCCCGAAAACACTTGTAATTTCAAAGAAATCATAAACACACATATCACAGAGCATGCTCGGAATGAAAGTAAACACATAAACATTTAAGTGTGCAATAGTTTAAAATTTCATAGAGCTTGCTCGAAAATCCTAAGTTAGCATAATGCTTGCTAGGATAAACACATTCAAACATCAGGTATGCCCTTGCTCGAGGGAACTTATCATATCAAACCGTACCCGAAAATGACAAACTTAAACAGTAACATCTAAGCGTGCCCGGAAAGATTAACAAACCTTTCCTAACAACATATTCACTCAAAGCTTACTCGGTGTACTTATTCAAGTTCACAAAGTTTGCTTGAAAAACACAATCAGCATATAACATGCATAGCTTACTTGAAGCTAACATATAACATGCATAGCTTACTCGAAACAAGAATTTCTTGTTGACAGTTAGCTATTTCAACACATAATCATCCCAAGACTACAAGCTTTCTCGGGAAGTGAGTACAACAGTATACTCTACCCGTAAAGTGTAAACACTTCGAAGCATGCTCGAAAATCATAAAGTTAGTCAGAAATGACTAAGCTTACTCGGAAAGATTGAAAACTATCAAACCTTACCCGAAACCACATATTCACACATAGACAACTGTTTTGTACTCGGAAAGGTTAACCGTACTCGAAATACATACTCAAACAGTTTATGCTCGAGAAGGTTGATAATTATCAAACCTTACTCGAACTTACATAATCAGACATAATCACTGTTTTGTACTCGGAAAGGTTTAAACTTTATTAACCTTACCCGAAAATACATATTCAAATAGTTTGTGCTCAAGAAAGTTATAAATCATCAAACCTTACTCGAACTTACATACTCAACCTATTTTAGGCAAAATGCAACACTTTTTGTCTTAAACCACTTTTCAAAGACATTTCTAAGTTATGTATCATTTCAGAACATAGTTTAAGAGCAAATGGTGCATTTAGAGATCAAATTTCAGTTATACTTCATTTCAAAACAATATCTTTGTTAAACTGAAAAGATCTCAGTAAAGGGATCATATTGACTAATTAGCTTTCTCAATACTTCACTCTTAGCATTATTTTGACAACTTAGATAGGTTAACAGCAGGTATAAACTTAGCATGATTTTCATCTCTTTGGTGATATGATTAAGGTTCAATTAAAGCATAATGCATTAATTGTCAACACTGTGCTCTGATGCCTCATATCTCTTCTCAAAGCTTATTTGGCTTTCCCCAGATCACCCCAATTGACTCCAACCTCCTGTATTTGGTCAAAAATAGTTTCTTATGACAGAACTTATTGTATTTTTGAATTTTTTTATATTCAAACATGTATTGAGGTTGAACATTGGACTTACAGTTAGCAACATGCCTTTCATTCAAGATGAGACAGTTTTTGTCAACATCTTTGTAGTTCTTGTTGTAACCCTCTTGTTTGATAAAATATTTAAAACATTTATCAACTTTTGGTTGATTTATTCATTCTTCCCCTTGTTTTTGATATTTTCTCAAATTTTCTTAAAGCATGTTCTTTGTCATATTAAAAAAAATGTTTCATTTTGGTTGACCAAATAACAATAGGCTTGTGTATGACTGGGTAATCACTTTTCTGCCATATCATTCGGAGAGATCTATCTTGAGACATGCAAAACAACTATGCATCTCCACATAAAGATTAGCATATTCATTAAGTTTATATCACCTTAGATTTTACATCATCATGGGAAAGCAACCATATATGTTAATGACTATACTAAGGCCTCTTTATCCTGGTAATTCCATATGATCAGCTAAGTAGTCAATGTACTATCATTTCCCAAAAAAAAACATAATTTAATATTCAATCACCCCAATTCCCTTTCATTGCCAGGTTAATGGCTATCCTGTTTTGACCAAAAGTGGTCAACAGGACCAAACATACATGTGAGTATATGTCCTTTTAAAGTCAGAGTTATTGACATAGTTTTAAGTGAAGGAATAAGAAACAAGTCATAATTGCCCCAAATGCATTCAGTTTTCAGGTCAATGGCTATCTTTTGAATCTATAGAGATTTAAGGACCAAACATACACAAGTGCATGTCCTTCCAACTGGGCAAATGACATAATTTTCAGCAAAAACAACTGTTTGAGATCTTTCCCTTTAAAAATCCTTCTTTTAAGCTTCTTAAAAGCTTGAACTGAATAATCTTATCATATCTCTACACCATGTTGACCAAAATATAGTATTTATGCAAAATTCATTGTAAATTTCATTGAATCACTTAATTCTGACATAAAACACATTTTGACATAAACAGTTGCATCACATACTCAAATCTTAATCATTCTTACATCATCAAGAAAAACAGACTGTAATTTCATTCAATGTCTATTCTACCTTAACAACTTTAGAAGATCAGATTAAGAACATATTCAAGTAACCATTAACATGTGATTACTTATGATATTATATAAGCAATTAATCTCACCTAAACAGATCAAACTACTTATCATAACATCAGATCAGTTAACATAATAGTCAAGAATTATCATCAATTTCAATCAAATTGCACAGATAGTTACTTAACCACCTATCAGTTAACATCAAAACAGTGACATAATCAAAACATATTAAACAACATATTCAGCAGCATATTCTGCAACATATTCAACTTGTGTAACCTCTTCTAAAATATTCAAGTAGCACATAGAGGTACACAACTAAGCACACATCCTTAATCAGATTTCATCAGAGTTGATCATCCCCAGGGCTTTCAAAAGAAAGTTGAACCTGGTTCTATCAAGTGGTTTGGTGAATAGGTCAGCCAGATTATCACTTGTATCAACTCTTTGCATTTCAATCAAACCTTTTTCACTACAATATCTGATGAAGTGATGTCTGATTTCAATATGCTTAGTCTTAGAATGTTGCACAGGATTCCTAACAGTAAAATATGCAGCAGTGTTATCAATCAGAATAGGGGTGTTTAGAAAGTTCAAACCATAGTCCAGCATCTGATTCTGAATCCAGAGAACTTGTGCACAGCAGGCAGATGCAGCAACATATTCAGCTTCTGCAGTGGAGATTGACACTGTGGTCTGTTTCTTGCATTGCCATGACACTAGCCTTTCACCCAAAAACTGGCATCCCTCTGATGTTGACTTTCTACTCATATTGCACCCATCATAATCACTGTCTGTATATGAAATCAGATCAAAGGATTGGTTCTTTGGATACCAAATCCCTAAGTCTGGTCTTCCCTTCAAATATCTAAATATTCTTTTCACAGCATTCATGTGGGAGACTTTTGGATTTGATTGGAACCTAGCACATACACACACAGCAAACATGATATCTGGTCTTGTTGCAGTCAGATACATCAGAGATCCAATCTTGGCTCTATATTCATGTTCATCAACTGACTCCCCCTTTCATCAGCTATCATCTTTTCTTTGGTGTCCATTGGAGTTGAGGCAGCCTTGTAATCATGACAGTTGAACTTATTCAAAATGTCCTGCACATACTTAGCTTGGTGAATGAAGATTCCTTCATCCTTTTGTTGAACTTGTAGTCCCAGAAAGAAATTCATTTCACCCATGGAACTCATGCTGTACTTGGACTTCATCACCTCTTCAAACTCCAAACATATATTTTCATTTGTAGATCCAAAGATGATATCATCAACATAAACTTGTACAAGCAGCAAATCTGACCCTTGTCTTTTGTAGAATAGAGTCTTGTTAATGGCTCCCCTTGTGAAATCATTTTCAAGTAAATGAGTTGATAACTCATCATACCATGCTCTAGGAGCCTGATGTAAACCATAAAGGGCTTTGTTTAGCTTATACACCCTGTTTGGATACATGGGATCCTCAAGGCCTGGTGGTTGAGTCACATACACTTCTTCATCAATCTTTCCATTAAGGAATGTAGATTTGACATCAAGCTGGAATACTTTAATGTTCTTTGAGGCAGCATATGCAAGAAAAATCCTTATGGCTTTCAGTCTTGCAACTGGTGCAAACACTTCCTCAAAGTCTATCCCTTCCTTTTGAAGACATCCCAGTGATACAAGTCTAGCTTTGTTCTTAATCACCAAACCCCTTTCATCTCTTTTGTTTCTGAATACCCATTTGGTTCCAATTGCATATCTGTCATGTGGCTTGTCTACAAGATCCCATACATGTAAATCTCTAAACTGGGCCAATTCCTCTTGCATTGCCTCTACCCAACTATTGTCTTTTAGAGCTTGAGCAATATTCTTTGGTTCTAATTGGGATAGAAAGCAAGAGTACAGACAGATGTTTGCTATCTCAGAACGATTTCTGGTTACCCTTTCATGCAAGTCACCAATGATATTTTCAGCAGGATGATTCTTTTCAATAGTAGGCGTTTGTATTATCATATTTGTAGACAAATTTGTGTCAAGATTTGTTTCATTGAATTCAGGTTCTTCAATGATCAAATCAGCTTCTGCATCATGAAACTTTGGTGCTTCATCATTGGTTTGTCTTGAAGTAGGTGCACCAGTGTTTCCCAGATTCAAGCTTTGAAACAAGTCTTGAAATCTTGCTGTTGTTGCAGCTTCATCTTCATTTGATTGGTTGCCTGTGTCACTCCCATTCTGAACATGATCATTTTGTACATAAGGACTATCTTAACTTGTCATTTCCTGATCTTGTTCAATGTTCAGAATGGGAGTTCTTCACAAAAGTGTATTCCTTTTCTTTTCTAGCAATCTTCTTCCACAATTCTTCCAAGTCCAGGTCTTTCTTCTTACTCTCTTCAAGTACACTGATCTTGTAGAATGTTTCATCAAAGTCTTCAGAATAAATCTTGAATGACTTTATTAACTTTTCATGATCAAACAGCCATGTTGCACCACTGACCGTGTTGAATTGATTCTCATTAAAAATAATGTCAGATGACTCTATCACACTCATATGATCTTTCACATAAACTCTGTATGCCTTTGAGTGAGTAGAATATCCAACAAAGAAACAGTCTAGTTGTTGTTTGGATGGAAGTTGTTGTTGTTGGGATTGAAGCCTTGGTTATTGTTGAAGTTCTGCTGGTTGTTGTTTCTATGCACATTCTGCTGGTATTGTTGTTGGTTTCTAGGCTGTTGGAACTGATTGACTTGAAAGTTCCTTGCAAATTGCACTCTCTTGCAAAGTGTCCAGGCTGTTGACAGTTGTAGCAGATAGCCTTGGACTTATCAAATCCTATTATCTCATTTGGACCAGAAACTAGTGATCTACCAGTTCTGTTGTACAGTCTCTTGCTTCTTAATGCCAACATTGCAGCTTGCCATTTGAGATCCATGTCTTCATGGTCATCAGCATCTATTTGTTCCAAATCATCCTGCACTACACTTGTGTGAATCATGTTTTTGGCTACAAATGCATCGTAGGACTCAGTGAACATAGACATTAGGGCTTGTGCATCACTCCCTTGAACATGCCCTGCACCAGCACTTTGAGCATTTCCATTTTCCACAGAGGCTGAATCATCGTCTATCAATTGAACATTAAACCTCTGTTGACCACCTTGATTGCTTGAACCACCTCCAATGAATGACCTAGCAGTCTCATTGTTGTGATCACTTGGTTCTTCAATGATGGGAATTTGTTATTGATTCTTTGTTGTAAGATTCCCCATTGGAGCAATTAAAGCATTTGACACATTGAAACTTGGTTTATCTTCCTTGATCATTTCATTCTCAATCATTTCAAGTTCAGCATCTTGAAGAAAACATACTACATCATTCAATTTCAATTCATTGAAATTTTGCTTTTGAAGGATGAATTTGCAAGCAGTATACCATTCTTTTGGCATTGAGTTGAGCAACTTTGTATTTAAATCAAAGTCAGTCATTACATAGTCAGTTGTTCTCAACTCATTCACAATAATCAGAAAACGTTCTAGTATTGACTTCAACCTTTCACCATCTCTATACTTGAATCTTTCTAACTGTTGCTTCAGTCTTTGCTTCTTAATGTTCTTCAATTCAGTGTTCCCTTCATACATCTCAAGGATTGCATCATACATTGCCTTAGCACTTTGATGATGTGCAACCTTTGTAAGGATTTCCCAAGACAGACCAAGTTTGAGCATAGCCAAAGCCCTGTCATCAACCTTTCTCATTCTCTCTCTAACAACAGCAATAGCATTTGCATTAGCACCTTCTTCAACAGCAGCTTGTGGTCCATTCTTGATAGAATTCCACATATCCACATCATTATAACAAACAGCAGCCTCAAAAAGCACTTTCCACTTGGTAAGGTTCTCCTGACCATACAATCTAGGTATCTTATTAGTAGACACCTCTTGTTCCTCATATCCAGACATTTTCTTAAAACAAAAGTTAAGCTTTTATCGAAAATAGAGTAAAACAATCAGATCTGAGAATAAATTCTCAGATCTGAGGTGTCTGATATGAATAGAACAAGATTCAACAATAAAAATCAAAGATTTAAGTGAAATAAGAAAAAGAAAACACCTAAAACTTGTAGATCTGGAAGAAAAATGAATAACAGAGCTTCTGACGTCACAAATCAATCGAACAGTGCTCTGCTTACGTCATTCTTCTTCAAAACTTAATCAGCAACAATCTTTCTAAAAATAGCAGCAACAAGCTCTGATACCACTTGTCAGGTCGTTTCGGATCGGATCTTAATCAATCATGTTATAACTCACACAAAATTAATCGTGTTGACAAGAGAGTTAATGACGGGTTACTATGTTTAGAAAGATGACCATTTGTTAAAGGCGGAATCAATAACAAACATACGGTTGCAATGAATATTCAAAATACGAGGACACACACAGGATTCACTCAAAAGATTTCCATTTATATAACGTTAATCATACAAAAGGGTAATCGATTAGGGTCAAGAAGGAATCCTGGGACAGCCGTCACACACAAAATATTCTCTTAATTAATGTGTCGGTCTTATCCCTTTTTGTCTCTCATATTACGTCTCTCTTCTCGTCCTCCTGGCGGCGTGCCCAAATTATTCTATTTATAGGCCTACCAGTCTAGGACAGGCTGTCATTCTTTCTAGAAACCCTATCCGATAGTACATATTCAATTTACATATTCAAAAATATACTAAGTGTAAAACAAGTCTTCCGGGTAGGCTTTTCATTAAACTTCAGTCTCCGAGTACGCAGCGTACTCGGCCTTCCTTCAGACATGGTAAACATAGAAGTGTACTCGGAATCAGTTTCCGGGTAGACTTTACTTAACAAATATTTTACCAAGTAAAATATTCACCGAGTAGACTTCAATCTTCTTGAACTTATCAAACTATGCTCGACAAATCCTTACGAGCATCCTTGTTCTTCTATGATCCTGTTCGGCTCATTGTTAGTTAAACAATTTATTGATAAGGCGTACTCGGGAGTACATACCTTACTCGAGCAGAACCTTACTCGATATAACTTAGAAATATTCCATTAACTCATCAAGTATACTCGGACCATAATTATTAAAGAATACCTTGCCCGGTCTTCCAAATACTTGGCTTCGTGGACTTGGTTGACCAAACCTTACTCGGAAGAGTAAAATACTTGGTCTTGAAGAACAATCCTGCTTGACAAAGTGAACCTTGCTCGGATATGCCAAATTAATGAACCTTACTCAGAAATCACTAAAAGGCATACCTTGCTCGGATATCCACTTAAGAAGATTCATTGAAGAAAACTTTGCCCGGAAGGCAAAATCTCGTACTCGGCTAAGTAAAAGCTTACTCGAAGGTCCAAGGTGAGCTCGGATTCAATACTTAGCAGTTTCTGAGGAGGTTGAGAAGATTCCAATCTTCCATATTCTTCGTTTTCGGTCAAATCTCCTCATTTGGGTCAAATTCTTGACCCAACAACTTGGACATCCGAGTATGGTTTTAATTGGCCGAGCATGATATTTTGCCTATCGGGCAGAGTTAACTTCTTGAAGTCTTCTTAAGTGTATATCCGAGCAAGGTTCACTTCATCTAGCAAAGGTGTTCTTCCTGTAGGTTCCCTGGATGGATCTGCATGGGATATCTCGATCTACACAGGTGCGGAATCCCTGCGTAGGTCGTTACGAGCGTAGAACACGAATCAAACAAAAACACGATACGAATAAACGAACACACGTTATATTATAACCGAAACACGTGATGTAATATCACTGATTACAGACTCAATACTCTCTGGTTCTCACGTCTCTCGACTCACACACGTCTGTATATGATTACTAAAGACTCTCTAAACAAGCCGTGACCTAGCGTATAAATACACGACAACTTCGCCTGATATGTTCAGGCGAAGTTGTTGCTAACTTCGCTTGACTAACAAGTTCGCCTGATAAGCAAACTTGTCAGTAACTTCGCTTAAACAAACAAAACACAATTAACATTACAGACTGGATTACAGACACTAGACTATGAACTACTGACATTATGCACCAACAGACTCCCCCTTGGCAGTAGCTTCATATCTTTATCTTTAAGCACTTGTCTTGTAATCTTCATGCATGCACTCCCTCGCTTACACAGACCGTGACTACTCGCTGATATTTCCTCGCTTCGTCTTTCCAAGCTGGAATATAGAATATCTTCTTCTCGTTTAACACCTGCAGATCAGCTTTAGATAAATTAACAAGATGCATCGGATCATACACTCTTAGAACTTCTTGTTCGTCTTCGTCTTCCATCACGGCTTCAGCAGTCTGGCAATCCACATACCACCATTTCAGATCTTTCAGCACATCTTGAGGCATAGTCTTCATTGGAACCTCTTTCAAACACCGAATCGGCTTGTATTTCATCACCATCCAAGGTTTGCCATCTGCTCTCATTCCTCTTTCAGTATCTTCAACTAATTTCCCTTTCTGTGGTTTTAACACCTCAATCTTTTTCTCTTTAATAGTTTCTTTCCATACTATCTTCCCAATAACTCTGGCCATATTATCATCATTTCTATTAATCAACCCCAGTCTGGCCAAATCCTTTACCTCACACTCAGGTAAGGTATTTAGAGATCTCAACGTCCTCTTAAAGTATTGGATCCCATCATATCTTTTCACCATGAACACTTTTAGCTGTTCATCATATAACCAACAGATAATGCCTTTCTTTGACTCAGCGTACCCTTTAATATTATAACTTTTCTTGAACATTGTAGGTACCACTGGCTTCTTCGTTTTGATAAACCAATGAGCATAGCCTTCCTTCCATCTAGGCTGCTCCTCCCATTCTGTATCATCAACTACTGTATCTTCACATACATTCGACTTCTCAACGGTTGGAAGCTCGTGTTCAACATTCTCCTCTACAATTTCACCTTCTTCAACATCATCTTCTATCACTATCTGTGCACCAATCTTCTCAATTTCTTCTAATGGCAGCACATCATCATCACACACATCATCAACATCTAACATATCATCATCCAACTCCTTCAAGGCATCGATCAAATCATCTCCCATCTCCTCGTCATCTACCATCACCACCTCATCACCACCAGAACCGCCAGCTGCACCTGCAGACTCCCCCTGAGCTGTGGTTGTCCCAAGAGCTTGAGTAGTTCTTGGCAACTCACCAACTGCACCTTTCGATGCATTGGGATCATCATCTCTGTCATTCTTCTTCTTTGTCCTGAGCTCGTCGCCTTTACAGCTCGTCTCCCCCTGAGATGCCAAGAACTCCTTCATAGCATCTATAATTTTTCCATGTTCAACCAGGACGGACGACTGTAGTTGATTTTCTGCTACTAGGCGCTGAATAACCTGGGTCTGGATAAGATATATCCTAGATTGCTCTGCCACGACCCGCTCTAGTGCAGCTATTCTTTCCGAGTCTAATAGGGTTGAATCGAAATCGAACCTCATGTGAGATATGTATTGAGTATACTGAGGAGGGATTTCGAATGAAACCGGGACATCAGAAGTAGCTGTGGACGTAACCGCAGGTGGTATCGTGACCGTCAACCCTGCAGTGTGAACCACTGTCGACTCAATAACCTGTGCAACAACCTCCGACGGAGTAAGCGTTGGAGGCGGCAACGATACAATATCTGGAGTCGTCAGCTGGAGTGTGATGGATGGGAGGCCAACAGATGATGATGTAGCCACCACGGGAACGTCCGTGGCGCTTGGCCTTGTGACCTGTAATGGTGTAGGGACAATTGACATACCGGACAGTGCGGGCGGAGCGAAACGTATAACTCTAGAGCTCTCACCAGCTCCCCTACCTGCACCTGTCCTGTCCCTTCTTGAACGTCTAATCAACTTATGAATGTCTTCTTCTTCTTCTGACTCACTGTCGTCATATGTCCTCTTTCTCTTCCCATACGTCCTCTCTTGAGTCACCATCATACGTCTTGCCTCATCCATTACATCATCAAAATCTGAGTCATCCACCGTCGTAGCTACTCTAGTAACATTTACTCCCGTACTCTGTGGAACCGAGACCTGTATATTTTCTTGAAGATCAACTCGGTCCATGTCAAAAAATCCTTGGCCGCCAAAAGCAGCGTCAAGGTCTACCTCTTCTTCAGCTGACACAACAGGCGCAGCAGGTCCAGTTTGAGGTGCTCCCGCCTGTTGTGTTTGAGGATCTCTAAGCTCGTCCCCATTAGCAGGAACATACTCCGGGTTGATTAAATACCCAAACAGTGGAGTATGCCTAGGACGCAGTTCAGGCTTGCTTCTAGCACTCGAAGTTCTACATTGAGCAAAGATACGCTTGTTCACACTCTCCACGTATCTGATAGGGCGACGTTGAGGCAACGTGGGAGCAACATGATTCAAGATCATTTGGACAAATCTTGGATACATGATGAATCTCTCACGCCCCATCGCCCTTCGCTGTCGATCAATCTCATAGAAGACCATCTGCCCAAGCTGTAACGCTTGTTATAAGTCAGAGCAGTCATCGCCGACTGCAAGGACGCGCCCATCCCGTCAGTGCCCGCCTTCCTCCCTGACATGCAGACAATCATTACGTGCATGAGGAAGCGCCACTGATCGAGCAAGAAACCTTTCCTTCTTTGTGTATCCCCCAAGGGACCAAAATATCCCATTCGTAGAAATGCTCCATCACGGAACGGAGCAACAAACTCTGTTGGGTCGTCCCTCGTCTCCTCTCCGAATTGCAAAGCCACCCGAATTTGTTCAGACGAGAACTGAACATCCTGACCATTTACCGTTGCACGCATCACCGGGGGGTCGACGCGGCAGTCATATTCCACCGTCTGCCAGAAATCCTCAATGTTGGGCAAGGAAATCGACAGAGTTGTCGTAATGGCGTGGAATATCCTCGAGCGTAAAAGGAATGTGATGATTTCGAGGAAATCATCAACTCCGCTCGCTTCCGGGTCTAAGGTGATATACATGTTGTGACCCGGGAAGAACTGTCTTTGTTGATCACCTCCGTCATCACCGCCTGCACCACCTGCTCCAGCAACAGCAGCAATATCTGCAACAAACAGGTTAAGTTAGATAAACGTCAAAGCGAATCACAAGTTCGCCTGTTACCATGAGCGAAGTTGTGATATATTATGTACATGCGAAGTTAAAGGTGGGGCGAAGTTGGGGAACAACTTCGCTTCAACTTGAACTTCGTTTGATAACTGTTATGTAAAATGGTCTAGGCGAAGTTACGGATAACTTCGCCTAATCACAACATTGCCTCATAAACTGTTTCAAAATCAATAATCAGGCGAAGTTAAACCTCAGGCGAAGATACGGATAACTTTGCCTAAACTGTAACTTCGCCGAATTCGAAACGGCGACAGTGAAGGCTGTTGAATCGAATCGATTTGGACAATTTTGAAGATTTCGGCCAGTTAACACTTGATTTTGAGTCGATTTGGACGATTAATATGTTTACTATCACGTGAAAATCGGGTGTTTAAGGTTTCGAAAGACGAGGTCGATTATCGAGTCGAAACGACCAATGATTAACCTCAAAAACAATGATATTAGAACCCTACACACCTATAATCGGATTAGAATCGGAAAAGAATGAACACAGAAGATCGATGGATTATGATCGATAAGTTCGCCTAGGTTTAGGAAGATAAGTTTGCTGGTTTTGAAAATTATGAAACTGTTTGACCTTAAAACTTCTTTATATAGGGTCAAAGTTAGTACAGGCGAAGTTATCGATAACTTCGCCTATTCCAGGCGAAGTTATGAACAAGTTCGCCTGTATTTACAAAACAAACCCCTACACATTTAACAATTTTCTATAAAGTTCTAAAACATCCTTTAAAACGTTAAATGCTACGATCAAGACCAAGTAACCATGTATAAAATAAGACAAATACAAAAGTAACAAAAATTTGAAAAATTAAAGTACACGGGATCAAATTTCAGTCTCGACAGGGACTACCATGTTTTAGAAAAGATCCGAACAAGAATCATACTAATTTCGTGACTGTCACACATATCCGTGTTCAGCTGTATTATGACATAAAGAAACAGGTTGTAAGCAGGTAATATACTTAAAATAGTTTTCATCGTTTCTGTGATACGAGTTAAGTTCAATTAAGCTCAAAAATTAAGTGGGCAACAACTCAGAGATTATGATGCCTCCTATCTATTCTCAAAGCGTATTTGGCTTTCCCCAAGTCACCCCAAATTGACTTCGACCCGTAGTGTCTGATTAAGTTGTAAGTATTCTTCGATCTTTAGACTCTGCTTCCCGTTCTCTTTCTTACATCATGATTGACATTTCAAGAAATTTTTTTTTTTTTTATTAAATACATAGAGAACAACTGCAAGTCCCGAATCTGGATCACTGCAGTCTCTTGACACGCTTTCTTCACGGGAATCAGAACACTAACAGGCTCGTGTATAATTGGGTAATCGCTTTTCTGCCTATCATTCGGAAAGATATATATGAAGACATGCAGAACTCTTAAGAAGTTTCCACATAAAATCGAGTAGATTTAGTTAGTATCACTTCTACTTTTACGCACCATAAAAAGCTACCACGACATACAATGACTGTTCTAAAGCCTTTTAAGCCTAATAACTTCACTAGTTAAGCACACAGAATCAGTAAATCTATCATTTTCCAAGGTTGGATCAATTTTCTGTTAAAACATAGTAACAGAACTTCTTACGAAGTAGTAGACTTGAAAAATAATTTCATTTCCCCAAAAAAATTTTTTGACTTCAATCGCCCCGATCAGTTCAAGTCTTCAGGTAAACGGTTATCCTGCGAATCCAATGGATTAGCTGGACCGACCACATACAAGTATGTGTCCTTCTAACTAAGTATGATCGACTAATTTTCAGCGAAAGAATAAAAAGACATCATAATCGCCCCGGTCACTTTCAGTCATCTGGTTAATGGCAACCCTCATACTCTACAAGTAGAAAATGAGGACCAAACATATCCGAGGATATGTCCTTCAAACTGAGGTAACCGACATAATTTTAAGCGATAGTGACACATTTTTTTTTTATATATATGCACAAAAAGCATGGTTACTCGGGATTGATCATCCCATTCAACTCAACAAGGTTTTGAAATCTTGATTTGTCAAATGCTTTAGTATATTAATCAGCGAAATTATCAAGCGTATCCACCTTTTCAAGCACAATCAGTTTCTTCTCAGCACAATCCCGTATAAAATGATGACGTATGTCAATATGTTTAGTTTTACTGTGCTTTACGGGATTATTAGTTACTGAGATCGCAGCAGTGTTATCAATACAAATTGGAGTAAGTGAGAAATTCAGATCATAGTCGCGTAACTGTTGTTGAATCCACAGAACCTGGGAGCAGCAGTTGGATGCTGCCATGTATTCTGCCTCACATGTTGAAATGGCGACTGATGTCTGCTTCTTGCATTGCCAGGACACTAATCTGCCTCCTAGAAACTGACATCCTCCGATAGTTGACTTCCGACTCTGATTGCACCCTCCATAATCAGAATCTGTGTAAGCTACCAACTCCAAGTCTCCTCCCTTCGCGTACCACAACCCCAGCTTAGGTTTGCCTTTGAGATATCGCAAGATCCTCTTCACCCCTTCATGTGAGATTCCTTTGGGTTTGCCTGAAAACGAGCACAAAGAAAAACTGCAAACATAATACCAGGCCTAGAAGCAGTTAAGTACATTAAAGAACCTATAATAGCCCGATACTGAGTTGGGTCCACATCTGCGTCATTGTCTGTCTCAGCACCAAATTTATGGTTGACGCAGATTGGAGTATCGAATGGAGTGCTGTCCTCCATCTTGAAGCGTTTGAGCACATCATGGACATACTTGGTCTGATGAATGAACATCCCATCCTTCTTCTGATCAACCTTCAATCCTAAAAAGAAAGTTAGTTCACCTATAGCACTCATTTCAAACCTTTTCTTCATGACGGCCTCAAACTCCTGACACATGGAGACTTTTGATGCAGCAAAGATAATGTCATCCACGTAGACTTGCACCAGCAGGAAGTCGCTTCCTTCTCTCTTGAAGAACAACGTGCTATCTATCTTCCCTCTTTCAAACCCATTTTCAAGCAAGTAATCTGATAAAGTTGAGTACCAGGCACGAGGTGCCTGATGTTGTCCATACAACGCCGTGCTTAACTTGTACACGTGGTCTGGAAAGTCTGGGTCAGGAAAACACGGAGGTTGCTCAACGTACACAACCTCATCAACTTTCCCATTTAGGAACGCACTTTTCACGTCTAACTGAAATACCTTCATCTTCTTATAAGCAGCAAATGCCAAAAACAATCTAATGGCTTCCAATCTTGCCACAGGAGCGAACACTTCATTATAATCAATCCCCTCTTGTTGATTAAAACCTTTAACGACTAGCCTCGCCTTGTTTCTTATAATAATCCCTTTCTCGTCTCTCTTGCACTTAAAAACCCATTTAGTGCCTATCGCATGCACATTCTTTGGTTTTTCAACCAAAGTCCAAACTTCCATTTTCTTGAATTGTGCCAGCTCTTCTTGCATGGCTTCGACCCACGAGCTGTCCTTTAGAGCCATTTGATAATTCTTTGGTTCAATCTGGCTGATAAAGCAGGTGTACAAGAATTCGTTGATTATGGCTGTCTCCTTAATGCTTGTGTAAACACAGGTGTGCTCATTCAAGCTACGTCTTGTTTGTACACCGGAGGACACATCACCAATCACATTCTCCAAAGGGTGATCTTTATGAATTCTCGTGGTCGGAACCGAACCGACATGCAAATTGTCTTCCAAGTTAGAAGAGAGCTCGTCAATGGTTGTTCCTTGCTGAGAGTGAAACGGATTGAAAAATTCTTCTTCAGGAGAGGCAGCAGGGGTATCGATAGCATTTGATGAGGAAGGTTGACATTTATCAAACAGCTGTCTTTGCACTAGATTTTCTTCCTCATCAAGGATCATCTTCGTAGCAACTCTTTCTTCTACTTCTGCATTATCAAATAAGGTATGTTAAAAGACTTAAAAAGTCTATCATAGTCGAAAAACTCAGCAGGTCCGTTGCTTGGTTTTGGCGGTTTGTAACTTGTGATATCGGTGTTACACACCACCTCAACCTTGCCGGTCGATGTATTAAAGACACGTCTGTTGGGAGTCCCAACAACATAACCGACTAAGATTCCTTCATCGGCTACTTCACCAAATTTAGAATTTGTCTTTAAAATCGAACAAGGGGACCCGAATGGCTGAAGACCACTCAAGTTGGGCTTCCTCCCATGCATAAGCTCATAACACGTTTTATTAAGTCTTTTAACAGTCAAGACTCTATTCAGGATATAACAGGCTGTAGCAACAGCTTCAGCCCAGAACACCACAGGAAGCTTCGAATCAGCCAGCATAGTTCTGGCTCCTTCAATTAACGTTCTATTCTTCCTCTCAGCCACTCCATTATGTTGCGGAGTATACGGAGCGCTGTACTGGTGCTCAATCCCTTTCTGAAGGCAGAAGATCTCCATTTCATAATTCTTGAACTCCATTCCATTGTCACTCCTGATGAACTTAACCCTTTTATCCATAACGTTCTCAACTTTGGTAATCAAATTCTTCACCATCTGAGCCGTTTCATCTTTTGATTTCAGGAAATATACCCACGAATATCGTGAGTAATCATCAGTGATCACCAAGCAATAAGAAGTACCTCCTAGACTTTTTGCATTCACGGGACCGAAGAGATCCATGTGAAGCAATTCTAGAGTACTAACAATAGAATTGACCTTCTTGGTGTGATGGGATTTCTTGTGCTGCTTTCCCTTCTTGCACGCTAGACATTTGTCTTCAAAGTTGAAACTTTTCAAGGGAACGCCCAGCACACGTCCATTCTTGACAATGTGGTTTATCTTCCGAAGATGAATGTGCCCCATTCTCCTATGCCACAATTCGGACTCCGATTCGCTCGCTTTTGTCATAAGGCATGATTCTTCCGTGGCCATTTCAGTCGACCTCATATCCATAATATACGTATTCCTCTCACGTGGAGCCTTCATCACAATCCACTCCTCTGGTATCTGAAAACCAGGATGCAACACAATCGCCTCATTCTTTGTAAAATGTACGGTGTACTCCTTATCACAGATCTGCGACACACTCAGCAGATTGTGCTTCAATTCTTCGACAAAGTTTACTTTCTCTAGAGTCATCTTTCCATTAGACACCGTTCCCATTCCCGTAATCTTGCCTCCACTTTCTCCAGCAAAGCTCACTCTCCCTCCTTGAACAGGTTTCAAATCGTGTAACAAGATTTTGTTACCCGTCATGTGCCGGGAACAGCCGCTATCCACAACCCAAAGATTATTGGCAGCCCTGTTCAACTGTTCCTGCACGATTAATGCAAAAGATTAGAATCTAGGGACCCAAGACCAATTGGTCTTGGATCTATACATCCCGAACTTTGGCTTTCCAAAGTTTGTCTCTGTATAATTCCTGTAAGTCCTATTAGTATACCTCCTTGTAGATTGATTGTGAGGCCTTCCAAACCTTTGTGAATTGAAAGAATTATAACTTACTGTTTGGTTATCAGCAGTGTGAAACTGAGATTGGTTTCTTTGAAAACCTGAATTAGTCTAATTTCTGAATTTTGAATGGTTTTCACTTTTACCAGTATTATAATTACCATTAGGCTTAGTCTCAGTTTTGATATGCCTCACACCTCTGAATCGCTGCTTCAGAGGGCAATCTGCAACTAGGTGCCCTAATTGATTACACCTAAAACAACACCTATGCTCAACTTTCTTTTCAACAGTTGTTTTGGATGTCGAGGCTGTACTATCGCCCGTTCGTCTCACATATGGTGGGACATACGGGTTTAGCGGAGAACTCTTTTTAGTTGTTTTATCTTTCTCTCCACTATTTGGTAATACAACCTCCTCCTTTGTCTTACCCGACTCGAATGACTTATCCGAATCTGATGAGACCGGACTCGGAACAGAAATTTTAACACTTGAAACAGGCGGACTTGTTTCGCCTCTACTAACATCTGGTTCTTTACTAGTTACCTTAATTGGAACTGTCTGAACAACCTCAAAGTCAACAGATTTCTGATTACTAGGATTAAAAGTGTAATTGTTATTATAAGGTGGTGGAACCTCATGATAACCAATTCCTCCCCTCTTAACTGAGGAACCTTGATCACTAACAAGGTGATCAAGAATAACAGAGGAATTTCTGAACTGCTCAAGTTTTCTATTCAGTTCCACCACTTTCACCTGGTGATCAGCAATCTGTTTTTCTCTTTCAGCTATTAGTTTGGTTTTTTCTTCCAAAACTTCATAGCTTAGATCAATCACTTGAATTTTTTCAGCAAGTTTTGCTTTTAGGCTTTTAATATCTTTTTCACAAGCTTTTATTTTAACTTTATAGCTATTTTCTCTTGCTTTTGTAAAATGATGATCTTCTTTTAGAGTTTTAAACTCAGCATCCAAACTAACATACTGATCAGTTATAGTTGCTAATTGCTCAGACAAGTTTTCACATTTAGAACAAGTAGGTTGAGAACATACCTCGGAGAGCTGGTCTTTAACATCAGCCATGAAAGCTTTTTCTTCTCCAGTAGCTTTCTTACTTTCTTCATTGTCAACATTCGCCAAATTTGCCTGTTCAAAGATTTCTTCAGAATGCTGGTTCCAGTTATATTCACCATCTTCTCTGGAAATCATGGCACTATAATCTTTACTACCCCCATTATGCTGTGTAGACTTGCCTTGACCACGTTCTACACGCTCATTTCTGCACTTCTTAGCAAAGTGGTCGTTTTGCTGACAGCTGTAACATCTTACCTTCATCTTGTCAAACCCTGGCCATCCACCGACAAACTTTCTTCCGGTCATTTTCATAAACCGTTTCACTCTTCTCACGATCATAGCCATCTGCCATTGCAGATCCATTTCTTCCAGATCATCAGTATCAATCTGGTCATAGTCTTCATCCAACATAGCTGGATCAACAATCTTCCCCTGAATGTAGTTCTCATAGGAAGCAATAAAAGAAGCATAGAGAGCAAACTGCTCTTCAGCAGATTTGACACTCATAGGCATCTTAGAGTAGTTGTTGCTAGGAATACTTGGAGAGAAACTACTCTTGCTTGCTTGTGGTTTAGATGCACTAGATCCACCTGCTACAAAGCAAACATCACCATTCGTGTTGACAGACACATGCCCCTCATGTGATGAGTTGGCGCCCCGACTCTCCCTTCGAGTAGTAGGCAGCTGATTCAGTCTTCGAACCTGAACTAGAGTTGACTTTAGCACCATACATACTTGGATCTTGAACCTGATCCGTAGGTGTCTCCTTTCTAACCATGTTAAGCTCAAAGGTTCGGAGCTTGTTAACTGCTGTCTCAAGGTCATAATCAGCAAAGTCTTTATCTTCTCTCATTAACACAGTATACATCTCCCATTTTGGTGGGAGAGCATCAAGAAGCTTCTCAATAATCTCATATTCTTTGTATGCAATTGAATAGTTGCTGAGTTCAGTCATCAAATGATAATATCTGGTGATGATATCATCACGTGATTCGTTTTTCAGATACATGAAGACCGAGAATTGAGTTTTGAGCAATTTGATCTTCGAAGCACGGATTCCCACATTTCCTTCAAACCGGTTCTCAAGAGCTTCCCAAAGCTCTCTTGCTGTCTTGTACTTTCTAAAAGTATGAAGGATCTCTCGTGGAAGAGCCATAGTGATAGCAGCATGAGCCTTGCTCTCGGCCTCATACATTTTCTTTTCTTCATCTTCCATTTTGCTGTACTTCTTGATCTGATCACGACCTTCGTACTCCATAGTTGGTGGAATATAACCATCCCGGATGCATACCCACATTTTCGCATCCTGGTACTTGACATATTGTTTGAACCGATCCTTCCAAGCAACGAAGTCGGTTCCTTTAAGCAACTTTGGGGCCTTAGTAGCTGACCCTGCTTCTACTTCCATCTTAACTAACTCTGAGATGTTAATTGACGACATCTTTCTCAAAAACTAAGAAACCCGAAAAAAAAAATTTCTTCTGAAAAGTACTGTAGGCGAAGTTACGGATAACTTCGCTTAAGTCTTAACTTCGCTGAAGAACTTCGCTGATTCTTAACTTCGCTTGAGGTAAGCGAACTTAGGAGGTAGGGGGAGTTGTAGAGAACTTCGCTTGAGTTAGGCGAACTTGAGAAGGTAGGCTAAGTTGTAGATAACTTCGCTTAACCTTATATCTTCGCTGAAACCCTACGAACAGTGACGGCAACTTCGCCTGATGAACACGAAGTTTCTGCAGATCTGATTTCTGGGTTTTTCGAGGTTTTTGACGGTGTAAAGGGTTGAATACGATGGTAGGAGGTAAGAATGACACAAAAACACAGAAAACACGTCCCGCGAATAGTCGAAACGGGACGATTTCTACACCCGCGAGAATATCCCGAACCACACAATCGAGCAATTGCTCTGATACCAATTGTAGGTTCCCTGGATGGATCTGCACGGGATATCTCGATCTACACAGGTACGGAATCCCTGCGTAGGTCGTTACGAGCGTAGAACACGAATCAAACAAACACACGATACGAATAAACGAACACACGTTATATTATAACCGAAACACCGTGATGTAATATCACTGATTACAGACTCAATACTCTCTGGTTCTCACGTCTCTCGACTCACACACGTCTGCATACGATTACCAAAGACTCTCTAAACAAGCCGTGACCTAGCGTATAAATACACGACAACTTCGCCTGATATGTTCAGGCGAAGTTGTTGCTAACTTCGCTTGACTAACAAGTTCGCCTGATAAGCGAACTTGTCAGTAACTTCGCTTAAACAAACAAAACACAATTAACATTACAGACTGGATTACAGAAACTAGACTATGAACTACTGACATTATGCACCAACACTTCCAGCCGAGCACAGTTTGCTTACTAGCAAATCCTTGGCTAAACCAAGCTTTTATAGCCAAGTACTTGGAAGATCTAGCAAGGTATTCATTAATAAACAGTGGTCCGAGCATGCTTGATGTAAGTTAAAGAATTATCTTATGGACTTATCGGGCAAGGTTCAACTCCAAGCAAGCTACAGTGTTACCAAGCACACATTGCTTTGCTAATAAGTTATTCTCAACAAAGAGTTGAAAGGACCTCAGAAGAACAAGTTTGCTCGTAGGACCATATCGAGAAAAGTTTGCTATGGTCAAGAAGATTGAAGTCTGCTAGGTGAGTATTTTCTTTGGCAAATACTCTAAGTAAAGTCTACCTGGAGAACTGTTCCCAAGCACACTTCAAGGTTACCAGGTCTACTCGTAAAGATCAAAAAAGGCACAAAGCCTACTCGGAGAATACAAATATCACAAAGTCTACCCGGAAGACCTGTTTTTACACTTAGTACAGTTTTGATTATGTACCAATCATTAGGGTTTCTAGAAGGAATGACAACTGTCTTGTGGTAGCAGGCTTATAAAAGGAATAATTTAGGGCACGCCTACCACGGACGATTCGCCACTTTACACTATTCAGACATAATTGAATAATCCTGATAAAGTGTGACGGCTGTCCTAGGTTATTATTGAAAAATACATTCCTTACAAAAAGCTCTAATAGATTAACATTTGTATGAATCGTTTATATAAACGAAAATCTTTTGAGTGATTGTTTGTGTTACATTATAGCAACAACTCTATTTGTTTCTAATTCCGCCGTTAACCAACAGATTTCTTACCCAAATTAGCAGCCCGTCATTGACTCTCTTGTCGACACATTGATTGTGTGAGTTATGACTTGATTGTGAGTGTGAGAGATCCATACCTAAGTGGGACTAACACTATCACAATACCACACGAATATAAAAGTAGAACCTTTCGAAGCTATCTATGGGCAAAAGTGAAGATCACCACTCTGTTGGGCAAAGGAGGGTGAAAGTCAATTAACCGGATTGGAAATAGTCCATGAAATGAATGAAGGAAGAGTTACGCCGATAAGCATCGAAAGCCCTTGGAATTCGAGGTTGGAGACAAGGTACTACTGAAAGTATCGCCTTGGAAAGGCGTCATTCACTTTGGGTAGCAAGGAAAGCTTAGCCCGCACTACGTGGGACGTTCAATTTGTCTAGCGGATTGGACTAGTAGCATATAGATTAAATCTTCTTGAAAAACCCTATGGAGTCCATAAAGTTTCTCACGTATCAAACCTCAAGAAGTGTTTAGAATATGAAGCTCTTGTAGTTCCACTAGAAGAACTAGATATCGAGAAACAATTATATTTTGTGGATGAACCTTTTGAGATCATGGACAGAGAAGTCAAGACTCGTAGAGATAGCAAAGTTCTAACTGTCCATGTTCGTTAGAACTCTAAGCGTGGACTGAAGTTCATGTGGGAACGCGCGGATCAGATAAAAGAAAAATATCCTCACCTATTCAAACCCAATGTCAACCCCTAGGTAGATTTATATTTCGGGTCGAAATTCGATCAACAAGGGGAAAATGCGACAATATGAAAAATTTTCTTTTCGTGTTCCTTTCTTTCCTTTCTAGCAGTTGAGAAACCTTATGCAATTTTAAGGACGAGAATTCTTTTAACAAGGGGATGATGTGACAACTACCAATTTTAAGATTAACTTCGTTAACTAAACTTGGTTACTTTCGTTAATTCTATTAGGAAACACACATGCTTGTCACGTGAGCACACACGAGTCTGTCCATGAACGTTGGTGACCTAACACGAAAATAATTCACAAATAATAAAAAGTGAAGTACAAACTAAATATTGTTTAGATATAAACATTGCTACATAAGTTATATGTTACATGATGCTTTAACCTGCTATATATGTTTCGTGTTACATGTTACTTGACCTAATGTGACACATGAACATGTTATATGATATGCTTAGGGATAAATATTATAAATGTTACATGCCTCATTTATGTTATAATATATATGATAATATAAGTTTTAAAGCTAAAATCTAATATAAGAGAATCAATGGAAACTGATGACAAGATTTGAGTCAAGTAAAAAAAAAAATTTAAAATTTTCCAAATCTCCTCCGCTCTCCTCTATCCTCGTTGCCCGGACCTATCCCCATACATTGATACATATTATTTGTTTTCCTTACTTCTCAAATAAAACACACATATATTCATCTTCAAGTTGGTAGATATTGAATCAAGTGCAAGAATGTTTTGGTAACTAATTGATAATCATCTAGGTATTTAATGTTATTGATTGTTCTTATGTTTTATGGTTGGGATATGGGTTTTGGTATCCAAAAAAAGAGTAATCAATGAAATCATAACTAAAAAGGTTTAAAGATTGAGATTTTTAATATGATAGTTGTATTGTTGTCTTGATTTTTGGTTGAATCAGAAAACCATAATTGGTTCATGGATTTTCTTTCTTAGTATGATAAAATATGTGTTTTGATGATGAATGATGACTTATTGGTGAATTAGGTTCACACACATGTTAGAAACAAAGTTTGTATGAGAAAAGATTATAACTAGAAACCTGATAGTTTTGTTTGTTTTATTGTTGGTAATGTAAACTGATGTTAGATGGGTGTTTGTGATTGATTGTTGATTATATTATTTACTAATATGATTCTAGTTTCTATAAGGCTAGATATCATAATTTTTGGACTTGGATTGAGTTGTTCAAATGATTTTACAAAATTGTATGTCAGGGCTGTTGAGAAAGATTGTATTCTGGTCTTGATTGTACATTGAATATCTTGATTTTAACAAAGTCAATGGGTTGATTCCACTTCTGAAATATGATAGATTGAGTATTGCATCTAACCAATTGGCCTTGCATGATTTGGGGGAATACAGAATTTCAGCCGAATTTATAGTTTTTGTTGAGCACTGAAATAGCTACATGTACGTTGCCGTCATATGTGAATTTTCGTGATTTTTGTGAATGTGAGAAAAATATAACAAAAATATCTTTGTAAACCTAACTTTATGGTTACTGTGGTAATAATCAAAATTTAAATTTGTGATTTGATATGGTAGAAAAATAGGTTTTTTTGAGTTAAAATCTGTCTTGCAAATTCAGTATGGCTAAGTATGATTTATAATGAGTGTTACGATCAATAGTGCACTATTTGACTTGCTAGATGTGTTGTACATAGTTTAACACTTAGAAACTATTTGTTCACATTATTAGTCTAATTGAAACACTTGATAGATGTGAACACTCGGTTGCTACATGGCTAGTACAATAGGATGACTTAGCTTACATGTCGTGTTTAATCTTTAACTCGTGAATTAAAATGGCACTCGCATCTTATAAAGTATTATATCTGGTAATAAGTCACGAACTGTCGTCGAATCAGCACGGTCAAACCTTGGTCAAAGTCAACAAAAGTTAAACCTTGTTCAAACATTTTTAAACAATGGGATTGTTAGGAACTGACGTGAGGTCGAAGACTCACTCAAAAAGAAAACAATTACAACTAATTAGATAGCAATAAGTAGGTATCGAACACAGGGAGTTGTGGAAAATGTGTTACTGAGAAGCTTTGTAATTTAACTATATTAAACTAAATGCAGAATATAACTTCAAAGATTTGGTTGATTGGTTTAAACAATAAGATCTAGAAACAAATAATGAGTTTTAACAGATTCGATAAAAAGATTGTTCTCTCCCGATTTCAGGTTTCTATGATTGATAATGTTAACTTATACTTTTGGAATGAACTACGTAGACATAGTTTGTGAGTATATGTTTGATTGTGATAAAAAGGGACTAAGTACTTGGATTGCAATAATACAAGGTTGTTACCAGATAATCAGTTTCATATAGCCAACCCTAATTCCCTTCCAATAAATCTCGATTACCAATGGCACCAAGAACGGATGGTCAAGAACACGAATTACACTATACTAACAATTACTAATCAAACTCACAATCACCATAGAAATATAATCATACGATCAAACTACTATCCCACAAATAACATAAACAATCAACAAACATTCAATGGAAAACATTACAATTCGGGAGAGAACACAAAGGAAATTAGCCGATCATGATTCGGTTCATCATCCCTTCGATTATAGTAATCATAGGGATTGAAAACAAGTGTTTAATGGTTACACAACTCACAATAGATCTATGGCACATGAAAATCTCCCCTAGGTCGTCCTCAATTGTAAGATAATGATAAGAATGTCAACAGCCGTCCAAAATACGAGTTATAAAAGTTGTTACAATTTTCAGCATCAGGTCCACCATAAGCTACGGTGGCCACCGTAGGTTATGGTGGCTTTCACAAATGCCACAGCAGACAAAGTCTGCCTTATGGCAGACATAATTTTTCAGTCCCCACCATAGCTTACGGTGGGTACCGTAAGCTACGGTGGATTCTACTTTGACCACCTTCTTTTCTTGTTCTTTCGCCATCTATGATTGCCTGACTTCCTCGTTTCAACTAGCTTCCTTTCAACACATCAGTTCACCTCCTTTAAGTCTCTTTTACCTGAAATAATTATTTAAGTGTTGTCCAATGGACCCCCCGTCACATTTCCACACTTACTCGTTGCTTTCCCTCAAGCAAGTCAATCATTCAAAATTAAACATTAACTCAGTTAACAAAACGCATTTCGATTAAGGTCCCAAGTCATACCCTATTCCTGCCTGTTTCGTATTTGCACTATTAACACATTTATTTATCAAACCTAGAAATTCAACCAAACCTAACACACTTCCTGTTTTTTTTTTTCACGCAACATACCCTCTTGAACTTTCCATTACCTAGCATGATGTGCTAGTCCACCCAAATGCACATGTGCCAATCTACTATAAGCTTTTGTATCTATCCGACCTCCACCTAAAAAATGCATAGACACTCGTGCAAATCAAGAGGGCTTATCATGGGTTGTAACGGGGCCAAGTGTTCGGTACAGAATGAAAGTCGCTCAGGCAATCCGATCCGGCTTATTACCTAAATTATACTAAAACCTAAGAAATAAAAGAACAACTACATACACCACTAACTTTTTTTTTAATCTCCATACTTTGAATAATGAATATCAGATAAAAAAAAATTTTATCTCATAATCTCAACATTCTAATAAATATAATACCACATACTCAACTAAATTACCAAACAACAATACAATTAAAAGAAAACCTACTAATCCGGATCGTCTCACAAATGTAACAACGGGGTTGATTAAAAGATAATGTGTAACACCATGGCCCGGTTAGGCCGACGTGTCACTCGATACGATAAAAGAAAATCCAAATTTAAAAGTTTAAAATCATTCAGTACCAAAAAGGTTCAATATCATTGACAACGAAAATAAACAAAGTTGTTTCACTCAAAAGAAATTATATAAGTTCCTCATTTTCCAACTTCTAGACTTTTACTTTTACTCTCTTATCACACGTTCCCCGGATTCCCTTGAATACATTTAACAAATTAAAGAAAACACAAAACAAAGAAACACGGATGATCCAAAAATTGCCCAGTAACGGAGGAAAATAACAGTAACAAACGGTGAAGAACAATGCAATACAATAAACGATCACATAAGAAACAAGTACAGTCTATGAGTCGGTAACACTAATAATACGCTGAACGATCAGTATGAATCAATACAATAACAATATATTGGAAATACCCATGTGAGCCAGTAACAGTAACAGTAACAGTAACAATAACAGTATGTATATTAGCTGCAGACTAATGCAACAATAATTAAGTGAGATAGGAATCTGGGCACACACACCTAACCATCTCACTCCAGTAACAGTTTACCTAGGATCGATCCATACGCCTCTCAGTAATCAGTAAATGCTCTCATAGCACAATAAATTAGAGACGTTGTGAACTAATCGCTCCGCCACATATAGAGCACATCAAAGGTGCCTCAATTGACGCCCTACGTCCCCATAGGTGGATAAATTCTTGGGTATTGAGGTCAAATAAAACACAATTACAATGGTCAATATCAATATAATATGTCTCAATAACAATCAGTCAATGTACAATGGTTTATTAGGAACATGCGATAATGAGTGCAATAGATATTATATCGCATGCATGACAATTTAACAATAGCAATTTGCATAAAGAGCAAACTATTTGGTAACGGCGACAAGATACTATGAAAGTACTCAATAATTATAACACGATTAACAACTCAAGAACCCATATACTATAAAAGCGAAGACACGGTATGACGCTACAAGTGCAAAACCACGAAGTCCGTACACTATGAGAATGATGAAGACAATATTTACGCTACAAGTAAAAGACCACAGAATCCGTACCTTATAAGCGAATGGAAAAAACTGTAAGAAGACTTAAACTTGCTTAATGTCACGAGAACCTACAATATTATTATTATCGTAGTTAAAGTTATATTTTTGTTTGAGCGGTTGACCCGTTTAAATAGACAAACATGTTTGTATCTTTTATTTACATGATCAAGTTTCATAATTAGGCCAAAGAGAATATTGAATTAACTAATATATATGAATGTATGATTTCGTTAGCTTTTACATAAACTGATTAGACGAATTTTAATATTTACAAATAGTATTTATTATCTACAAAACCAATTTATTTAATTAATTGGATGAGGAGCATGCATGGTTTCACAGTTTGTGAATTTACGCACAATAGACCTGCACATATATTATATATATGAACTCCATATATACTCCTATATATATTTAATATTAAGTTACCATTGTTGAATAGAAAAGCTTCTGTAGAAGCAAATTTATAAAACAAAACTTCAATCAACTAAAACTTCATTTAACCGTTCTATTTCATTCCAAAAACAAACGCCAACGTACGTCACGGTTTGTGTTTTAACCCAACAAAATACAATTTGTTATTGTTGTTTCATTAATCAGTTTTTCAAATCGGTCGAAACAAAACATGGAGTATGACTCAATATGGGTTACCTTCGTTGGAGGTAGAAGCGTGGACGAAGCGTTGGTTCGTTCCGATGGCAGTGACTATGGCACTTGTGATTCTAGTGTAGGTGGCGTAACTCGAAAGAGGAGGAAACGCGGTGTCGGTGATTCCTTGCAACCATTGACGCGCCCGAGGTTGTGGCGGTTGTTTCCGAAAGCGATCGTTAGCGGTCGCGGTGGTTTCCGTTAGAAAGTTTCCAGCAAAGGTGACACGTTTCGTGACGATTTGTAGGGGCGGCGATGGTTGTTGTGAATACGACAGAGAGATTATAATTTTGATTTTGTTTATATAAAGCTTGTTTATTATATTTAAACGAATTGAACACCTTCAATTTCACGATAACTGATAGTTTGTTGAGATAAGCCAAACGAATTTTACCTACAGAAAGTTACGAATAACTTTGTTTAAAATTCAAAATCTAAATTTCATATTTTATTGTAAACAATCATTCGATTATTATTATTATTATTATTATTATTATTATTATTATTATACCATTTAAAGTTTAAATAACATTTATATTTAAATAATAGTTATTCGCTTATTAACGTTTCATAGGTTTATCAATCTCCTAACAATCGACATTTATTATTTTATTATATCATTGTTTCGAATGTCGGTATATTACAATTCTACCTCCCTTAAAAAAATTCCGTCCTCGAAATTTATGTTATACCTCACTACACGTTCGGAAATTTCAACACTCTACCCCCCCCCCTCTAAAAACTTTCGCCCTCGAAATCTACATTATACTTCACTACATACTCGGATCCCAAATTTAAGACTTCTAAAATATGGAACAATATTATATTAAACATTACAGAGATGTAACAAGACCAAAGGAACAAAGAGTTGAAGAGGCACGCATTTTAAGAAGTTTGACAAAAATTGCGAGAACACGGAGTGGGTTACCCCGACATCAACTAGCACGTATAAGGCACATCAATTAAGGAAAATAAATCCGGCTAGAAAGACTACCACCTAGTGTATCGATAACTATTGAGACACGAACAACTAAACGAAACTAGAATCAATGAGCACATGCAGGTCACGGTTATTAGGAATAATTATGAAAAAAAATACATGTTGTATTTGCGGTTCCTCCAGCAGTCAGTGTAAACACTCGTCCTCCAGTAGCAGGTGGAGCGGTAGCTTCTCTAGTAGTGTCTTCTGCTCAGTTCCTGGCATGAGGGCAATCTCTAATAATACGCCCCATATCCCCACACCTAAGACAAGCTCCCGTAAGTTGGCGGCAGACTCCTGGGTGTTGTTTGTTACAATGTTCACATAAAGGAATCGATGTGATGTTTTGGTTTCCTCTCTGGATTAAGGGTTGAGCTTGGTTCGGTTGCTTGTTTCGGGTCCTACCTTGCCATGGTTTAGTCTGTTTTCCCGATGACCCTTGAGATTACTCGCCAGTACGGTTCCCTTCCCGGTTTCTCTTTCGGTTATCATCAGAACTTCCAAGAAATGCATGCCTTTCCATATCCACCTTCTTTGCAGCTTTAACAGCTTCTGCAACAGTAGCGAAAGTCGAATGAATGATTGATCTACGAATCCAGTCACATATAGCCCATTGGTATTTTTCTGCTTGTTCCTCAAGTGTTCCGGCAGCTGCTCCGAGGAATTCAATCAACAGGTAGAATCGGTCAGTGAATTCAGAAAGTGATTCATCATCTCGCTGATGAAGGCTATGATACTCCCGAGTGTAGTGGCTCCTATCTACAGTAGTGAAATACTTCTCAAAGAAAATAGAACGAAAGTCTGCCCAAGATAAATTTTCAACAAACTGATCTCCTCCTCTTTCTGTTAGCACGCCTTCCCACCAAGTTTGTGCAGCCCCTTCTAGCTTATACAATGTCAATCTCGCCTTGTATTGGTCTTCAACTCCTAGCACACGAAATATCTTCTCCATGTGAGCAATCCAGTCTCTTGCTACAGCTGTTGTGGCAGCCTTAGTGAAAGGTCTTGGCTTCTATTTCTGAAATTTCTCTAGTCAAGTATGAAGACCTACAGGTGGATTACCACCGGCGCCACCTCCTTGGTTTTGTATGGAATTAATGATATTCGGTAGCATAGCAGTAACAACTTGAGTGACGGCAGCTATAAGAGCTGGATCAGGCGGGTTTGCTCCACCAGAATTATTAGGGTCGCGACGTGGAGGCATCTATAACAAAATATTAGAATGCTTTCATATCAGAACGAAAAGTTCATGAAACGAATAGGATGAAGAAGAAAACAAGAGATGAATTCCTAACCCAACGTCTACCCAATCCTCACATGTCTTATTTATTTAGATTTAAAAAAATATTTTTATGTTTCGAAAGGAAAGAGCCTAAGCTATGATACCATATCTGTAACACCCCAGCCCGGTTATGCCAACGTGTCACTCGATACGATAAATAAAAACTCAAATTTAAAAGTTTAAAATCATTTAGTACCAAAAAAGGTTCAATATCATTGACAACAAAAATAAATAAAGTTTTTTTACTCAAAAGAAACTATTTAAGTTCCTCATTTTCCAACTTCTAGACTTTTACTTTAACTCTCTTATCACGCGTTCCTCGAATTCCTTTGAGTACCTGTAACAAATTAAATAAAACACAAAACAACGAAACACGGATGAGCCAAAAATTGCCTAGTAACGAATGAAAATAACAGTAACAAACGGTGAAGAACAATGCAATACAATAAACGATCACAGAAGAAACAAGTACAGTCTATGAGAAGGTAACACTAACAATACGCTGAACGATCAGTTATGAATCAATACAATAACAATATATTGGAAATACCCATGTTAGCCAGTAACAGTAACAGTATATACATTAGCTGCAGACTAATGCACCAATAATTAACTGAGATAGGAATCTGGGCACACACACCTAACCATCTCACTCCAGTAACAGTTTACCTAGGATCGATCCTTACGCCTCCTAGTAATCAGTAAATGCTCTCATCGCACAATAAATTAGAGAAGCTGTGGACTAATCGCTCCGCCGTAGATAGAGCACATCAAAGGTGCCTCAATTGACGCCCTACGTCCCCATAGGTGGATAAATGCTCAGGTATTGAGGTCAAATAAAACGCAATAACAATGGTCAATATCAAAATAATATATCTCAATAACAATCAGTCAATGTACAATGGTTTATTAGGAACATGCGATAATGAGTGCAATAGATATTAATCGCATGCATGACAATTTAACAATAGCAATTTGCATAAAGAGCGAAACTATTTAGTGACGGTGACAAGATACTATGAAAGTACTCAATAATTATAACACGATTAACGACTTAAGAACCCATATACTATAAAAGCGAAGACATGTATGACGCTACATGTGCAAGACCACGAAGTCCGTACACTATGAGGATGATGAAAACAATATTTACGCTAAAAGTAAAAGACCACAGAATCCGTACCTTATAAGCGAATGGCAAAAACTGTAAGAAGACTTAAACTTGCTTAATGTCACGAGAACTTACAATATTATTATTATCGTAGTTAAAGTTGTATTTTTATTTAAGCGGTTGACCCGTTTAAATAGACAAACATGTTTGTATCTTTTATTTACATGATCAAGTTTCATAATTAGGCCAATGACAATATTGAATTAACTAATATAAATGAATGTATGATTTCGTTAGCTTTTACATAAACTGATTAGACGAATTTTAATATTTACAAATAATATTTATTATCAACAAAACCAATTTATTTAATTAATTGGATGAGGAGCATGCATGGTTTCACAGTTTGTGAATTTACTCACAATAGACCTGCACATATATTATATATATGAACTCCATATATACTCTTATATATATTTAATATTAAGTTACCATTGTTGAATAAGAAAGCTTCTGTAGAAGCAAATTTATAAAACAAAACTTCAATCAACTAAAACTTCATTTAACCGTTCTATTTTATTCAATAAACAAACGTCCAAAAACAAACGCCAACGTACGTCACGGTTTGTGTTTTAACCCAACAAAATACAATTTGTTATTGTTGTTTCATTAATCAGTTGTTCAAATCGGTCGAAACAAAACATGGGTTACCTTTGATGGAGGTAGAAGCGTGGACACGACGTTGGTTTGTTCCGGTGGCAGCGACTACGGCACTTGTGATTCCGGTGTAGGTAGCGTAACTCGAAAGAGCAGGAAACGCGGTGTCGGTGATTCCTTGCAACCACTGACGCGCCCGAGGCTGTGGCGGTTGTCTCTGAAAGCGATCGTTTGCGGTCGCGGTGGGTTCCGTCAGAAAGTTTCCGGCAAAGGTCACATATTTCGTGACGATTTGTAGGAGCGGTGGTGGTTGTTGTGAATACGACCGAGAGATTGATTTTGGTTTTGTTTATATAAAGGTTGTTTGTTATATTTAAATAAGTTGAACACCTTGAATTTCGCGATAACTGATAGTTTGTTGAGATAAGCCAAAGGAATTTTTTATCGATAGAAAGTTACGAATGTAAACTCTGTTTAAAATTCAAAATCTAAATTTCATATTTTATTGTAAACAATCATCCAATTATTATTATTATTATTATTATTATTATTATTATTATTATTACACTATTTACAGTTGAAATAACATTTATATTTAAATCATGTTATTCGCTTATTAACGTTTCATCAGTTTATCAATCTTCTAACAATCGACATTTATATTTTATTATTTCATTGTTTTGAATTTCGGTATATTACATAATGAGTCAAAGAAATGGCTTCTAAAGGAACCAACCCCCACCTCTCTCATTAACCATGCTCATATGTATAACATATGAGGCCCAACCTCAAAAACCCACATTCACACTAATCCAGATGAGGCTATACTTAAATGCCTCTATCATTTTTGTACTAATGCCAAGCTAGGGTCTCGGAACGCATTCATTACTCAAGTTCTAACAAAAAGGGTCACACTGTTGTCTTCAAATGATGCAAAACCATGATAACATGTGGTATAAAGTTCCAACCCAAATTTTTTTATCGGCATATTACGTGAAATAAATAACCAAAAACATGTCACTCTTGGCTGAAAATCTATTACCATTTATTTTAAACTTGGCAACACTCACACAAGTTAATTATGACCATGAAAAGGGACCTTTATCTCAACACATCTTTTGATCCACACACAAAAGTTGGAAAAACATTATTTTTTTTGAAATTTTTCAAAGATTTCTCCACATCCCCACACTTAGGATACATTGTCCCCAATGTATGGTTTTGGCACAATTTTTTATTATTTATTAATTTTTTATTTTTTATAATTAGAACTCACACCCCCATCGAACCACAACCCTTTAATCAATATCTAACATGCACCACCCAACTACCCAAAACAAAACAATACCAAAAGAAATATTCACCAATTTACAAATTGAGACAAGAAAGCACCTTATTAGTAGTAATGCGGCCGAGATGGGCCGAATATGGACGTCATCGGCTCCGAGAATTCACCAAATCCAGATGCGCCTTGGTCATCACCACCTTGTTCGCCTCCTTGTTGTGAGGCACCTTGACTTGAACTTTGATTGGGATCCACCCACATGGAGTGATGCAATGACAGTGTCGGGTATTACACACTACCATCATATGGTGGCAAGGTAGTGTAGCCCCCAATTGCCGGTTCGGCCACAACTGGCTGCTCTACGTGCCACGCGTCATGCATCCGTTATAACGATCATCAATATACCAGTTGTTCATCTCGTTATCAAAGGCATAAGTATGAGTTCAGTTCCATTGCTCTTGGCGATCATAGTTTTGCTTTAACGCCTTTTCCATCTACGCACCCATGAATGTTTGTTGGTCAAATATGGTTTGGGAAGATTATGACCAATTCGCAAACATAGGTGGTCGTTGTCGTTCTACCACCTCTTTCATAGTCCCTTGGTAACCTTAATTTGAATCATAGGTCCTTCATAGTCAAACGCACTTCCCACATAACCCGATTGAACACCCGACTGCCTTTCATTTCAACTCGGTCCCGCTTGATCCGCATCCATGTGAGCCACATTTGGATCATTTTGGTAAGCCTCATCACCACTTACTTCGTCTTCACTTTCGGGTTCATCCTCCTCACCCGCATGCAATGGTCTTGCATCAACTTTCAACACTCTCCATCTTCTTCCATCACTCTTCAACTTAAGATACCATTCGGATTATGTGTATACCCAACCGGACCCCAAATGTGTAATTCGAATAGTATAACTTTCTGTAAGAACCTTTATCACCTTTTCCCCATACATCTTTAACAACGCCATGATTAATCGACAGTTAGGTGTGATTTTCCGATCCACGTTGTTTCAGTTTATCCATACATTACTCATTACCAGAAAACGGTAAGGAATAAGCGATGATCCACGTAACATCATGTATAAAATTTGTACCACAGTGTACCATACCTCAAGCCTATCACCCTGACGTGGAATGATGTTATGGATGCTTATCATCAACAATGATTTTGCTTCCATCTTCAAATTCTTGTGATACAACTTCTATATGCCGGGCAAAAACAGATATTCCAACATGGTGTTCCACATTGGGTGCTTTTCAGGCGCCAAATATAAATCTTCCAAACGCGGGAACAAATATTGGATGTTCGGTTTGCTATCAAATTTCGCCACACGTTTCAAGATATCAATTAACTTATTCTTTGATGGGTTACTACATGTAACCTGTTTAAAGGTAGCAACCCATTCTTGTATCTACGTATCAAAAAAGTTAGTTTACTCTTTATCATAACACTTCAAGACCGCTTCCCAACCCAACGCTCGAAACTTATCGGTGACCCCAAACGAAACAAAATCTGCTTCCATCACTTCTTTTTCTCAAATAAACACCTCTTTGTGCTACATTAATGAGTTCGTCTGTTCAGGGAGTAATTTTGCTTGCCACTCCCTAGGTTGGTCTACTAAAGACCTCGAGTTCCAAATTGGTCTTTTACCTCTCTGATCTTCTTCCTCCTCTCTATATCCGGCTAAAGTACTAATCTTCTTCTTTTTTTTTTGTTCAGCCGGATTACAAAGACCCAACTAGTTCCTTTCCTTTTCGACCCATCTGAAAAAACAAAACAAACAAAACCCAAGGACTAAGTTATTCACTTTTCAACCTTAAACATCCCCACACTTTTGCTTGACACTATGGTTGTAGATGCAAATTAAACACATTATTCCACCTTTTCAACAATTTTTCAAAAAAATTTAGCATTATGTGCACTAGATAACCAACAATTTGCCCAATAATATGTTTCAATTCATAACTAAGCATCTACAACCATATCCCATTCAAACTCACTACCCATATCACTAAACATTTCAAGCAAGTGTGGATATAGAAAAAATTATGAACAACTTACAATTTCCTTGCAATACGCCATCGAGAATGAAAAGGAATTACATACCTTGGTGTTGTAGAAGATGAAGATGACTAAAACTTCACTTTAAGCCAAAAACCCCAAATAATCCCAAAAATACTCGGACCTAAAGTTTCCCGAATCGACCACCAAAATACAAGATTCTTCCAAATGCAATGATATAATTGAAACCCTTGTGAAATTCTAGTCAAAATAGCCCCGAAAATCGATTGATTTGGTTAATAGAAGAAGAAAATATGATGTTTTAAGGTTTGGAGAAGATAAGAAAGAAGACGATGAAATATGTGGTGAAATATGGAGGAATCCCGTCCACGTGGTGAGGGATAATTGTAAAAATAAAAAAATTATATTTAACCAAAACCCATCCCCTAGCTACAATGCCCACCATAAGCTACGGTGGCCATCATAGCTTACGGTGGCCCCTGGGCTCAAAATCTTATCGTAAGCCAGTTTACAACTGGCGTGGTTTTTTTTACCACCCACCGTAGCCAACGGTGGGTACCGTAGATTACGGTGGTACCTGCAGGATTTCAATATCAAAAAATATATTTTTTTAACTAAAAACATTATATAAACCCAAAAATTACCTAAAAAACCAAAAGTTACCCTACGCCCCATGAAAAAATCCGAGTTGCCCCAACACAGTAAAAAAATTCATTGAAATTTTCCCACACTTGATTTGGACACAATCTAAGACGAAAAGAGGTAAATTTTAAAACCAAATTGAACAAAAACTAAAATAACATATACTAAAATATTGAACATACCTTGGCCTCTTAATTTGTTTCCTCATCCGGTGAGCGTAACAAGTAACTCACCCTATCCAAATCTAGCATATTGATGTCCTTACCATCCATGTGACGCTTAAGTCTTTGACCATTCACCACTTGCTTCGTTTGGTCTTGAACATCTTCTATCTCCACATCACCAAACGGATCCACTCTTGTGATGATGTATGGACCCATCCATTTACTTTTTAGCTTACGCGGAAACAACTTCAACCTTAAATTGTACAACCACACCTTTTGACCCACTTCAAAAGTCATTTTTCTCAACTTTGTATCATGGACCTTTTTTATTTTGTCTTTATATGCAGAAGCACATTCATATGCTTCATCCCGGATCTGCTCAATCTCATTGAATTTCAACTTTCTCAATTCACATGTTTCCTTATAATCTGCGTTCACATTCTTGATCGCCCAAAATGCCCGATGTGCCAACTCCATTGGTAAATGACACCCCTTCCCATATACTAACCGATTAGAAGTTGTAGCAATTGGAGTATTTGTAGGCGGTCCGATATGCCCACAAGGCCACAACGCATCATCTAACTTGGATGACCAATCCTTCCTATCAACCTGCACCGTCTTCATCAAAATTTCTTTAATTTGTCAGTTGGACTCTTCATCTTGTCCACTCGTTTACGGATGATAAGGAGTAGCGATTCGGTGATTCACATTGTATCTCTTTAAGACCCTCCAAAAATTGAAATTCTTGAAATGCGACCCACTATCACTAATAATAACCCGCTGGATACCAAACCGAGCAAAATTGTTTGCTTGAACGAATTTGCAAACAACCGAAATCTGAATGCTCATTAGTTCTCGTAGCTACCGCTTCTACCCACTTGGGCACATAATCGACCGCAAACAAAATATATATAAATCCATTTGAGTTGGAAACGGGCCCATAAAGTCAATGCCCCATACATCAAAAATCTCTATCACCAAAATTGGTTGCAGTGGCATTTCATCCCTCTTTGAGATACTCACTTGCATCCTTGAAAATGATGGGCCAATAAAACCCACATTGAAGCACCTGGTACCCTGTTTTCAGTCCGCTATAATGACCCCCACACGCCGATGCACGTGCATGACTGGAAACTCCAACTCCTCAGAATCGGGAATACACCTCCTTATCACTTGATCCGAACCAATCTTGAACAAGTCCGGTTCATCCCAAATATATTTTTTCACTTGGGCCATGAACCGTTGCCTTCGTTTCTTCACCCAATGACTTTGAATATACCCCATGGCTAAATAATTCACAAAATAGGTATACCATGGTGCAATAGACACAGGTAACAATTGTTCTTCAGGAAAGCATTCGTTTATCTCCATCGGGTCATCAACAGCTTCGAATGGGATTTGGGATAAGTGATATACCACTACATTTTCACACCCCTTTTTATCCCGAACTTTCAAATATAACTCTTGCAAAAGCAATACCCACCAAATTAAACGTGCTTTTGCATCATTCTTCTCCATCAAATACTAAACCGCACTATGGTCCGAATAAACGATCACCTTACTCCCCCAAATATATGAGCGAAACTTATCCAAAGCATACACCACCGCAAGCACTTCTTTTTCGGTGGTGGTGTAATTAAGTTGTGCTTCGGATAATGTTTTACTCACATAATAAATTACCACCGACTTTTTATCAATCCGTTAACCCAAAACCGCTCCGATAGTATTATCACTAGCATCACACATAATCTCGAACAGCTTTGACCAATCCGGCGGTTGCAAAATTGGAGCTTTCACCAATTGTTCCTTCAAAACATTAAACGCTTGCAAACACTCATTAGTAAAATCAAAATGAGCATCCTATAACAACAAATTACATAAAGGTTTTGTGATCATACTAAAACCCTTAATAAATCTCCTATAAAAACCCGCATGCCCCAAAAATGACCTTACCCCTCTAATTTTTTTTAGTGGAGGTAAAGATGATATTACTTGAAATTTTGCCTTATCCACCTCCATTCCTCTTTTCGAAATAATGTGACCTAACGGAATACCCTCTTGCACCATGAAATGACTTTTTTTCCCAACTTAGAACCAAATTTGTCTCAAGACACCTTCTTAAAACTTTTTCTAATTCATTAAGACAAGTTTCATAAGTTGGATCAAAAATGGAAAACTCATCCATAAATACCTCAAGTGAATCCCCGACCATGTCCGAAAAAATACTCATCGTGCAACGTTGAAATATGTGGCCGGGGCATTACACAATTTAGATGGAATTCCCCAAAAAGGAAAAGTGCCATACGGACACGAGAAGGTGGTCTTGTGTTGGTCATCCTGGTGGATAGCAATTTGATTATAACCCGACTACCCATCCAAAAAAACAATATTACTTTTGGACCCGATAATTTTTAAATAATTTGATCAATAAAAGGTAATGGAAACTGATCCTTAGAGGTAGCGGCATTTTATTCACGATAATCAATGCAAACTCGCCACTCGGTGACTGGTCAGGTGGCGATTTGTCACCGCTTTCATCATTAATTACCTGTATACCTGCTTTTTTCGGTACCACATGTGTAGGACTTACCCTAGCACTATCCGAGATGGGATTGATAATTCCCGCATCTAACCACTTTATTACCTCGTTCTTCACAACTTCTCTCAAATTTGGATTCAACCTTCTTTGAGTCTCCCAAGTTGGTTTTGCATCCTCATTGTTGATAATGTTGTGCATGACTATATGTGGACTAATGCCTTTTAAGTCGGCAATTGTCCAATCTATAACTGCCTTCTTCATCTTCAACACCTTCAACAATTCTTGCTCTTGAGACTCCTCCAAATTAGATGCAATAATGACCGGTAGTGTGTCATTATCTGCCAAAAACGCATACTTCAAGTGGCTAGGCAAGTCTTTCAATTCCAATTTCGGTGGGCATTCCAAATACAGTTTTATACCCGAATTGATCTCGACCAGTAGACTTTCAATTTGATAAGTCCATGGCGGTCGTCCCTCTTTTACCGCCAGCACATCTTGATTATTCTCTTCCATCCTCAATGCACAAATATGTACATGTTCAGAAAAATAAAAAACACATGCTTCCAAAGCATCTTCCTCATAATCATGTGGTTCACACATGTCAACTATATCTACCATAAAACACTCATCACCACATAAAGAATTAGATCAGTTAGTGAACACATTTAATCTCATCTTCCTATTTCCAAAAGCCATATCAATTGTACCCAATCGACAGTCAATAATAGCGTGGACGGTGTTTAAAAACGGTCGACCCAATATGACATTTGGTTGTTGGGTCGAGTCAACTAATGAGTAGTCTAAGACTAAAAAGTCAACCGGATAGTAAAACTCATGAAATTTTACTATCACATCCCGCACAATCCCTAAGGGAAGTTTATGAGAAAAATCGGCTAAAACAACCATTTCTCAACCCGTATTAATGGACCAAAAACATATTGTTCATATAACCCCCCGGTAAAATACTTACTCCGGCTCCAAGATCTAACAACGCCCTTGACATTTAAAAATCACCTACTTTAATATTATTTAAAGTTGTTCCCGACGTTGTAGCTTAGGTCGAAGATCCCCTTTCCAAACCGCACTTACCCGCTCGGTTAAATCGACCCATTTAGGCACTTTTTGTTACCTCTTTTGGGTGCACAATTCTTTTAAAAATTTGACATAAGTCGGTATTTGTTAAATTGCCTCAAGTCAAGGTAAATTTGGCATAAGCCGGTACTTGTTTAGAGACTTCCCACGTTTCCTCTTTTTGAGGGCCACGTCTTGAAATGATATTCTTCTTACCCGGGTCAACTAAAGCTAAGGGGAATTGGACTTGACTTAATCCCACTCCCTTGCCTTTATCATTCACATTATTACCCAAAACCGGTTTATCAATTACATTTTCAAAAGTTGGGTCTTTAGAAACAATTTTGGGTGAGGCCTCATCGTCGTCACTTTCATTTCCCGTTATGTCATCAACCACCCCATCAACCAAACCTAGTGATAAATTAGATTTATATTCTTTACCACTTCTCAAAACACTAACATGGTTAATAGGAACATTACGAGATGAGTTATGGGAAGGATTTACCTTTGTGTCGCTTGGCAATTGACCTTTGTTTTTCTTAAAGTTCGACACTTCGGTTGCAAGTTGACCCATTTGAGTGGTCAATGATTGAATGGCTTTGTCACGGACCTCATCCTTTTGCATGGGAATTTCATCAAGTTGATTTCTCCTTTGCATGTCTTGTTGCATCACCTTGAGCATCTCTATAACTTCATTCCCACTGAACTTTGACCCGAGAACCCAGTTTGAACACCACCCCCTTGACCTTGAAACCCTTGATTGTTCCCGCCATGATTACCATGATTGTTATATTGTTGGCGAGGAACATAATTTCCTTGATTCCCTTGGAAATTCGGATTTGATTGAGTAGTTGGATTCCCATAGAGGAAGTATGGATGTTTTCTCAACCTGGGGTGGTAAGTTTTTGAATTCTTATTATAGTTTCGACCACCTCCCCCATTGACTTTGAATTGCATTCACCTCCTCCACTTGTACGTGTCCAACCGTACACACATCCGATGCATGACCCAACTCATTTCAATTCGTACAAACATCAATTACTTGATTTGTGGTTTGTACCCCCTCCATCTTCCACGGCCTGTACTTGTGGTCTTCCAATTGTCGGCCTTGCTCTTCTTCCGATTTGAGGCTTTCTCTTTGATGTGGCCGCCATTTTCTCCCTAAATGCCCAATCATCTTATTCATAATTAGTACCAATTGTACCATTTGTAATTGACCTCAAATCCCGCTCATCTTCCGTGCTCAACCCCTCTGAAAAGCATTCAACGATTCCCAAAGAGTAATACCATGGTGATTACAATTCTTAATCATCAAGTTAAACCGCTCAAATGGTGAGTACAGTTCTATGATTGCATCATTGGTCTTTTGAGCCGGGTAAAATTCTTCCAAGAATCTTTGTTGCATCTCGGCCCAAGTAAAAATGGATGTGGAATCCAATGTGTAAAACCATCTCTTTGCCTTATCTTCCAAAAAAAAATTGAAATAAGACCAACTTAACCTCATCCAATGAAAAACCTTGACCACCGATAGTGTTGCAAATAGAGTCATACGCCTCCAAGTGAAAGTAAGGTTCTTCTGTTGCTAAACTCTTATGCTTTGGTAGACTTTGGAGTGAATTGGTTCTCACCTCAAATTTTCTTCCATGTTGATTTTAAGGAATAACCAACGGAGATGTATTATTCGTGATGACCTGTCGAAAGTGAGCTTCAATTCCCCTTACCATTTCTCTTGCATGTCTTCTTGGCACCCCCGATGGCACTCTTGGTTGACCCATTTGCCTATACATGGGACTTGGAGGTGCAAATTGTTGAAATTATGGTTGGGAATTTGTTATTGAAATTGTTGCTCTTGTTGCCCTTGTAAAGGATCTTGTTGTGGAACTTGTTGTTGAACAACCGGTGCAAATTGTTGAAATTGTGGTTCCGTTTGTTGACTTTAAGCATAGGCAAAGTTCCCTTGATTCACCCTTTAATTTCTATCACCTCCAGCATAATAACCTTCCACTTCATACCCCTCAAACTCCAAGTCAAACCCATCACCATAACCATCACCTTGTGTTCTTGAATACTGCATAGAAGGTGGTGGTTGATATTGGTAATTTGATTGTGGTTGTTAAAAAGTTGGTTGCTGGTTTTGTTGGCATGATGATGGATCAAAATTAGGAAAAAGATTATAAATGGGTAGTAATGTTGATGAAGATAGGTATGAATATTGACCAACAATTGGCAAAGTTGTGTAAGTTGGTTTCAATTCACTTGATGAAGTAGGTACGGTAGTGGAAATTGGTGGAGGTGGAATTGGTGGAGGTGTGGTTGGTGATGTTTGACTCATAGTGGGAGCCGGTGATTCCATTATGTTGTTCGATGCAGTCGAAGAACCAAGAAGTTTCTTCTCCTGAAGCACTACTCAGTTTTGTCTAAGAGTTCGTTCAATATCGGGATCAAAGACTAGTGGTGATGACCTATTAGAGCCTCTGGTATGCATACACCTGTAAGTGCCTACACACAACCAACGTAAACTCGAAAATAACAAACAAAAACTACAAAAGTTAACATACATTGCGCATACTCCCCAGCAACAGCGCCAAAATTTGACGTGAGGTCGAACACTCACTGAAAAATAAACCAATTACAACTAATTAGATAGCAATAAGTGGGTATCGAACGCAGGGAGTTTATGAAAAATGTGTAACTGAGTAGCTTTGTATTTAACTATATTAAACTAAATGCAGAAAATAACTTCAAAGATTTAGTTGATTGGTTTAAACAAGAATATCTAAAAACCAATAATGAGTTTTAACTGATTCAATAAAAAGAATGTTCTCTCCCGATTTCAGGTTTCTATGATTGATAATGTTAACTTTTACATTTGGGATGAACTACATAGACATAGTTCGTGAGCATATGTTTGACTGTGATAAAAAGGGACTAAGTACTTGGATTGCAATGAAACAAGGTTGTCACCCGATAATCAGTTTCATATAGCAAACCCAAATTCTCTTTCAATAAATCTCGATTGCCAATGGCACCAAAAACTGATAGTCAAGAACACGAATTAAACTATACAAACAATTACTAATCAAACTCACAATAACCATAGCAATATAATTATAAGATCAAACTACTATCCCACAACAAATGTGACTATTATTAGTTAATGACCACACTTTATGCTTCATGTGACCATCACCTTCACCTCCTTCCAATTACAAACCTAATCCATAAACATCGACTGAAGTTCATTACTCTTCTTCATCACTTTGCTTCTTGCTCCAAACTACATCAACCATCCTGCGATCAAATTTAACCGGGGGGAGGGGGGTTAACCTAATTAATTAGAAGCCCAGATATGTCATAAACATGTCAGGGTTTGAGTTTTATTGAGAACAGTTGGCTGACAAATTCATTATCGTTTATTTATTGGTCTGTAAATCGATGTTAAACAATGATTATTGATCGAATCTTGATTTTAGGATATATTATTCTGAGTCTAGTTTCCAGAAAGGTAAATTTTGTAATTTTTGGATGAGTGTTGAATACCTTTTATGATATTACAAAAACATATGTCAAGGCTGATTTGGGGAGTTATATTATGGTCCATTTCTCGTACACCATAACTCCATAATGACAAACCCAAACAAGTTGGTTCCACTTCTGGAACTTAGTATTATGAGTTTAAAAGATAACGCAATTGGTCTTACACAATTTGGTTTAATGAGTTGATTGAACCATTAAACTTGTTTTTGTTGCGCAATCTGCTTAACTGTTAGTACCTATCTGTAATGGTTGAAATACTGTGAGTTTTCTATGCATGAGAAAAATATAATAAATATTTTTTTGTGAAACCCGATTCATATATCCTACCGTGGTAAATTTTATAGAATTAATCCTTAATCTTTTCTTTGTGAATAAAATCAGTTTGTACATGTCAGAATATGTCTTGTGAATTGAATGATCATAAGTTAAGTTGTATGATGAATATTTTGTTGATTTGCCATGATATGATGTGTGGATACATGTTAGGACTTTTGGTACTGTTGAAATTACTTATTATCACCAATGATTCACTGGGTCAAGTTTGTGTTTGTGTGTGAGTTGATACGTGGGTCTTAGATTCATGTGTTTTTGAACATACTCTCATAACTTAGAACACTTTTACTAGGTAACACTTAGCGAGTCAAATGCATTCATTTGGTTTGGAGAAAACGCTATTACACGTGACATCAGGTTTTGGATTTAAAACACTGACATACTTACATACTGGTTTTGAAAACACTAAACGTTTGCCTATACTTGTATTCTGGATTGAAAACACAAAATGTTTTGAAGTATTGGTTATGTAACCTGCTGAAACAGGCAAAAACGAGCTGAAGTGCTGATTTTTTATTGCTGAATTGCTGTAAAACTGGCAAAATGCATTGAAACTGTCTGTTAAGTGCTGAAATGAGCTGTTTAGCGCTGAAACGGACTGAAAAATCGCTGAAACGAGCTGTGTAACATGTTGTTTGTAATAATAAAGAGTTGTTAAGTGCTTAAACGAACTGAAAACTCGCTGAAACGAGCTGTTTAACATGTTGTTTGCTGTAAAAACGAGTTGTTAAATGCTGAAACGAACTAAAAACTCGCTGAAACAAGCTGTTTAACATGTTGCTTGCTGTTAAAAAGAGCTGTTAAGTGTTGAAACGATCCGAAAAATTGCTAAAACGAGCTGTTTAACATGTTGTTAGCTGTTAAGAAGAGCTTTTAAGTGTTGAAACGATCCGAAAAATTGCTGAAACGAGCCAACATGAGTGTTCGCACTCGACGATTTGGGTTTAGGTTTAGGCTCATTTCTCAGTTTTTTTTGCTGAACGTTCACTCGGGAGAAAACGTTTTAGTTTTTTTTTACGTTTTGCGTTTTTAACTTATGATTTTTTTATTAATTTTTTTGAACTTTTTTAAGGTCTTTTTAGTTAAGATTAAAAACCCTCCAAAAAATATTCAAAAATAATAATAATAAAATCATAAGTCAAAATATAAATAAAACATTTCCTCCATTGTCCTTGTTCAAAAAAAAAAAACAACCCGAAACCCGTTTTGATCCATTCCGACCGTGACCCATTTTGACCCGGACCCATGATGACCCGAACCTTTTGACCATGACCAATTCCGACCCGAACCATAACAACCCTTTTTTAATTGGCCCGTTCCGACCCTGACCCGTTTCGACCTTAACCCGTTCTGACCCATAACCCGTTTCGACCCAACCCAACCCATTTGCCACCCCTATGTTTAATGTATATCGACGGGTTATGCGAGTTGTACCTCTTAAGACACAATTTAAAAAAATATTCAAAAATAACAATAAAAAAATCATAAGTCAAAAAATTAATAAATAACGAAAAAAGTAAAAACTAAAACATTTCCGTTGTCCTTGTTAAAAAAAACGAGTCGAAACCTGTTTTGGCCCGTTCCAACCTTGACCCATATTGACCCGGACCCGTTATGACTCGAACCTTTTGACCCTGACCCGTTCCGACCCGAACCATAACAACCCTTTTTTTAATTGACTTGTTACGACCCTGACGCGTTCCGTCCCATAATCCGTTTCGACCCAACCCAACCCATTTGCCACCCCTATGTTTAATGTATATCGATGGGTTAGGTAAGTTGTACCTCTTAAGACACAATTTAAAAAAATATTCAAAAATAATAAAAAAAATCATAAGTAAAAATATAAATAAAAAACGGAAAAAGTAAAAAAACTAAAACATTTCATTCGTTGTCCTTGTTAAAAGAACGACCTGAAAACCGTTTTGACCCGTTCCAACCATGACTCCTTTTGACCCAAACCTTTTGACCGTGACTCGTTCTAACCCGAACCATAACCCTCTTTTAATTGACCTATTCCGACCCTGACCCTTTTCGACCCATAACCTGTTCCGAACCATAGCCCGTTTCGACCCAACCCAACCCATTTGCCACCCCTATGTTTAATGTATATAGACGGGTTGGCGAGTTGTACCTCTTAAGACACAATTAAAAATTATATGCATAATGGGCCATTAGAGATTTCAAGGCTCAATATGATCCATTAGGACATGTATGACTTGTTTTTGTGTATTATGGTCTAATATGACTCCCTATAACACGATACAACCCTTGAAAATCTAATGTTACATATCACATGCCATAATAGGCCACTAATTGATTTCAAGCCCTAATATGATCCATTAGAGCGATTATGACATAAAAAGGCTATAATGGGCCACTAACACCAACAAGGCCCAATAAGACCTATTGATGAAAGTATCACATGTTATCGGCCATTAACATCTAACTATGACTAATGGCATTCCTATACAACCTTCTTAGAGCAACTATGATGTGATAACGGCTATAAAGGGCCACAAACACCAGTTAAGGTCCAATAAGGCCCATTGATAAAAGTATGACATATTATTAGGAGTTAACCAGACTATGACTCATTAAACTCATATTCAACCATTTTAGAGCAACTATGATCTGATAGAGACAACAATGGGCCAATAACAACAATCAAGGACTAAGAAGGCCCATTAATGCAAAGTATGACGACCAACTATGACTCACTACACTCTTATACAACCTGTTAACGTAACTATGACATGATAGAGACCACATTGGCCATTAACAACAATAAAGGCCCTATATGGCTCATTAATAAAAGAATGACATGTTATTGGGTGTTAAAACAAGCCTATGGCTCACTACACTCATATACAACCCTCTTGTAGCAACGGGGACATGATAGATGCTATAATGGCCACTAACACCAATCAAGGCCCATTGATGAATGTATGACATGTTTTGGGCGTTAACATCTAACTATGACTAATGATAGTCCTATACAAACTTCTAAAAGAATCTATGATGTAACCAAGGGACACTAACATCTAACTATGACTAATGATAGCCAAATAAGGCCTATTGACGAAATTATGTTGTGTTTCAGGCGTTAACACCTAAACTTGACTAATGACACTCCTATACAACTCTTTTAGAGCAACTGTAACATGATACTAATTACTACACTCTTATACAACTCTTTTAGAGCAACTATAAATATCACTTGTATTTATTTTTTATGTTTTTATATTTAAAATACAATTTCTTATATTATTTAAGGTTTAATTAGTTGTTATATATATATATATATCTATATTTATATACACTAAAAACTCTTTATTTTAATTATTAAAAATAAAAAAAATTAATTCTATTTAGTTCTTAATAGTTTCACTTCTCTTAAAATTACAAATTAAATTCACCCCCTCTTTTCTTCAAAAAATTTGAACTACCCTCCCATTCTTAAATCTAATCTGACCACTATTTAGCCTACCTTTTTTTCTTTCTCTTCATTCCTTCTTCTTCTTCTTCTTCTTCTTCTTCTCTGTGTACCCACCATAATATTTCATCCTTAATTCTCTAACTCACTCAAATTTTAACTAAATCCTTTGATTCCGGGCTCTAATCTTATTATTTTTGTGTGAGGAATTCACGTGTGGTGTCGGTTTTCATCAATTCTATCTCGATTTTTTCCGGATTCGCGTTGAGTGTGAAGAAACCTAAGAACCAAGTTTTGGGATTTTCAATTTTAAGTGTTATTTTTTTATAATTGAAGCTTAGTACATCTTATTTGATCGCTAAAAAGGTATGCATTTCAATTGTAATTGAAGCTTAGTACATATTCTTTCATTGCTAAAAGGTTAATTGATGAATTAGAACCCTAGAGATGTCATAAATATGGTATGGTTTGACTTTTGATGACAATAGTTTGCTGATAGATTCGTTTTCATTTATTTATTGGTATGTAACTTGATGTTAAAAAATGATTACTGAACGATTGTTGATTCTAGGATATATTACTATGAGTCCAGCGTCCAGAAAGGTAAAGTTTGTAATTTTTGGACGAGTTTTGAATAGTTTTTATGATTTTCCAGAAACGCTGGTCAAAGCTGATTCGGGTAGTTATATTCTGGTCTGTGTTTCCGACACCATAACTCCCTATGATAAAACAAAATGGGTTGGTTCTAGTTCTGAAAATTAGTATTATGAGTTTTGAAAACAACCCAGTTGGTCTTGCACAACTTGGCATAATGAGTTGATAAAACCATTAAACAAGTGTTTGTTGTGCAATCTGCTGAACTTTTGGTACATATCTGTAATGGTTGAATTATTATGAGTTTTGTATGCATGATAAAAATATAATAAAAATTTTTTGAGAAACCTAACTCATATATTCTTCTGTGGTAAATTTTATATAATTTATACTTAATCATTTCTTAGTGAATAAAAATCAGTTTGTACATGCGATAATCTGTCTCATGAACTAAGTGATCATAAGTTAAGTTGTATGATGAATGTTTGGTTGATTTGCCATGATACGATGTCTGAATACATGTTAGGAATTTTTAATACAGTTGACATTGATTGTTATCACCAACGAGTCATCGATTCAAGTTTGTGTTTGTGTATACATTATGTCTAATGTGATTGTTTGTGATAGTCGTCATGCTATGCGTGAACGTACCACGGTACATAGGAAGGGTGAAAACCATCGTGGTGGGGAATCACTTGCTGGATCACATGAAGATGGTTTTGGTAGTAGCGATGTCGATGGTCTACAAATGTATACTTATTTGTATACTTGTGGGAGACACGTCATCTATCGTGCCTCGGGATACCTCAGGGAAGAAATTTATTATAAAGATTAGGGATAGGTATGTTTTTATTTTAACATTTTCATTATTTGTGTTACACATATACTTACTTGGTTAATTCAATATTATAGGTTTTCGTGTCATGAGATTCATAGGAATATCATAAAAATAATAATCGAGCACTATGATGAACCTTGGGCTACATTCAGAATGGTGCCAAAGAATGTGATCGCTCGTTTTCGGGTAATATATTAGTTAATTATTTTATATCTGCTTGGTTTGGTTTGGTTTGGTTTGGTTTGGTTTGGTTCGGTTTAAAAGTCATACGTTTGGTTTTGGGTTACATAAATCAAAAATCGTTACCAACGGTTTGGTTTATGGTTTTACGAAAAACCGCGAAAACTGGACCGTGAACACACCTACTTGGCTTTGAGGTTTCGCCTCACATTAACCCTTTACTAGTTATGATGCTAATATTTTAATAATTTTATGTTCAAAAAGTTAGAGCCGAAATGGAAAAAGAACTAGAAAATGAAAGGAAGTCAAGAAACAAGTTGGAAGAACAAGTGCAATGAATGGAACAAATGGAAAAAGAACTTAAGGAAAATGAAGAAAGGAGGCAAAGACAATTTGATGAGTTTAGAAGAAAGTAGGTCTGTAGTAATTAGTAGTAGTTTCAAATATTTTGAATGTATAACTTATTAGTGAAGGTTTGGTAATGTAAACTCGTTTTGAATTTATGTTATTGGGTTTGTTAAACTAATGAAATAGCCACATTTATCTATGTGTGACCAAAAGTATGATAATAACTACACTTTATATTACAAAAGCATTATGTGTGACAAACGATAAGACAATGGCCACACCACAAACTACAAAAGAGTGTTTGAGTGGCAAGTTCACATTTTTAGCCACATTAACAATAACCTCCAGTGTCTATATGATATGATTAGCCACACAACACATCAATATGTGTGACGAAAAGTTTGATAGTAGCCACACTTTAAATTATGAAAAACATTATATGTGACAAACGGTAAGACAATAACCACACAATAATCTAAAAGGAGTGTTTGAGTAGCATGTAAACATTTTTAGCCACATTTAATATAGCATCCAGTGTCTATATGATATAATTAGCTACACTATTATTAAATTCAAGTGGCCACTGCTTTGCTATAGCCACACAGTATAGGTCACAATGCTCGCTTACCACAACCCTATTGGCCACATTATTATAAAATTCATATGGGTGAAACATGAATTCATATGGCTCTATACATGCAATGGTCACACCTAGTAAATAGTCATGTGGCCATTTTCTACCGTTTGGCCACACTTATTGGAGAGGCTTCTTGACGGCCAGCAACTAATGTTGGTACCCTTTAGCCACACTTATAACCACATAATCCACTAAAAACTGTGTGTGGCCATATCCTACCTACGATGTTGCGACCTTTGGTCACACATGACCTGAACCAGACGTGTGTGGCTAAAAGCCTACGGCCACACTTTTTTCGTGTGACCAAAGGTCATTTTTCACGTAGTGAGCTTACGGTGGGTACCATAAGCTACCATGGATTCCACTTTGACCACTTCTTTTGTTGATCTTTCGCCATCTTTGATTGTCGGACTTCCTCGTTTCAACTAGCTTGCTTTCAACACATCAATTCACATCCTTTAAGTATCTTGTAACTTAAATAATCATATAAACGTAATCATATAATTTCACATAATAAACCGATTATATGTTTGATTATAAAAGGTCTTGTATCACTTAAGGGTTGTCCAATGGACCACCCGTCCGGAACCACTACACATTACTCACGTAGTTGTAATACTTTATGGTACTAGTATGAGATTTTTTCTTTATCGGTTGACTTTCTTTTATGTAACATCTCGGATTTTTCGTAATTGAATTCGTATTCGTTTACCCTATTTGAGAATATATTTTGAATCTTTCGTATTAATAAAAACTTATTTTTATTAGTATTTAACTTGGTTTAACTAATTTTATATTTTAATAACTTTTAAACTTGTCAAACAATGCTTAGAAACCTTTAAAATTGCTTAAAATGAAAAAAAAAAGATGTATTTTTGGAACCGCAAGACAAAAAATGACATTTTAGAAAAGTACTGGACACCCACCAACACCGCGTAGTGCATCCAGGTAGCTGGGCAGATCCGGTTCTTATATTGGTTCGTTAATTCGTTTTAAGTGCTAAATCAATCCTAATCAAGTCCAAATCACGAATTTTGATCCCGAATAAAAGTAATCTAGTATTGTATAATGTTTAGGTTCATTCCCCACTAATTTCCTGAGATTATATTGATCAAAAGACCTGATTTGGTCATTAATGCATAATTCGGTTTCCTTAATCGATTAAATGCCTAACTAGAATTTTGATCCCGAATAAAAGTAATCTAGTGTTGTATAATGTCTAGGTTCATTCCCCACTAATATACTGAGAATTGATCAAAGGACCTGATTTTGGTCATTAATGCATAATTTGGTTTTCTTAATCGATTAAATGGTTAACTAGACCTTTTAACCTCTGTAGTATTCATCATAATACTTCCCTAAACCCTAAAACACTTGTCTCAGTCGTCATCAAGTTTTCTTCCATGAATTACCTCCTTCAACCATCCTAATCTTCATTAATTTAACAAGCTTGTTCAAGGTGTTTGATCCCGACCCGTTAAGGGTGTTTTAGTCAAGCTTCATTGTCTTTTTAATATCTCTATCTTCTAATCGGAATTAGATTTAGGTCTAGGAGACTTTTTTTTGTTAAAATAAAATTTTGAGTGCACTACCAAAAAACGAATCTTGATTCGCTGTTCAGTACCATCTCGCTAAAACTTTAAAATTTTCATAACCGGAGATCTATACATTTGCCTGGATTGATTCCAGCGGCTATGTTCTCGGTTTTATTTCTAGTTTATTATCTCTAAGTTACAGGTCTATTTGGATTATATTAGTCAGTGCGTTAAAGTTCGATTCCTCGTTATTCTTATTACTTTCTAATCACGTTTAAGTGATAAGGTGAGAAATCATTCCCCTTTTTAAATTATTGTTTTCAAACATATTTTGGGGGCGTATGCGTACTTGCATTATTTATGTATTATATTATACACACTAGCAAACTGTCATATATTGTTTGTGTTTCAATTAAATGACTAACTAGTACTTAATTACATGATTCTAGAAATTCAAAGGGGTCCAACATAATCACATTATAGTATGATCATACGACTGGTATAGTTGCCATAGTTCGTTAGACTTGGTCAACTGACGGCGTTTATTTGCTCATGGTTTGATTGTTTTACATTCACAATAACAGTTTTGCCTTTTATTATATTTACTATTGTAACAAATCTGGTCATTTTCTCACTCAACCATGTGTTGACAAAACTATGTTATTTTATACGCATATGCAAATTATCAGATGGTTTGAAGCTAAGGTGAAAGACATTTAGAGATACCTTAAGATTTAAAAGTAAATAAAGACTATTGATTTTTAAAGTTGAGATGTTTGGGATTGAACTGTATTTCTTTGAAATTGATGTACTTGGATGATGTTTTGATTATATAAAAATAATTAAATAGATATTGTCATACTATATTGCATGATAGTACCTTGTCAGCTATGAACCATAAGTTCGCGCGCCGGCATTTCTACTGTAGGTTGGGGTATGCATTTTAGAACGCTTTTGAAGTGAGTTTCACGACCGCTCTTTTACTTACTCCTTTTGGAGGAGAAAGCATGAACACAACTTTTTGGATCTTGTAGATTGTTATTTATCGCATGTATAAATAGTTAACTTATCGCATGTACCTATTTGATTTAAATCTTGGTCAGAATCAAGTTGTTACCATCTTGTGTTAAAGATCTGAGAATTTATTTTCAGATCTACAAAGTATTAAGGTGTTTTTCAAAATAATTTCAGTTTTTAAGCAAATTTTCAGTTTAATTTTGTTTTAAGTTATAAAAATCAAAATCACAAAATATTTGTAAAACAAAAGTTAATAAAAACTAAAGCAAATGGAAGACCAAGAGGTTTTTACTAACAAAATTCTGAGATTGTTAGGACATGACAATTACATCATGTGGAAAACAATATATAAGCTGCTTTGAACTACAATGATCCAGAATTGTGGGCATCATTTAAAGATAGTCCATATAAGCCAACTGATGCTACAAACAATCAAATTGTTGAAAGGCGGACGAAGAAGAGAGATGACGAGGCTTTATCAATGCTGAGCTGCGGGATTCATGGGAAATTTTACCGAATGTTCAACATCATACATCAGCCAAATCCATGTTATGTAGTTATTGACATGTTTTAAGTGAATACTTTGCTCAAAGAGATTATGAAAGACATGTTGAAGTAGTAGCTTGACATGTACAAATTCAAGGAGGGAAAGAGATTGAAATATGTTCTTCATAGATTTGTAACAATAGTGAATGAAATAAGGACAACAGATATACCTATCATTGATTTTGATCTTACCAAGAAGCTTTTGTCATCACTATGAGTTGAATGGTACACAACAACCAAGTTTATCAAAGAGAAAGCAAATTTTCCATATTTAAAGTTGGATATCGTTATTGCATTTCTTCAAGCAACTGACCATGAGATGATTGAAAAATATATGATCAAGGAAGACAAAACCAAATTCCCGGTTGCTAATGCTCTCATTGGTCCCATGAGTAATTTGTCTACTAAGCCACAATAATGGATACCCATCATTGAAGAACCACATGAATTCCATGTTGATTCACCAAGAGTATATCCTGTAACATCAGCTTCAGTTTCAAGTCAAATAGGTCAATCAAAGTTTAATATCCTAATGATTGAAGATGGAGATACATCCTCTATTGCAAGTGGTGAAGCTCCATATGTGCCTAACAATGCTTCCAAAAAGAGTGGATATCAAGCATTTTTCTCCATTTTTGTAGAATCATACAATGCATTTGTGGCCAGGAACATGATTTAAACCAGTGTAGTGGAAGATATCATAACCAAGTTCAAATGAAATGATTTAAATACTATGTCAACTCCAATAGACACACATGAAAACATGGCAGCAGATGAAAAGGGAGAGTTAGTTGATCAGCATGAGTACAAAGCTAAGATAGGATCACTGATGTACTTGATTGCATCCAGACCTGACATCATGTATGTTGTCTGTGTTTATGCAATATTCCAAGCCAATCCCAAATGCTCTCATATGATAGTTGTTAAAAGAATATTCAGATATTCGAAAGGGAAGCCTGACTTAGGGATTTGGTACCCAAAGAATAGATCTTTTGATCTAGATGCATACACTGACATTGATTATGATGGTTGCAACATGAGTAGAAAATCTACTTCAGGTGGATGCCAATTTTTGGGAAACAGACTGGTGTCCATGCAGTACAAGAAGCAAACAATAGTGTCAATATCAACTGCAAGAGTTGAATGCATTGTTGCATCTGCTTGTTGTACACAAGTTCTTTGGATTCTGAATCAAATGCTAGACTATGGTTTGAATTTTCTAAATACCCCTATTCTCATTGACAACACTACTACAATATTCATTGTAAAAAATCATGTGCAACACTCTAAGGCCAAACACTTAGAAATTATACAACATTTCATCAGAGACTGCAATGAAAAGGGTTTAATAGGAACGAAAAGGGTTGAGACCACTGATAACTTGGCTGACATGTTCAATAAGCCATTAGACAAAACAACATTCAACTTTCTATTAAAGGCCTTGAGAATGATAAGTTCTGATGAAATCTAATTGTCTATGTGATTGATTTCTTAGATCCTTTATGCTATCTTGTTTTGTGTGTTATCTATGTGTGATTGCTTATGTGATTGAATTTGTGTGACATTTATGTGATTTACTTGTAGGTTATCATTATGTGACTGCCTATATGATTTCCTATGTGCTTGCTTGTCTTGAGAAAAGTGTATATGCTCTCATATGCGTGCATCTTAATCGATTACATATATGGTTGCATTTTGTAATATCCCCGGAATTTTGGTCCAAATTTGACAACTTAGTAAAGTTGAAGAATCAAATTATTCTCTAAAATAAGTAAGGAGAAAATTTAAATAAAGAAAATAAAAATATCCCATAAAGAAAGTCATCTCATATGGAATTAGGGAATTCCATCACATATGGAAAGATGGAAGAAAATGGAAGCATTCCACATGGGTATAAAGAAGGAAGTTAAAATCCATCCCACATGGAAAGTGGGAAAGATTTGGAAGCTCTTTTTAAAGAGATAACATTCCATAGTAATATTCATTTATGCCTAGCATGCACCTAGTGGTCCTAGCGGAGGGTGCGAAGCACCCGACGCGCACGCGCAGGGGCATGGGCACGGGCACGGGCGAAGGGCGATGGGGGAAATGTTACGCTTTGATGGTTTACTTTGCACTTCGCACACTCGCATCGCCGCGAGGTGCTTGAGAGCCGCCTTATTGTATTTGGAAAATGAAAGTAAGATCAAGATGTGAAAAATACCTAAGACAATGGATCAAAAGTGAAAAACTGAATCCAGCATGCCATCACGATATGTGATAAGCCCAGAACAAGGGTCATCGCGATACGCGATGCACCACGATGACTCGGCACACATGTGTCCGAACGTGGCATGACGGCGTAAAATATACGGCGACGTGATACGCTTCGGCTAAGGATGAGGGTCCATCGCCAATCGCGATGGGACCCAAAATCAGCCATAAAAGGAGGGGCCGACGCTTATTCATCCCACATACCAACCTTTTTCTCTTTAGAATTTTTCGTTCTCTACCTCGGTTTCCATGCCCGACCCGATAATTATACTTTCATAAATCGACTTGCCTCGAAGTACGTGAAACAAGTTCTGACTACCGGCACACCTCGTTTTGCATGCCTTAGACCATCGTAAGGGGTATATCCCAAACCTTGATCCTAATTATGTTTACATAAGCTTTAAACATACAAAAGAATATAGTAATGTTTCTTACAATTAAGAAACACAGAATTTCATTCATGAGGATATAGTCAAAATATAGCTTCTTCACGATTAAGATACATATCATTTTATATACATGGAATATAGTTAAAACATTGTTTCATTATGATTAGGAAACATAAGATTTTACATATGAAGATAGCAGTCAATGAATGTTTCTTCTTGAAGAAGAAACAGATTAAAGATGTTTCTTCATGAAGAGGAAACTCAGCATATGATTGGTAAATAAACAGAAAGACTACAGGTCTAAATAATTTATTCAAGCAAATGATCAATCAAGGTTTAAAGATATCAAAACCAGAATAAAGGTCTGTAGCCGGATTAAAAGACGAACTGGGTATTTATATAAACCTATTTTATTATAGGTTAATCATCAATCAATCAATCATTCACAGTTAAGTTTTCAAACGCACACGATGGTACAGGTGAATATGTTAACCTTTACAAATCAGTCAAAACATATTTATACTCGATAAGATGAACAGGTGTTTGTCTTAAAGAGTCCGTCAACGTTTACATGAGATTATGCGATCTCTAAAACGTTATAATACAAAGTAGAAAACTAAAGGAACTCAGATCGATTACACAGGTGTATGGATCCAAACATAACTATTTAGCCAAAACAGTCAAAGGCTACGTGGCTGTGGGCTAACAACAATAACTAGTTCTCCATTATGGGATGCGTGGCTCGGGGAACACTTTTGTGTGTGTGGGGCAGTGGTACAAATATCGGAAGTAGAAATACTTCTGCTGAGCTAGTAAAGAAAACTATATTTGTCTTTTAACGGTTATTTAAATACTTTTAGAGTCAACGATTCTCCAGCATATCGCTGACGTATTTTCCCCACGTTGCAGGAAAACATATTAGTACATGTACCAACGATTATATCCATTCATGGAATTAGACGCTCGCAAGGTAGAGATGGCTCAGTTTTAAATTATTAAAGTATTATAAACAAGATTTAAACATAGTTTATAAATTAAACACTCGGGTATTTATTACTCGAGAAGTTTTCAAATAAATTAATATTTTATTATTACCAAAGTCTTCCGCTAAAATAAACCGAAACTCTGATGTATTTACAATACAGGTACCAACTATTGGTCATACGCCTAGGCCCTGAGCCAGGGTTTGACATGTTGGTATCAGAGCCATTGATCTTAGCGAATTAGGTATTTAATCATATCTAGGCTTTGATCAAAGATAGATATCAATCTTACAATAGAGCCATCAGTTTAAGCTAATTAGGTATTAATATATTATTACCTAAGCTTTAACTACTTGTTGAATAAGTAGGGATAAGCCAAGATTGAAAGTATACATATCCCTAAACATAATCTGTACAAATGTCTTGTAAAAACTACTTTTGGGCATATACGCCAAGTAGCTAGACATTCAGTCATTGCACTTGAATTTGAGCCAATAGACATGGCCAGTAGTAACAATTATTATATAAGCTTTTTTAGTCAAGAACAATCAACAGTTCTTAACTTGCCTTGTGAAGGTCAACCGAAGTATCATTCTAGCAATCCACAAATACTGATAGAAAGAGTAATCTTATTATATAACCATCTGTTACAATAATTAGATAATTAACTGAAAAATATCGAAGCTTCAATCATAGAATATTCAAATATTACGGATAAGATAAATTGTACGACTATGTTAGGAACATATTCTTACCTTTAATCCAAACCTCACACAGATGTTTGATCACAATAGTTATACCAGTCGACCTCGATCCGGTAAAGGAAATGGATGCATTGGAACATCTCTACTCCCAATTCCTGTGTCCAATAATGAAGACTCATATCAAACAACAATGGAAAGAAATTCAGATTCATTCGACACTAAGAATCCATCTGTTCTGATAAGTGCAAATCAGAACATGCAGGGAGTAGGTTCAAGTAGATCAAAGAAACAAATATTGTCAAGAGGAAAAGGAGTAATGACTTATCCATAAGACAATTATCAGGGACAAAAATATTTCAATTATCCAGCATTTCAAAATCCTTTCTTTGTTAACACTCAAGGAAAATGCTTGAATACGGATCTGAATTCCTTAGAAGGAATATATGACATTGAAGATAATTCATTTCATTACGAACTCAGTGTCACCAAATTAGTAGTAGCAATTCCTAAGAAATAAATAGAAAACGAGGAAAGACAAAAAGAAGAAGAGATAAGCAAAAACACCAAAAAGGAAAACAAGATCAAAAATTGATAATTCGCTGGAAGAAATAAACAATAAGATCTTAATAGTTGTAGTCAGTATAGCAATAGTAGTTTTGTACATTCTTGCTACTACAACAAAAATAAAAGATATGTTTTATTTTTTTTGAAATATTAAACTCATCTTTAAATTATGTCAAGGAATAGAAAACATAAATTCTTAGAGTAATTCTCTTAGCAAGTTTGGAAGAAAGAGAATACCATCTTAAGGAAAAGTCCAGGTGACAAAATCCATAGAATAAGTAACTCCAAGTCAATGCCAAAGCAAAAGAGACATAAATAAACCTAGAAACAGAATTAGAGAAATTCTCATGGGTTGTCTGTACACAAGGTATGTAATAGTCATTTCAAGAGCATACAATAAAAGGACAAAGTAATTATATCTCTATAGAACCTTATCAAACATCATCAAGATATCCGAAGAATGCTATTGTAATTATAAGATATATGGATATATCATCTTATACAAGAGACAAACATATGATTATGCCCAACACAAGATGAGTAATCTCAAGGAAAAGTTAGTTTAGGTCTGAGAAAAGTGAGAAAGAAATTCCTTTAAGAATACGATATACTTATTGAACATTTCATAGAGTTCTTGTAGTTATGGTGTTAAGTTCCCTTATCATGCAGTATATCATCACTATATAAGTTTCTTTCATACTGATGCAATTCCATTTACAGAATGACGAACCTAAACAATCAAACAAATAATGATGAAGTTTCCAATCAAAGAAGCAACAAGAACATGACAGAACCTGACCTTGAGGTTCATGAACAATATTTAGTCAAAATGCAAGAGATAATTCATGACGCAATGACTCCTCTTATCGATATAATGAAAGGAGAGAGATATAAAATTAAATATTCAAATAAGATGGTTAGAACTCATCCATGACGAAATCCTTCTCATCGGAATAAAAGCCTTCATAGTTCCAACACGAATAGCAAGAACTCCACGAACCATTTAGTAACGCAAGGTTGTAGTTTCAAAGACTTCAGAACCTATGAACCTAAAGAATTTTATGGAAACCAAGGTGTTTACAAACTTTACGATAGCTTGAGGATATCGAGTCCATCGTCATCATTAGTGAGATTCAAAAGATTCAGTACGCATCTCTAAAATTCAAAAGGTGAAGCTCTAGAATGGTGGAACACTCTAGCCATGAGAAAGTGCAGAGAAAACTTGTATCAAATGAAATAGGAAGCATTCAAAGAACTCGTATTACAAATTTTTTCCCCATGCATGAAATCAATCATATTCAAATCAAGTTTTTAAACCACAAGATGGATAGCGCAAATCTCACTGAATGCAATACTAAGTTACTTGAATATTGTCAATCAACTCCGCGTCTAGACGACTCAGAATACAACAAAGTTATTCAATACGTATATGGGTTTCCCAAAGAGATAGGAAATATAGTAAGAACCCATATGCCACAAATTACCTCCTCGGCTATGGAATTTGCCAGATATTTGATCAACAGTATCGAAAGAAATACAGTGGTTAAAAAGAAAAATAATGCGAAAAAGAAAGAAAAAGCAACAGTCAAGCAAATGAAGACGATCAACAAGGAGAAAAAATTTAAATACAAAAGACCAACTTGTCTAAATAGTGGTAAACAACATTATGGAAAATTTTGAAAACAAAACAAGAATAATACAGCAGTCACATGTGCATTCTATAAAATATTGATCATTCTGAAGAGAACTGTAGAAGGAAAGGAGTTGCATGCTTCAAATATGGGGGAAAGGACATTTTAGAAGTGAATGTACAAAAACTCAATAAGCAATAAAAAGATCTGCAACAATAAGAAGAAGGGAACACAAAGAGCATCTGATAACCAAGTATAAAAGCAAACAAAAGGATAATAAATAGATAGTCAACTCTTGTAACCGTATGTAAACTCGTGTTGAAATGAGAAGTTTTGTAATACAAAAAGAGTATTCAAATTCCTAATGTATATAAAAAAACATATTAGCATACAGATACTGTCTTTACACAAGAATGCTTATATGCAAAGAAAAAGAGATAGATAAATTTCGAAATACAAGAAACTATGTTATTTAATCATCATCTATAGAAAGATGAAATAAAGAGAATGAATTAAACTAAGATATAAAAACATCCGAACTTTGAATGTTCGAAGGAATCATTGATAAATGGGAGGAATACGTCAAGATCATGAGGCAAATGATTACATAATTCAAGAACGGATATCTTGAAAATTATCAAGATGAATAAAAGGATTCAAAAGATTGAATTCAAGATACAATCTAGCTAACATAAGTAAATGTTTAGAATACATAAGATAAGGTAAATAGTTAAACACAACTGGCCACTGTGCTTAGAAATTTACAATTACTTATGACATTCTGAACCATTAAATGAATACATCATCCAAAGATATGAGTTAACAACAAATCAGGAATTCTAATAATTCAAACAACTCTAATTAAACTCAAGAAACAAACTGGATAGAATCTAATCATAAATCGATAAGCAAGGACTTACTAACAATGAATCTCAAGGACGAGATTCATTCCAAGGTGGGGAAGATGTAACATCCCCAAAAATTTGGTCCAAATTTGACAACTTAGTAAAGTTGAAGGATCAAAATTATACTCTAAAATACAAAATGAGAAAAATTAAATAAAGAAAATAAAAATATTTTATAAGGAAATAAAAATATTGCATAAAGGAAGTCATCTCATATGGAATAATAAAATTCAATCCCACATGGAAAGATAGAAGAAAATGGAAGCATTCCAAATAGGTATAAATAAGGAAGTTAAAATCCATCCCACATAGAAAGTGGGAAAGATTTAGAAGCTCTTTATAAAGAGATAAAAATCCATAACAAAATATTCTTTTATGCCTAGTATGCACCCAGTGGTCCTAGAAAAGGGTGCGAAGCACCCGAACCGCACGCGCACGGGCTCATGCGAAGGGCGATGGGCGCAATGTGGCGCTTTGATGGCGCATTTCGCACACTCGCATCGCCGCCAACCGCTTGAGAGCAGGGTTATTGTTTTTGGAAATTGAAAGTAATATTAAGATGTGACAAATTACCTAAGACAAGGGATAAAAAGTGAAAAACTGAATCCAACATGTCATCACGATACGCGATGAGCCCAGAACAAGGGTCATTGCGATACGCGATGCACCATGATGACTCAGCGCACACGTGGTATGGCATCGTAAAATATACGGCGCCGCGATACGCGAAGGCTAAGGATGAGGGTCGATCGCGTATCGCGATAGGACCCAATATCAACTATAAAAGGAGGGGCTCACGGCTCATTTATCCCACACACCAACCTTTCTTTCTCTAGAATATTATCTCTCTCTACCAAGGTTTTTGTGCCCCAACCCGATAATTATACATTCGTAAACCGACTTGCCTCGAAGTACGTGAAACAAGTTCTGACTACCGACGAACATCATTATGCGTGCCGAATGTCATTTTGCGTTCCAACCTCGAAGGTCGTGCTAAGCTTCAAAGTTCTGACGATATAAGCACTAGTACGCAACATAGAGTAGAAGTGTTGCTCGTACAAGCTTAGGTATATAACTCCGAACACCTGTGTAAGGTAGGAGTTCTGCCTAAGCCATTATTATATTATTATATTACATGGCTTAGACCATAGTCAGGGGTATAGCCCAAACCTTTATCATAATTATGTTTACATAAGCTTTAAACATACAAAGGAATATAGTAATGTTTCTTTACAATTAAGAAACACAGAATTTCATTCATGAGGATATAGTCAAAATACAGTTTCTTAACGATTAAGAAATATAGAATTGTATATACGTGGAATATAGTTTAAACATTGTTTCTTTAAGATTAAGAAACATAAGATTTTACATACAAAGATAGCAGTCAACGAATGTTTCTTCATGAAGAAGAAACAAATTATAGATGTTTCCACATGAAGAAGAAACTCAGCAAATGATTAGTAAATAAACAAAAAGACTATAGGTCTAAATAATTTATTCAAACAAATGATCAATCAAAGTTTTATGATATCAAATCCAGACTAAAGGTCTGTAGCCAGATCAAAAGACGATCCTGGTATATATATAAACCTATTTTATTATAGGTTAATCATCAATCAATCAATCATTCATAGTCAAGGTTTCAAACGCACACCGACGGTACAGGTGAATACGTTAACCTGTACAAATCAGTCAAACGATATTTATACTTGACAAGATGAACGGGTGTTTGTCTTAAAGAGCCAGTCAATGTTTATATGTGATTAAGTGATCTCTAAAACGTTATAATACAAAGTAGAAAATAAAAGCAACTCAGACCGATTACACATCTGTACGGATCCAAACATAACTGTTCAGCCTAAACAGTCAAAGGCTACGTGGTCGTGGGCTAACAGTCATAACTAGTTCTCTATAAAGGGCTACCTGGTTGGGGGAACACTTTTTTGTGTGTTGGGCAGTGGTTCAAATAACGGAAGTAGAAATATATCCCCTGAGCTTGTCAAGAAAACTATATTTGTATTTTAACGGTAATTTAAATACTTATGGAGACACTGATTCACTAGCATATCGCTGACGTATTTTTCCCACATTGCAGAGAAACATATTAGTACAGGTACCAAGGATTATAGCCATTCATGGAGTTAGACGCTCGAAAGGTAGATATGGCTCAGATTTAAATTATAAACAAGATTTAAACATGGTTTATAAATTAAACACTCGGGTATTTATTACTCGAGAAGTTTTCAAATAAATTATTAATTTATTATAACCAAAGTCTTTCGCTAAAATAAACCGCAACTCTGATGTATTTACAAAACGGGTACCAATTATTGGTCATACGCCTAGGCCCTAAGCCGAGGTGTGACGTACTTGATTGATAACTGCTTCAAAAGTTTGAGACTATTTAAAGGTTTGTTTGAAATGAAAATTAAGAAAAACATAAATTTAAATAGAGTCAAAATGTTTTGACTTAAAAAGGAAAGGTTGTTGGTGGTTGCAAAATGAGATATGATAAGATTATACAGCTATATGCTTTGAAGAAGCATGATTTGGTCTAATATGATCATTAAGTTCAAAACTTTGAAGAAGTCAAAATTATTTTAAAATGGAAATATGATCCAACCTTAATTGGGAAATGATAGTAGATTGACTATTTAGACATAACATATGGATTTATTTGGCTAAAAAGACTATTTGTGCAGTCGTTAATATGTATGGTAGCTTTCCATGATGTATAAAATATGATGTGATATAAACTAAAAGAATTCCTAAACTTAATGTGGATCAACATTTTTAAGAAGTATGCATGTTTCTAGATAAATCTCTCCAAATGATAGGCAGAAAGGTAATTATCCAGTCATACACAAGCCTGTGGTGTGTTAGTTAACAGAAAAATGAAATATTTCAAATTTTACAAGAACAAAAGTGTTTTAATTACAAAAATCAATCAAAAAGTTTATAAAAACAGAAACCTGCGGGGTTACACATAGAACTACAAAGGTGGGGCAATCAAAGTAAGTCCTAAACACCTTGAATGTAAGACATGTAAGTCCGTATTTCATGACATATAAGTGCAGCTTTCAACCTCAAAATTTGAATTTTAAAAGAAAATTACTCAAAAAGTTTGGAAAACTGTTGTCCTCAAAAGACGTTTTGACCAAGCATCAAGGGTTGAAATCATATTGGGGTGATCTAGAGAAAGCTAAATAAGCTTTGAGAAGAGATAAGAAGCATCATAAGTACAAAAGTGGGGTGTATTTATGTTTTATGCAAAATTAAACCCAAATAATATAATTGATGCAATGAAAATTATGCTAAAATTTAGAAATACCTGCTGTTAACATGCCTGATATGTCATAATGATACTAAGAATGATGTATTGTGAAGTGACTTAGTTGATATGATCCCAAGTTGATATCTTTCCAAAATGAAATTGTTTTGTATGGATTAAACTGAAATTTGATATATTTTTAGCATTATGTTTAAGCTTTTTGTCATCAAAGTATCAATAAGTTTATTTGTTAGGAGTTGAGTCTCTTTAAAAATAAACTTCTTGTGTCTTATGATGAACTTGTAATGATTTTACATGATTTAAGCATTTTGTGTATGTTTTCTGCAATCTAAGTATATTCGAGTAAGCATGTAGTCTTAATTTATTATTTTAAATGTTTTGAGTACATTTCATGTTCTTCGAGCATACTTTGTGTATTCGAGTATACCCTTGTTCTTAACTAATTATTTTAATTGTTTTTTAGTATACATTATGCTTTGCGAGCACACTTGTTACTCGAGAATATTGTTTTTAGAGAATTAGCTAAGTCTTTATTTTTGGGAACTTAAATGATCTCGAGCAAAGTAGTGTGCTTGATGATTATAGTTGGTTAATTTCTTGTGATTTGTTTCTCGATTAACCTTGTATATTGGAGTATACTATTTTTAATTTATTCTTACGATTTTTTCTGAAAAAATCCCTGATTAAGTGTCCTGATCCTTATCATCCGAGAAAACTGACAATTTGTAATTTCAAGCATACTTGAACTTAACTATGTTTTGAAGCTTACTCGAGTAAAGTTAAAATTTGATTTTAAATACTTTATAAAGTATTTTGGCTATTTGTATATACAAAACAGCAAAAGACTTTTCATACTCACTATCAAACGAAGGGTAAAATAAAGGGGGACTTAGAAACATTTCCAAACACTTTTCACTCTTTCCACTATTGCATTGTTTGCTTGTGACCTAATTATTACCTTTGTTCTCTCAATCTTCTTACTTGTGACCTAATATTGCAATTCTGGCTTGGTAAGTCTAATATAAATGATTTTCCACACCTATTTACTAGGTTTGCGGTTTTAATTTGATATTTTACTTGTTTGTTTTGTATGTAGGTTTACAGTTGTCGAGGATCAGGTTCTTAAATAAAACTTTCTCTCTTTGATTCTCATCTTAAATATGTTCAATCTTTTTTTCAAGTTACTAATACTATGATTTGAATGTGCAGAAACCATGGTTTTCAAATTTGAACCCAATCATAATATGTGTGCTTTGCTGGAAGTCAATGAAGAAAATACTAAACTAGAATTGATTATTAACTAGCTAAATCAATCCAATCTTCAACTCTCTCATACAAAAAATCCAGTAATATATAGAAATCATGTTCAAGAAATCTGGAGGCTGCAAAGTTTGTGGATGATGTGAATGGTGCAAGAATTGAAGCTATTGTGCTTGAAAGGGAGATTGAAATAATAGAGCAACATATAAGAGAAAGATTACAACTAAATGATAAATTTGCTGACCGGCTCTTGTATTCACAAAGAAGATTGTTGAGGATATTCCTAGAAACAATGGGATATAAATGAAACATAAATGAAGGACAATTCCAAAAGGGAACGTTTCCATTGTTGTATCGTTTCTTGATTCACCACATTATTCAGAGTATGTCACTTAGAAGAGGGCCTTGGACATTGATTAGTAGAGAGCTTGCCTCTGCTACAGTAGCAGTTGTGTAAAATCAACCATTCCATTTTTCAAGAATGATTTTTTCAAGAAATAGTTGCCAATGCACAAAGAAATGAAACAAACAAGTTCTTGATGTATCCCAGATTTTTGGAGATCATTATTATTGTTGAATTACCAGAAAGAGCAAGAACTGGTGCAACACTTGTCTTACAAGACCCAAATGTAAATAGAAGAATCAAAAGACAAGCTTCAACAAGCCAGTTCAATCATCATGTTGAGCTTGATATTTTACCTTGGCTGTTGAATAAACAAATGGAGATCATGGAAGTTCCTACTTCACGTGAACATGAGGTTGAAAAGGAGGATGAGGATGAAGACAATGTAAGTAGTGGTGATGATGGTGATTATGATGATGATGATGATGATGATGATGATGATGATGATGATGCCAATGATGATGCTAAAAGGAATAATCTTGATAATGTGAATGTTGATGATGAACTTGTTGTGATAAATGTGGAGAATGAACCAAATGTCAATGATGATCAAATATTGGAGAATTTGGATACTGATGATGTTGTTCATCATCTGATGCATGATATTCATGTTGAAACGCCCCCAACCTCACTAGACCATATTCAACCAACTGAACCATACATTTCTTCAGCGCCTCACTCACGTTTACAAAGTCCTATACATGAACCATATATTCCATCACCACCACATTCACCATTATCTGAATCCATACATGAACCAATTCATGAACCCTACTTCCCTAAGCTAATGGATCCAGCCCAAACAACTCAAACTGAATCATCTTTCCAAGCCCAATATGACTCAACAATCATTAAACCATCTGATCATTCCTCACCACTACAATCCCAAAGCCCTAACAAACTGAAAATTTTCTTATCCAAACCCAAAATCCCTTACATTCAAGAAAAAGCTTTGAATTTCCTTAACCATCTTTTAGAGCCAATCCTGAACCTGAACTCTTTCCATTTTCACCACCTCAATCACCACATGATCCTTATTACGCTCTTCTATCAATAAATTTTGACTTATTGATGGAGAATTCTCAGTTGAAATCAAAGAACAAAGAATTGGAGGAAGCACTTCACCAGGCTATACATGAAATTCAAACTTGTAAAACCAAAAGCTTTGAGGTTGAGAAGACCTCAAATGCACCAAAACATGGGTAGAATTATCCTGAAGATGCGGGTCAGGAAAGGCAGAAAGAAGAATTGAAACGGATTTCTTGATAAGCTGCAAACAATCCATTCCTTCAGTAGGGGGATACTTGTTCACATGCTTAACAAATCAAGTAGAATCTTCGAACTTAAAGAAAATCTTAGAAAGATTAGTCAAATGTATAAGGAAAGTGAAGAAGGGCATGTATAATCAAATGCCTTGAATTTAATTGAAAACTTTTATGGCATGTATAATGAAGAAGAGTTTTTCGATGAAGTTGATGTACTGGAGAATGATCTGGTTATGGAGGATATTATTGATGATGAAGATGAAATTGAGGTGATGGATAATGAAGTTGATGAAACTATAAAATCAGTTGAGACTGAAATTATGGAGGAAGGAATGATGGATGAAGAGTTGGATGATCTATTTGATGATGCTGATCCTGACTTGGAAATATTATGTGGAGACTTTAATAATACGTCACCATTGGTAATTAATGTTACTAGTGATAATAAAGATCAAGAAAGGGAAGAAATTATTCAAGAAATTGATAATATGCCAACACTAAGGATAAATGAAATTGGGACTTCTCATCCTGTTGTTATTGAAGAAGAAATAAGGAGAATTAACGGAAAATATATTGTTAATAATGAAAAGAAATTGTTGCCCTTGAATGCTCAAGGGTCCACATCAAATATCACATTTTGATGATTGATGAATCTACTGTTAGAGAAAGAATTGTGTATCAAAAAAGATTAAAAGAGATGTTTGATAGAGAATTCTTAAATTATATACAAGTAAGAAAGAGTATGTGATATAAACCTAATATTGTCAAATTGAAAGGGGTGTTAGTCTCTAGCAAAGTCTTGGTAATGAAGGCAGAAATGTTAGCCCGCCATACTCAAGCCTTAAGTTAGTTAGATCACCAAGAAATAAAGTTTATTAAAATGGGGATTGGTTATCATATGATGCTTGGGTAGGCCTAACTTGTAAGTATGCTAGACTACCTGTAATATAAAAATAAATTTTTATACTTCTAGTTAATAGTTAACACTTCAATGGTGTCTGGTCTTATGGCCGTAAATTCTGTATTGATGGGATGCTTCAGGGTTCTGAACTCCATTGGGCCTTTATGCGGTTTATCATATAGGTATTCACTTTGGTGAATATTACAAATGCACAAAAAGCGAACATGCAGTTTATCTGCCTATATAAGTCATTAAACTTGATCACAAAAGTACTTCATTGTATAATTTCACTACTTACTTGATCAAAACACGATGTTAGCCATACATTGTCTCTTTGGTCACGTCTAATTACTATTAAGAAATGAATCACAATGGACACAATGTCTGCAAGCCTTACAGATGAAATCATGCATACTCATCCATGGGAAAGGACCTTGCGGTATTGCTTGATAACGGGGTTATGTCTTGTAATGGGAATTATTTGCTAGTTAGCTACTGTAAAAACTAATTTAATTAAAGCATATCTAATGGCTTTATAGTAGACTTGCATGTTTAGGTTTAGGCGGACAACAATACCCTTGGTCATCTTAGCTAATTCCTCATAAAAATAAAAATTTGTGCAATAAAATATTTTCATCTGCTGGTTTTGAGGTTTAAGTCAATTTGGGGTGACATGGTAAAAATCAAATTAATCCTGAATCAAGATTAATGGCCGATACTTCCTAATATTTTGTGCCCTAACGAATTGGTATCAGAGCATTTGCTCGTGATTGTGTGGTTCAGGATTATCACATGAGTGTTAAAATCATTCTGCTTGAGTGTTCGCGGATTAGTTTCACGTAAAATACCATTCATTTTTCTCCACTCCTCTACAATACAGCCCTTGTCGCTAATCCTCGTTCCATTAAAAACCTTCTTGAATCAAAGAAACAAACTCTGGAACAGATCGTTCTTCTAGCGAGGTTGTCGTCATCGTTATTAGGGTTTTAGTGAAGATATACTTGGCGAAGTTGTGTATTGGCAAAGTTATTCAGAGAAGTTAGCAGAAAGCGAAGTTAATTCAACACTTTCTAACTTCGCCCTTAGCGAAGTTATCATAAAGGCGAAGTTATACTAACTTCGCCATCTACTGTTCACAGAATACAGTTTGGGTTAGTTTCAGTTCTCGTTTCGGTTAAGTATGACTACGATAAACATTACTGAACTGGTGAAAATGGAAGTAGAAGCTGGATTAGCGACAAAAGCTCCAAAGTTCCTTAAAGGCACTGATTTTGTTGCGTGGAAAGACAGGTTTGAGTACTATGTGAAATATTAAGATGCAAAGATGTGGGTATATATTCAGGATGGCTATATCCCTCCAACAACTAAAGAAGTATAATAAGATGGAAGATGATGAGAAGAAGATGTATGAGGCAGAAAGTAAAGCATTAGCATCAATAACCATGGCACTGCCTTAAAAGACCTACACACGTTTACAAAGTACAAGTCCGCTAGAGAATTGTGGGAAGAGTTAGAAACCGTTATGAAGAAAACATCGGAATTCGGAACTCAAAGTCAAAATTGTTGAAAACTCAATTCTCGGTGTTCAAATACTACTCCATAAAGTACACTAAGGTTGAAATTGTAGAAAAACTTGTGGATGCTCTTCCACCAAAATGGGAGATATACACAGTTTTGATGAGAGAAGATAAAGTATTTGAAAACATTGATTTGGAAACGGTGGTCAACAAGTTACGTAATTATGAGCTTAATATGATAAGAAAAGAGAAGCCTACTGATCAGGTTCAGGATCCAGGAATGTATGGTGCAAGAGGTTCTCCAAAATCAAGCTCTAAAACAGAATCGGCTGCTTATTACACAGGTGGCGAATCAAACTCTACTCAAGATGGTCATGTGGTGATGCATATGGATGGAGATATATGCTTTGTAGCTGGTGGAAGTAGTTCTTCAAAACCACAATCCTCAGTTGGTAACTCTTCCACAAGGTCTTCAAGTGTGAATTACTCAAAGATGCCTATGAGTGTAAAATCTGCTGAACAACAATTTTCTCTTTATGCCACTTTCATTGCTTCTTATGAGAACCACATCAAAGGTAAGATAGTTGACCCTGTAACTTTGGATGAGGATTATTATTAGATAGATGCTGATGACATGGAAGAGAAGGATTTGCATTGGCAAATGGCGATGATAGTAAGAGGGTTAAAAGGTTTATGAAGACTGGAAGAAAGTCGTGGGAGAGAGACCGGGATTTGACAAGTCAAAGGTTCATTGCTACAACTATCAACAAAATGGACACTTTGCAAGAGAGTGTACAAATGAAAGAGTTGAACGGAGTCAGAACAGGCCTACTCAACAAAATGGGAATGGAAATGGTACTAAGACAAAATCCATGGTGTCTCAACAGAATGGTGGGTATAATTGGAACATCAAAGTGGAGGAGGTGATTGAACAAGCGAATCTGGTGAATATCGTGACTGGAAGATGTGAAAAGGAACCAGTGGAGGATCAAGCGTACATGGCAGAAGTGAATGATCAGCTCTCAGAGGTATGTTCTGAACCTCAGTCTGAACAATGTGAGAAACTGTCTGAACAATTAAATGCTTTAACTGATCAACATGTAAGTTTGGAAAAGGAATTAAAAACTTTAAAGGAGGAACATCACTATTCTAAACAAAGGAAAATAGTTATTCGATAAAAATAAAAGCCAGTGAAAAAGACATAAGATGCCTTAAGGCCACTCTAGCTGAGAACATACAAGTCATTGATCTAAGTTATGAAGTAGTGGAAGAAAAGACCAAACTTATAGCTAAAAAGGACAAACAGATAGCTGGCTACCAAGTAAAAGTGGTGGAACTAAACAGAAAACTTGAACAATTTAGAAACTCCTCCATGATGCTTAATCATGTCCTAAGTGTTCAACGTTCTCCTATCAACAAAGGGGAATTGGATTCACAGAAGTTCCACCACCTTTTAATAATAATTATACTTATAATCCTTGTAATCAGCCATCTATTTGTTTTAAAATTGATCAGACTGTAACGGGTAACATAAAATTCAACGGTGTGCCCGTTAAGGTCCAGGCAAGCAATACCGACGTTAATGTTACCTATCATGAGAAGGATGATAAGGATATTAACTAATCGGTTCAGGTAAATTCTCCAGTCACAAGTCAAGTTTCAAATTCTGAAAAGTATGTCGACTCTGTTAAGATGGATAATGAAGTTGTGTTACTCAAACGGGGGGAGAATGATACTTTTGGTGAAAAGAAATCTTCTTTAAACCCATTTGTCCCCCCCCCCCCCATGTGAAACGAACTGTCATTAACACAGCCTCATCTTCTGCCGCAACTCCCAAAACGGATGTTCGGATGGACACTAATAGTTCAAACAAGAGTTGCTTTACATGTCATAAGAGAGGACACGTTGTCAGTAATTGTTCTCTGAAAAGGAAGAAATCTAAAAATATGAGGCCAATCAAAACTGAAAATAAAATGAAACCAAAAACTGGTGTTGATAAAAATTTTAAATCTACTAACACTAATAGTTGGGCAAACCTAAGATTTCCAAGAAACCAACCTCGTTTTTTCCCAGTTAATCATAGAACGGGCAACTTTGAGTCATCCGAAACTTTTAATGCTAGAAACTCAAGGTTGTTTGGCTGGTCTCATAGTCATATTTCTAGAAATCTTCCTGTCGGATCAAATGGAAACTTCCCTTAAAGGAACTTTAGGCAACCAACGAGTTGGATGTCGTTTAATAGGTTTGACCTACCCAAGACTATAAGGTCTTGGGTCCCCCTCTTTTAATTTATTTCTTTAACTGTGCAGGAACAGTCGGATAGGACTGTGAACAACATGTGGGTTGTCGACAGTGGTTGTTCCCGGAACATGACGGGTAACAAGAAATTGTTAAGTGATTGGATGGCAGTACAGGAGGAAGAGTTAGTTTTGCAGGAGAAAGTGGAGGAAAAATTTCTCGAATAGGTACTGTTACTAATGGGAGGATCAAGTTGGAGAAGGTTACTTTTGTGGAAGAGTTAAAGCACAATCTTCTAAGTGTCTCTCAGATCTATGACAAAGAATACACGTGCACTTTACAAAGGAAGAAGTACTTGTGCTTTATCCTGGTTTCAAGATCCCTGAAAAACTGGGTTGTTATGAAAGCCCCGAGAGAGAAGAATACATATGTGATGAACATGAGGTCCACCAAGATGGCGACAGAAGAATCATGCCTTTTGTCTAAAGCAACAGAGTCTGAGTCGAAATTGTGGCACCGGAGGATGGGTCATATTCATCTAAATAAAATGAATTACATAGTCAAGAATGGTTTGGTACTTGGAGTTCCGTTGAAGAATTTCAACTTTGAAGATCAATGTCTATCATGCAAGAATGGAAAGCAGAACAAGAAACCACATCACTCCAAGTTGATTAACTCAATTGTCACACCTCTGGATTTTCTTCACATGGATTTATTTGGTCCCATAAACCTTGAAAGCCTGGGTGGAACGTCCTATTGCTTGGTTGTGACTGATGATTACTCACGATACTCGTGGGTGTATTTTCTGAAAGCTAAAGATGAAACAGTGCAGTTGGTAATTAATCTGATTACTAAAGTGGAAAACATAGTCGAGGGGAAAGTCAAGTTCATCAGAAGCGATAACGGCACAAAATTCAAGAACTATGAAAAGAAGATGTTTTGTCTACAGAAAGGGATAGAGCATCAGTTTAGCACACTGTAAACTCCGCAACAGAATGGAGTGGCTGAAAGGAAGAATGGAACTCTAATCAAGGGCGCTAGGACTATGCTGACAGATGCTAAACTTCCCGTGGTGTTCAGGGCTGAGGCTATCGCCACAGCCTGCTATATCCTTAACCGTGTTTTGACTGTTAAAATTTTAAATAAAAACCTGTTATGAATTAATGCATGGTCGAAAGCCTAATCTAAAAGGTCTTGAACCTTTTGGGTCCCCATGTTCAATCTTAAATACTAATTCAAAATTTGGTTAGAAAGCTGTCGAAGGTATTCTTGTTGGCTACGTGGTTGGATCTCCCAACAGAAGAGTCTTTAATTTATCGAACAATAAGGTTGAGGTAGTTTGTAACATAGACATTACCAGTTACAAATCACCAAAGCCTAGCATGAGACCAGAGGAGGCTTTTGATTATGATAAATTTTTTAAGTCTTTTAATTTACCATCTATTGAATATGCAGATATAGAAGAAAGGATGGCCACTCAGATGCTAATTGATGAAGAAGAGGCCATCATGCATCGTCCAAAGTTTATTGATAAACAATCTAACGTGTCAAGTACTGTTGAAACCCCTGATGTCTCAAGTGGTGATGACTTTATAAATCCGTTTCACACTCAACATAATTCAGATGAACTCTCTCCTAATCTTGGGGAAGACTTGGAGGTTGTTCCTGTCCAAACCACCAGAATCCACAAGAATCATCCCTTGGAGAATGTGATTGGTAAAAGTTCCGATGGAGTGCGAACTAGAAGGAGCTTGGAAGAAAATACATGTGTGTATGTGAGCATTAAAAACACTGGTATTATGAATGAATGCGTGTATGCCTACTTTATTAGTCAAATTGAACCAAAGAACTATTAGATGGCGTTGAAAGATAGTTCGTGGGTTGAAGCCATGCAGGAAGAATTGGCTCAGTTAAACAAAATGGAGGTATGGGAGTTGGTTGAAAAGCCATGTGATGTGCTTGCAATAGGTACGAAGTGGGTATTCAAATGCAAGAGAGATGAGAAAGGGGTGATCGTCCGGAACAAAGCAAGATTGGTAGTCAAGGTATTTAATCAACTTGAAGGGATCGACTACAATGAGGTGTTTGCTCCTGTGGCAAGACTGGAGGCAATTCGACTTTTCTTGGCCTTCACTGCTCACAAAGATATGAAGGTGTTTCAGCTAGATGTTAAGAGTGCTTTTCTAAATGGTAAGGTTGATGAAGTGGTATATGTCGAGCAACCTCCCGGCTTTCCTAATCCAGACTTTCCAGATCATGTGTACAAGCTCAGTAAAGCATTATATGGTCTACATCAAGCTCCACAAGCTTGGTACGCAACTTTATCTGATTACCTGCTGGAGAATGGATTTGTGAGAGGAAATATTGACAGTACATTGTTTGTAAAGTGGAATGGGAAGGACTTTGTTCTCGTTCAGGTCTATGTGGACGATATCATCTTCGGGGCCTCAAAGATTTCTATGTGTCAGGAATTTGAAGCGGTCATGAAGAAAAGGTTTGAGATAAGCGCCATGGGTGAATTAACTTTCTTTTTGGGTTTACAGGTAGATCAGAAGAAGGATTGCATGTTATTCATCAAACCAGATATGTTCACGATGTGCTTAAACGATTTAAGATGGAAGAAAGCACTCCTTTTGACACTCCAATCTGTGTCAACCACAAACTGGGTGCTGACTCCGACAGTGATGAAGATGTGGTTCCCACTCACTATCGGGCTATAAGAGGTTCTTTGATGTATTTAACTGCTTCGAAACCTGATATTATGTTTGTAGTTTGTCTTTGTGATCGCCTTCAGGCTAATCCAAAGGAGTCACACATGAAAGGCGTGAAGATAATTTTGCGGTATCTTAAAGGAAGGCCTAATTTGGGTCTGTGGTATCCAAAAGGAGGAGAACTGGATATGGTAGCATACACGGACTCTGACTATGGAGGATGAAATCAGAATAGGAAATCGACAACTAGTGGCTATCAGTTTCTTGTAGAAAGATTGGTGTCATGGCAATGCAAGAAGTAGACCTCTGTTACCATATCCACCTGTGAGGCTAAGTACATGGCAGCATCAAATTATTGCTCCCAGGTTTTGTGGATACAACAACAAATGCGAGATTATGGTCTGAATTTCACTCAAACTTCTATTTGCATTGATAACACTGCTGCAATCTCAGTAATTAACAATTCCGTTAAACATAGTAAAACAAAACATATTGACATTCGTCATCATTTTATACGGGATTGTGCTGAGAAGAAATTAATCATGCTTGAAAAGGTTGATTCACTGGAAATTTTGCCGATCTTTTTAAAAAATCTTTTGACCGGTCTCGTTTTCAAAACCTAATTGAGCTTAATGGGATGATCAATCCCGAGTAACCATCTTTCTATTTGTTATTATTAAAAAAACATCACTATCGCTGAGAATTATGTCGGTCGCTTAAGTTTGAAGGACAGGTTCTTGAATGTGTTTGGTCCTTGTATCTACTTGTGGATTCAAAGAATAGCCATTAACCTAATAACTGAAAGCATCTGGGGCGGTTGTGATGGTTTTCTATTCCTTCGCTGAAAATCATGTCAGTTACACTAAGTTGGAGGGAAACATATTCATATGTGTTTGGTCCTGCTAATCCACTGGATTTTTGGGATAGCCATTTACCCAAAAGCTTAGAAGTGACCGGGGCGTCAGAATGAAAACTGTTTTTTCTTTTTGGGATAGCCATATACTCTTTCAGTCTGTAGCTTCTCAAGAAGCTTCAAAGTTGGTTTTAAATTGAAAATTGATCCAACCTTTGGAAAATGATGGATAAATTGTTTTTGTGTGTCTAATGGGTGAAATTATTAAGCTTAAAAGACTTTAGAACAGTCATTTTTTGGCACGGTAGCTTTCCATGGTGCGTAAAAGTTGAAGTGATACAAATTAAATCTGCTCGATTTACGGTGGAGAGTCATTTTGAAATGTGCATGTCTCCACATAAATATCTCCGAATGATAGGCAGAAAAGTGATTACCCAGTTATACACGAGCCCGTTAGTGTCTTGATCCCCGCGTATATTGTGTTATCTTACTGCAGTGATCCAGATTCATGACTTGCAGGTGTTCGTTATTGTTCTTAAAAAAATGACAAATGATGGCGTTTGTTGCCTTTGAAATTCAAAAAGCCTAATGCAACAAGGATGGGGCACCAATTGGGTCTTGTACGCACTTAATGTAACGCTTGTAAAGCCGACTCTCGTGTACATCTTTTAATCAGACACTACGGGTCGAACTCAAATCGGGGTGATCTGGGGAAAGCCAAATATACCTTGAGAATAGATAGGAGGCATCACAGGTCCTTAAGTGATGTCCATCTAAATTATGAGTCTAATTGAACCTAACTCGTATCACGGAAGCACTGAAAACCATGCTAAGTTTCATATACCTGCCTTCAACCTGTTTCTCTATGTCATAATAACGCTGAACATGAATCCTTGTGACAACCCCTTAATCAATATGATTCCATGTTCAGATCTTTTCTTAGACACGCCGGGTTTTCTAAAGGACTGTAAATTTTCTCTATTTTATTCTATTGTATTTTATTTTCTAAATATTTACTAGTGTTACTCGCTTTTGATCTTTGGTTTTAAAATAATTAGCAAACATTAATTTCGCTATTTTGCGAAGTTGTGTGCTACGGCGAAGTTATGTTAACTTCGCCCCAAGCGTTTTCAGAAAGTATATAAGGCTCTCAAGGTTCAAACTAGGTCAAACAAACCCTCTAAAACCCTCGGCGAACTTATCTCACGAATCAACCTTGCTCAACCATAGTTTAAGTATGCTTTACTTGCATTAAAAGGTCCATAAACTCATAACGTTTCATAATTTGTTGCCTTTGCTAGTTAACAACCCTAGCAATGACTGTTTATACTGTTTTTCTTGGTTATACCTAATATATCATCAATTCTCTTTCTTTGTTAATAGATTGGTAACTTTAAAGGTTCCATGGTCTTAATTGGACCTTGTTGTACCTATTTTTATCTTTTGATTGTCCTTGTATGCAACCGAAAAGGACTTTGATTTCTAAACTGTTCTTGAGGCGAAGTTAACATAAAGACAAAGTTATTATTAACTTCGCTTATAAACTAACTTCGCTGCATGCCATCTATTGGTCTCAACCTCACTGGAATACTAAGTTCGCTACTCCTTTGAAGGGCGAAGTTACCAGCTGATTATGCACAACTCTAACTTAGCTCGTTTGCACTACAGATATGGCTGAAGTTGCAGGTGCCGGTGGTACAGGTGGTGATGGAGGAAACGGAGACAAGAGGCAATTCTTTCCGGGTCACAACATGTATGTCACCTTAGACCCAAATACTCGTGGAGCTGAAGATTATGTGGAGATTATTAGGTTTGTCATCCTCTCGCGGATCTTTCATGCAATCATCACGACTCTCCCGATCTCTTTGCCGAATATTGAAGACTTTTGGAGAACATTTGAGTATGATTATCGGGTGGAACCTCCGGTGATGCGTGCTACCGTCAATCGACAGGTGGTACAGTTCTCAGCAAATTAGATACGGGAAGCTCTATAGTTTGGACTTGAAACTACTCAGATTCCTACTCAGTATTCAGCTACTTTTAGGAACAGGGCCTTTCTTCGCATGGGGTACTCAGGTCCGTTGGAAGACTAACAACGCAGAGAGGGATTTTTACTAGACCAATGGCGTTTCTTGATGCACGTGTTGATCGTTTGCATGTCTGGTCGCAAAGCTGGATCCGATTGTATGGGTGCGTCAATGCAGTCTGCCATGACCGCGCTGACATATAATAAACCATTTAGCTTCAGTCAAATGGTGTTCTACATGATTGATCGCCAGCGGCGGGCAGTGGCTCGGGAACGTTACTTGATGTATCCCAGGTTTTTACAGATGATTCTTAATCATGTCGCTCCTAATTTTCAAAGAGCCGTCCTATCTCTTTTGTGGAATGTGTGAACAAGAGGATTTTTGCTCAGTGTCGAACATCGAGCGCACGAAGTAATGTTGATCGTCGTCCAAGGCACACAGCTTTATTTGGGTATCTTGTGAATCCAGCCTATGTTGCTACACCCGAAGATGGTTTTGTTGATCCTGTTCAAGCACAAGCTGATGTTCCTCAACCACCTCCCGTGGTTCATGTTGCTTCAGTTCATGATTCTCCAGTTCATCTAGCTCCAGTTGAAGATGCTCCATTATTAGATGATCCAGTTATTGACCCTGTTATATCTACCGTAGAGGAGATAGATCTGGATGCTGCTTTGGGGGTACAAGGGATTTTTTATGTATCTTTTGCAGTTCAGGTTTCTTTAATCGAAATGTCAGGTGTCCCATCTTCTTCTATCGTCAGTTTAGTTGGTCATCCCCTTCCCTCTGTTGAGGATTCTGAGGAAACATTATCTTATTCTTCCATTGATGAAGTTGTTGAAGCTCATAGAGTTCTGGCTGCACAAGAAAGGATTCAAGGAAAACGAAAGAAAGATTCAGATGATGATAGTGAGTCGGATTACGAATAGGAGATGTATGCCTTGGTACGTAGATCAAAGAGGGCTAGGGCCGGTGAAAGCTCGAGTGTTGTTCATTTTACTCCTCCACAGTTTCCGGGTATGTCTACCCTGGTCCTTACCTCATCTGCTCTAGTGACGTCTAGTATACCAATGGTGGCTTTTTCAGCACCGTCTACATTACCATCTACGGTTGAGATGTCACTACCAGAGATTGTTTCCTTACCACAACTTACTGTTACTCCATCTGATGTGGTGGCTATGTTCGTTGAATCTACTAGAGTAGCTACTGTTGAATCCCCGGTTACAATTCCGGCTCTGGTTACTATTTCATCATCATCAGAGATTCCAGTGACTTTGGGTATTCCTCTGCCATATGCTCAAGACATTTCTCACATGTCTTTTGACTTTGATACTTCGTTGTCCGATTCAGAGCGAATTACGGCTCTAGAACGTATTGTAGCTGAACAGTCAAGGATTAATCTCATTCAAACTCACGCTATTCAACGACTGGTGGCTGAAAATCAAATTCAGTCGTCTCTCGTTATTGAACATGGTAAACTCTTTGATGCTTTAAAACTGTTCTTAGCATCTCAGGGGGAGAGTAGTTGCAAAGGTGATGAATTGAGGACTAAGAGGAGAGAGGACAGAGATGATGATCCCAATTCATCGAAAGATGCAGGTGGTGAGCTGCCAAGAACTGAGCAAACTCTTGTAGCTTCCACGTCTCATGGGGAGTCAATTGTTCCATCTGGTAGTGCAGGTGGTGAGACTATCGTGGTAGATTATGAGGATGATATGGTTGAGGACATGCTATCTTTTAGTGAGATTGAGAAAATTGGTGAAAATATTGAGACTTATAGTGGTTTAGAGGAAGGAGAGATAGCAGATGATGGTATTGAACATGATATTCCTAGTGGTGGTCAGGAACAGGTAAGTCAAGAAAGTAGTGGAGTTTGGGAGTCTGAGTGGGAAGAACACCCAAGGTGGAAAGAAGAGTATGCTCACTGTTTAACAAGCCAAAGAAACCAAAGGTGACTCCGATGTTCAAAAGGAGTTACAATATCAAGGGGTATGCTGAATCAAGGAAAGGTATTATATGTTGGTTGTATGATGATCAACTTAAGGTGTTTGTGGTGAAGAGATATGATGGGATTTAGTATTTTGCTAAGAAATTGAGATCGCTCAATACGTTGCCTGAATGTGAGGTGAAGGATTTGGCTCATTTAAGGTTGATTAATAGGAGTGGGGACATGTTTTCTAGCTGGGTTGGTAAGATTTTGTGGAGTGAAGTTGTTAAAGAAAAAAAGTTTGAGTTGTTGAAGCCTCAAAAAGGGAAATTGATTGAAGATACTGAACGGGGGATGCGGGCTGATGGCAAGCCTTGGATGGTGATGAAGTACAAGCCAGTTCGGTGAATAATAGAGGCTCCAATGAAGACCATGCCTCAACATGTGTTGAAAGATCTGAAATGGTGGTACGTTGATTGTGAGACCGCTGAAGCCGTGATGGAAGATAGGATGAACAGGAGATCTTGAGGGTGTATGATGCAATGTATCTGGTTAATTTGTCTCAAGCTGATTTGCATGTACTAAACGAAAGAAGATCTTTTATATTCTAGCTTGGAAAGATGAAGCTAGGAAGTATCAAAGGGTGGTCTCAGTTTGTGTGAGACAAGGGGTGCATGGTTGAAGATGGATAGTACGGCTTTTTGGATTGCAAGACGAAACGAAGCTGTAAGAGAAATGAAGCTACTGCCAAGGGGGAGTCTGTTGGTGCATTATGCCAGTAGTTCATTAGTCTTGAGTCTAACGTGTCTGTAATCATTACTTTGTTTGTGACGTTTTGGTGAACTTGTTAGTTTGTTCTTTTGTCTTAGCGAACTTAGTAGTTGGCGAAGTTAGGGACAACTTCGCCTAGCCTGTTAGTCGAAGTTGTCATGGTTTATATATACCTAACTTCCGCCGTTCAAAGTTAAGTTTTTTGATCAGTTTGTCTTGGACGGCTAGGTTTATCGGTTGTTTGGTTTTGACATTTAATAACAAGTAAACCTTTGTTCTTAAGTGTTACGTGTTCTTTACGTCTCTCTTGTATAAACACTCGTATCGTATACGTAGGGGATTCCGCACCCTCGTGTTACGAGATACTCCTGTGTAGATCCGGCTGGGAACCTACAGTTTTAGTGGACAACAATATCAATTACTGAATTAACAACGACCATAATAAAGCCGAAATATAAAATTGTGATGGAAATACTTCTTGATCAATATATCAAGAATATTTTTTGGTACTGTTTTTTTTTGTAGTTTAATTTTTGTTTGATTTTTTTTTTAAATTACAAAAATATTTTTTGGTGTGTTTTAACAAGAATTTTGAAAAAATAAAATTTTAAGTATGTATGATCTTAAAAATTTTAAAATTCAAAAAGAGTTTATCTTGTGCTTTATTTTTTATTATCGAGCTATGCGAATTGAAAATTTTAAAAGTTGAAAATGTTGATAAAATCTTGGTTTTTATCATCTTGATTGAATATGGCGTCAAAAAGTTGGTTTTGATGGTTAAGTTAAGAATTTTACAAGGGTTTGAAATGTTAGAAATTTCATTCACTACTTTTGTTCTTCATTCGTTATAACAGTATAACAGTATAACGAATGTTAGGCCATTCGTTAACTAACCTTAACAAATTTCCTTCATTCGTTACAAATTCACATCCGCTTCCGCTATATCATAACGAATGAGAATTCATTCGTTGTTCAATTAACGAATGAGTGGTGAATGCAAGGTTATTCATTAACTCTTTGACGAATGAATGGCTATTCGTTAATTTGTTTAATGAATGAGGCATTGGGGTGTTTTGGGAATTGTGCAAGACTTGCACGCCATATATAAACCCTAAAGCACGAACGGGAGTCCATTCGTTCTTGCACTGTATGTCTTGAAAATCACTCACTCTAAGCCAAACCCTTGCAAAATATTTTAAGACAGTTTTGTGATTCGTAATCGATCATTTCATCATTGTCGATTGTTTCTAAGGTAAAGACAATCATTTAGGATGTTTTTAATCTAAGTTTCAAGGAGATTGGCGTTAAAACCTTTACGTGTCTAATTTGAACAAATTAAACATTATAATGAACTTTAAAATCAAATTAGGATATGTTAAGATGTTATCAATGTTGCATCGATGACAATAGACCAAGTTTTAGTGTAAATGGTAATGTATTAAGGCTTTTTAGAATTTGAATTGCAAGTTTTGACTTTCTAGGTTCTATATGATTTTAACGCCTTAAGTCAACTGAGTTCATTTGCTAATGATCATTTAATATTAATTCATTTGTCATTCGTTCATTATGTAACGAATGAGTCCCATTCGTCCACCTTGATTAATGAATGACCTCATTCGTTGGATTTTCTAACCAATGAGTGTAACGAATGAGATAAGAGTATGATTTCTATAGCGAGTGAGTCTATTCATTAATTTTATTAACGAACTAGGAAGATTCCCGACGCGTTGCACCGGGTTGTTGTTATTAACAGTCGTACTCGTACATCTTATCAAATTGTACAGTACGTCTGCGATTCGAGGTGAATTCGATCCGTGCCAAGTTATGAAACAAGTAATCCCCCCCCCCTAAAAAAAACTTTGTTAACGCAAAAACACATCAAATTAATATAACAAAGCATATGTTGTGGTTACGAACCGGTGATACTTCAATTGGTATTTGGTACGACCCAAAAAATAAAGCAAATTATAAAGTCGTCCACTCTTAAATATACAACAACTGAACATATTTAAAAAATTTTAAATATGTGATGAACAAAAAAAAACATGTGCGTTGCAGTTGCGAACTGATACAAATTCGTTGATTATGGAATCGAGGGATAAAAAAATTATAAAAAACCTCATGTGTTGCGTTTGCAAACTAACGCGAATTCAGTAGGAATCGACGTTGTCAAGAATAAATTGTACATAGAGAACCATGTGCTGTGTAGGTGAACTGGCATGGGTTCGGTTGGTATTAGGTTACGACTCCTAAATTAAAGGAAAAATTAACATATTTACATAAAAAAGATCATGATGAAAACCAAAAATATAGGCTCGTTGTGGCCTTGACTTCGTTCAAAATTAATTGACTAAAAATAACTCATGAGGAAAAAATCCTTAGGTTGTGACCGCGAGGTTGACGCGAATTTGAACGGAATCATTTGATGGTATCAACGATAAAAAAAAACCCTGCATTTTTCGGTAGCGAACCGACACGAATTTGAAAATATAAAACAAACTAAAAGCAAATAAGAAGTTTGGCAATCAATCACGTGATCTCGTCACCAAACTTCTTAATTATTATATATAACTAGCATTTTATCCGGCGCAACGGGGCGGGTTGGAAAAACCTGGGCAATGGTAAAACCCACGAGTTATTGGTCGCAAGGGTGAGGCGGTAAGTCGACATGAAAACGGTCAGTTTCAGTCAAGTGTGTTATTGTACTAGAACTAAAGCCAAATTAAATAAAAACAAGAAATAATAAAATTTGAGATGGACCAAGTGGCGCCGGCCGGTAAAACTCAGTCGTTGGTAAAACCCTACCGTTGTCCATCTCGGGCGTTGAGATGGTGAGTCTACGCAAATTCGGTTGGTTTCTGTCACGTTCGTTACGGTATCGAAACAAAAACAAAAAAAAAAAAATTGGCATTCGGTCGTTTTAGCCACGTTTGTTACGGTACTGAAACTAAAACAAAATGTAATATGGCTTTCGGTCGGTTGTCGTTACGTTTGTTATAGACCGAACTAAAACAAACCAAAAAGGACCAATAAGTGTAAAACAAACCAAAAAGGACCAATAAGTGTTCAATCGGTTTTCTTTACGTTTGTTACGGTCCGAAATTAAAACAAATTAAAAAGGACCAATAAGGTGCCTCAAAGTTGCCCATTCAGGACTTTGCGGCACCAAACTTAATAATTGTATTATATAATAATAATAATAATAATAATAATAATATGACAAGTGTTCATTTGTTACCGTATTAATGTACAACGAATGAGGGCAAAAAGGTCAATTTCAATAATATTATAATTATTGACATGGTTATTCATGCAGTTATGGATGATAATTAACAAATTAATATTCCTGAGGGTCAACCAGATCAGCCAGCTGTTCAAAAGGCTCAAGTGGTTCAAATGAAACAAGTTTAGCAACTAGTTACTGATCCCGAGCCATAACAACAAAAACAAGATGATCCGACCGGACATTGATGGGTAGCTGACAAGAAGCATATTATTTGTACTTTCTTGGGTCGGAATTTCTTTAGACGTTCAATGTTTGGTGGTATTATTATGTTCTAGAGACGATCAATAACATATCGAGCTATTTCAACAAATCTCCCCTTTTGTTGCAGTATTATTAGACCTTTTTGGGATACGGCTCGATATATTGCAGGGAAAAATCATATTGTTGCTGAAATTAAATGGAAAAAATTGTGATTGATATGGACATTATTCGAAAGGTGTTGGGTTTTGGTGATCATGATGATTATGTTTATGAGTATGAAAAGGAGTTGTTAAAGGGATTGTTTACAAGGTTAAAGTATAAAGGATATTTGAACAAGTCCATGAATAACAACGCGAACCTTTGCAAACACTACAAGACTATAAGTACCTTTTTCATATGCTGATTCATTATTTGGGAGATCGTAAGGGTGGTTTTGACGAGTGTAGGATTATGATGCAGTATGCCTTTGTTGCTCTAGTGCTAAACAAACCTTTTAATTTCTTAGAGATGGTGTTCTATCATCTAAAGGAGAATTGCACCACGTGGACTAACAAGTTCATAATGTATCCTCATTTCCTACAAATGATTCACTTTTTTTTGCACTCTATTTATATTATATCTATAACATGATTAAATATTCACTTTTCTTTAAACTATATTTATATTATATCTATACAATTTTATAAAAATACGTATTTACATATTATAATACTATACATTGTTAAAATATATTTCACCACATACTTGGTAAAATCCAAAAATCAATAACAAACCTTGTTTGTTAAATACTGAAAAGAAAATAATTTTAAATGTAATCATTAACATGTTATATTATGTATATTGTTAGATTGTAAATAAAAATAAAAAAAAAAACTCTAATATGCTTTCAATTTACGAAGTAATTTATTTAATCATTAAATTATAAATATATTCTTAAAAGCATATACATTTTTAAAAATAAATCCATTCATCTGTTGGTTTTTTTTTGTACATAGTAATATAAATTTATAAATTATAATTATTTTATTTAAATCTATCTATTTATTTTTCGGTTGTTAATAAACTATACATAAATGTGTTAAATTGTAAGGATAGTATATACCAATCATGTTCAAATATAGTAAAGTTTATCATAGTTAGTTTCTTGGATTTTTTTTATCAATTATTGCTTCGAGTTTTTGTAGAACTTAAATTTGATTGTTACGAGTTAAAAGTTGGTAAATAAATCGTTTAGTACAAATTAACTACATTTGGCTCAAATTTGTTATGGGTGAAAAATGGTAATTTGCATATTTTTAAAAGTTGGGAATGTAAATAGATTTATCGTCAAACTTGTTACGGGTTCAAAGGTTTAACTAGAAAAGTAAAAAAAAGTTAGAATTTTAAATGCGATTGGGTTTCGAATTTATTTTTAAGGATATTTTTGAAAATAGTCAAAAGATTCGTGATATTGCACATTGAGTATTTTTCTCATTACTATTAAAAGGTTAAGAAAAAATAACAAAGACTTCCGACATACCACCTTCGGGCCTATCAATGCCATAAGCATTTGTGTTAGCATAGACTTTTTCTTGAATAGTGATCAGAATGTTTTTTGTGAAGCATATCGTACAAAATTATTCTCAAATGAAGCAAAACATTCACAAAATTGAACAGGTTAACCTGATATTGTTTTTTTTTTGTCAATAAGTCGAGAAGCCTCTCAAACCTATCAAAAAAATTGCATGGTGTAGCTCAAAAATATAATTATATGAGAAGTATTTGCCAAAATTGGTTTACAACCAAATTTATTTTAATTATACATATATATGATACTGAGAATAAACATCCAGTAAATGAAGTGTTCTTGGGTATGTTTTTACACGTGCATTATTTTATTTTATTAAGTTAATTTTGTTTTTGAAAAAAAAAATTTGTGATACAAATAAAATTAATTTATGTAATGGATGTAATACATTTTTCTATATACATTATGTATTGCTTTAAATGTAACTTAATTATTTAGATAAAACTGTGCGTTACACGGGCTCTATAGCTAGTTTATGAGATATAAAAGTAAAGGTACTTTGATGGGAGAACAATTGTTAGATGAAACATGAAAATGACATGTGACATAATTATTTTCTTTTATTAGAATAAGTAGATAGATAGATTATAGATTACTTAAAATTAAAATAAAAGATAAATATCCACAAATTCGGTTCGGTTTTTTTCGATTTAAGTTGCATGCAAAAACAAAACCAAATAAAAAGTCTGGTTTTTTTAAAATATAAAATCAAATTGCTGGTAGATTTTACTTAGAATAAATTAAATTCTATTTGTTTCAAGGGTTAAGCTAAAATACAAAGGACAATAAAATTGAGAAGGGTGAGATTAATTTAAAAATAAAAATTGATGAAAAGGGCATGAAGGTAATAACAACTTATGATGGTTTTCTCTCTCCACATGCAATACAAATGTCAATTCCTCCATCATTTTAAAACGTATATAAATTTTTCATACAACATTTTTTAGAAATTATTTTTACCATAATAACAAGCGTTTTTAATATTTAATATGAATATCATATTGTTATATAAAAATAAAAAAAAATTGGTGGGTTTTTCTATACCATGTTATTTGGTTGTCCGTTGTGTTTTTTAATTGAGTTTTCCTGTGCATTATGTTATAGATTTTGGTCATTGTATTTTTCAATTAATACTCATATTAAAGATAAAAATGAAAACAAAGATTAAGCCATTGTATCTTTCATTCATCATTATGTCTTTGTGCTTAACGTTTGTCTTTTTATTTACCTTTGTGTTTTAGTCATTGTGCTCAATATTCACTCAACTTGAGAAAAATAGTATTATGTTCATTGTGTATTATGTTCAAGTCATTGTGTAATATGTAGATTCCATTGTGTTTTACGTTTCAGGTCATTGTGTTATATGTATTTACCATTGTGTCTTACGTTTAAGGCCATTGTGTTGTTATATGTATTCATTATTGTGTTTTGCGTTTCAGGTTATTGTGGAATATGTATTCGTCATTGTGTTTAGTATTTTTCGTTATATTTATATATTATTACACAACGGTGTTATTAGTATTTAAGAAAACACAATGATCAGTTGAAAGAAACAATGGCGAAAAAACACAATGACGAAAAAGACACAATGGTACGCAAAAAGACACAATGACGTAAAAAAATTATTTTTATATAGCAAAATCACACTCGTATTAAAGATAAAAAACGCTGTTATTATGGTGAAATTTATTGAAAATGATGGGAGAATTAGCATGTGATTTGCATGTGTGGAGAGAATATGTATACTATTACTTTTATACTCTTTTTTCTTTGATTCATACTTGACACATGCCAATTAATTATTGTTTCACACACTTCACATTTTTGTTGGCATTTGTAGAGTAACTTAACCCCTTGTTTCAATACAAAATATCAAGGGAACATGGAATAATCATGATTAAATTTAATTAGTTTTGTTTTCTATTTATCCCTTTTTAGGAGATTTTTTATTTATTTATTTATTTATTATTATTATTATTATTATTAGAACTTTTGTTTATCTATAAATTTTAGTATGTTTGACTTGAACTTAGGTTATTGTTTCTTGTTTTTTTTTTAACTTTGTAATTAGTTATTATGTTAATTTCACAACGAAATCATATTATTACTAAGGATTAAGTTATTTTATAAAATGGAAAAAAATAAGATGGATTGTGACAAAAAAAAAACCAAGTAAATTGTGGATTTCGTCCCCTTAGTTTGTTCAAATCTGCGGTTTTAGTCCAATAGTTTCAAATCTTTGATTTTTGTCTCTTTGGTTTCATTTCACTTGCAATTAAACCCGACCCCACTAACCCCGTTAAGTCTGATCGTTAAATCCATCAGCGTGCACCTCACGTGAGGGGCAATTTTGTCCTTTTTTTTTCCAAATAAACTCAGCCCCTCACGCGAGTGGGCTTGCGAGTTAGGTTTAAGGTTTATTTAGGGAGAAAAATGATAAAATAGCCCCTCACGTGAGGGGCACGCTGAAGTGTTTAACAACCAGACTTAACAGGGTTAGTTGGGTCAGGTTTAATTGTAAGTGAAATGAAACCACATTGATAAAAATCGTAAATTTAAAATTGTTGGACTAAACCACAAGGACAAAAATCGCAATTTACTAAATAAACCTAAAAAAAATTAATAAAAAATCATAACTAAAAATTTAAAAAAAAAATGAAAAAGGTAAAAAGAACAAAACAAAAATGTGCTCCCTGTCTTCCTCATTCTCTTAAAAAAAGGAAATGATGTTGAGTAAAAAGATAAAAATGTCTTTTTATTTATCATTGTGCTTTTTGATTATTTTCATAACTAATTGTTTTTTTTTGACATTTCGTCTTTTTTTCTTGATATTATGTTATAATACTTAACATTGTGTCATGTTTTGCGATCTATTGTGTTTTTTTCATATATCATGTGTTTTTTGTTTATTTCCGTCACTATTTTGTTATTTCTTGACACTGTGTCTTTATTGGGTTTTTTTTAACGAGGAAGACAGGGGAGACATTTTAGTTTTTTTTATAATTTATATTTTAAGTTATTTTTTTTATGCGAAAAATCCTTATGTAAGGCATCGTTCCCGGTGCCTTACTTTGATGTTGGATTTACTCATAAAAACGGTTTTAAATATCAGAATTATTAAAACTTTAGCGGAATTAATAAAATTTCAATCATTCATCACAAAGCATTCATAACTTGCCTTTAAAAACATAACTTAAAATCTCTTATTAAACATCATGAAAAATTTTCAGATGCCAGCCTCTTCAATTCCGGCCATGTGTCTCCCTCAAGCTACCTGCTTCAGTCTATTTAACTAAGTCCATACTAAAAGTCAGCTACTCTGAGTGAGTTCTGGTTAAAATAGGTATCATACAATACAGTCACATATTTACATATTTACTCATACGTATCCGTAAATACATCTTACTTAGTTAACTTGCTAATCTTTCTTTCGTACATACGTGAGTATATACCTTCCTTGTAACATCCTACTTTTGGTTATAATAATAAAATAAATTTTGTTTATTTTATAGTGTGTCGTTATCGGTTTAAATAAATAAACTAATAGAAGGTGGGCTTGGACTTTAAAAGATAGAATAAAAGATGGAATGGGTCTTAGGTCCATGGGTTTAAGGGAGTATAAATACCCTTAAACCCTAAAAGTTTCCATTTCTATCCATCTCTACACAATAACCTACACCTTGGAAAACACACACAAACCGGAACCAAGATCCGAAGGCGAAAACCCGAGCTTGTTGGTGCTAGAACGTCGTGACATACCAAGACAACATCAAAGACCAGCTCGTGTTCGTATACCGACTCGTTTAAGGTACGTTATAACTAGAAATCGTTCATTAGGGTCGAATTTGTTTGGGGGTAGTCCTAGATCTGCATAAAAGTGATGAAAACGAATCAAAGGAACTATTATACAATGAAATTTGTTAACATTAGAGTGTTTAATTGATCGAGGGTTGAACCGCGCCTATATATGCCTAAATCGCACCCCATAAACACGAATGTTTGGATGAATGAAGGGTTAGGGTTATTAGCGTTGAAATTCCTAATCCAACGGTACCTAAATCGTGTTATTTGGTTAAGAAATGAAGGATTATTGCAGATCTAATACCTGTTGACCGTTTACTATTCTTGATAATTTTAACCTTGACCTCGAGTCAATGTCTGGATAATATGAGTGTAGTTCGTTAGGATGAGGTAGCAAATTAATTAACCCAATTCATTATGGCAAGATGACGAATTAGTTCGCCAATTTTTTATGCCCAAATAACGAACTAGACAGCGAACCAAATCACGAATCAGTTCATGAACCAAATAACGAATCAGGTGATTCGTTACTCGCCAATTCGTTAAGAATAAAGTAACGAATCAGGGCATGTTTAGATAACGAATTGGAATGACGAATCAGATGATGATAAGATGAGGAATCATTTAGAGAAGTAGATTATGAAAGTAACGAATTAGCTAACAAATTAGGCTTAATTCGTTATGGCGAAGGAGTTAGCAAATTAAATAATAAATTAAAAGCCTAATGGAAAATGTGTTAAGACAGATAATGAAAATAAAATTTTTCCAAGCTAACCTGGCAGCTTAACCCCAGCCAGGACCCCGCTAGGGGCTGCTGCCCCTAGAACTCTGCTGCCAGGGGCGCTGCCGCCGGGCCCCATTCGTTGTGGGTTATAAATGAACTAGAAACACAATAAATATACCGATAGTTAATTGATATGTGTAATTGTTATACAGTTAGCCGTGCACAGCTCAAGAAAGGAATAACAATTAACGGTGAACGTAACCGTGTTCGGGTGAGTTTCTAGCCCCATTTCCTTGTTATGTTTTCGGGGCTGTGTGCATACTCGATGTGATAGTTAATACACTTACCTTAAGTGGTAAGTGTATGCCATGTATGATTTATATGTTAATTATGTGTATCTTGGATGTGAATGAAAGCTTGTCGGTACTTGAATGATCTTCGGATATTGCACGTATTGACAAGGAAGGTATGTATATGAAAGATGAGTGTGTATGATAGATATATGTACAACACATGAGTATGTATAAATGATTAAAGAAAGTATATGTATGTTACGGGTATGTAAAGACAGTATGTACGAAGATGAAGAAGTAAGGGATCAGACCCTAATAATATCTGAGATAGAGAAGAAAAGAGGGATCAGACCCTAATAATTTCCGAGATAGACAAGAAAGAGATCAGACTTTAATAATTTCTGAGATAGACAAGGAAAAAGGGATCAGCCCCTAATAATATCTGAGATAGACAAGAAAGGGATCAGACCCTAATAATATCTGAGATAAACAAGGTAAAAGGGATCAGACCCTAATAATCTCTGAGATAGACAAGAAAGGGATCAAACCCTAATAATATCTGAGATAGACAAGGTAAAAGGCATCAGACCCTAATAATCTCTGAGATAGAAAGGACAGTAAATATATAGTATGAAAATAATAAAGTATGAACGCATGTATGAAATACATAACGAAAGTAATTTAGTAAAGTAATTATTATGTATCTTCGGATGCATAATTGAAGGTAAGTGTATGTATTGAATGATGTGATTAACTATAACTCACTCAGCGTAGCTGACTTTTAGTATGCACGCAGGTGAGTAAGATGAGACAGCTGGCTTGAGCGTGGACACATGGCAGAAGAATAAGGAGTCTGGCATCTGAAGACGCATGATGTTTTATAATTAATGTTTTAACTTTGAAAGACAAGAATGTTTTAAGACATGTTATGAATTATTATTGTAATGTTATAAAAGCTTTATATTCCGCGTAAAGTTTTAATTAACTCTGATATTTAGAACTGTGTTTATGAGTAAATCCAACGTCCAAAGTGAGGCACCGGGATCGGGGCCTTACAAGTTGGTATCAGAGCAAGTTCGAGAGATTTAAGCATCCTACATGCTTAGACTCGAACAGAGAATGAGATTTAATTAAGAAAAGAAAGAAGATGCCAGTTCGAGATAGCCATGTGTCACTCAAGTAAGCTCAGTAAAGGTAAAGCTTATGGTTAAATAATGAATGTTAATGATAGCTTAAATGATAAAGAAAGGATATGCGAATGTTAGGGATAGGATTTCTCGATTGTTTGATTGATTAACTGTTGAGGTAGAACCTAGCACAAATAGACACATAAGGGGAAGTGTATAGGACACGGAAAGTAACTTGATCAGCATATCACAACTGGCCACTGTTATTACCTGTTAGCCTTACTATCCTTGTACTAAATAGTTCCTTGAGTGATGACGTTTGTGTTCCTTTCCAGAATACGATGGCTGGATCTAGGGCAGTTGTAGTGGCAGGCCTCATCGTGTCCAACAACCTTCAGTTGAAGCAGCTTCCAACACCGAAGATGAAGGAAGCGCAGTTGGGCGAAACCCAAACAACAACGAAGGGGTTCAACTAGATCCTGCAATTCAAGCAGATATTGTTCAAGCTGTAGCAGCTGCTGTGAAGAACTTGAATCCTGAAGGGTCTGCTGGAGGCCGTGAAATAACCGCTGAAAGGGCGGGAGGATATGGTAGGAAAGATGATGAAAGAGAATGGGAGGCCTCTATTGTGGTTAAGTCAGTGAAGGTTGATGATAGGAGGAGGGGCCGAGGTGGGTGCAACTACAAGTCGAAGCTTGTGACCCGCCGAAGCTGACTGGTTTGGGAGACGCAATCGCTACTCTCCAATGGATAACCACTATGGAAAAAATTATCCACATTAGCAAGTGTCGTCCCGGCCAAGCTGTGGGTTACGCTACCCAGTCCTTCGGAGATGAAGCGATATATTGGTGGGAATCGAGTGAGCAGAGGAAGAGTCAAGAGGAGATTAAGGCTAAGAAGTTGGAGGATCTGAAAGAGTTGGTGATGAAGAGGTTTTGTGCTGACGCCAAGGTTGAGAGGGCGGAGATGAAGTTCCTGAACTTGAAAGCTGGAACGATGACACATCGTGAGTACACCACAGAATTCAACCAAATGTCTAGATTGGAACCCGATATGGTTAACACTAAGGCTAAGAGAATCAAGTGCTATGTGAGGGGATTGCCACAGAAGGTCCGCACGTTGGTCAAGGCAAATAAACCTACTACTTATGACTCTGTTGTTGTCACACCCCCATCTTGGGCCTAGGAGTGCAACCAATAGTTGGTACCATGTTTGTAAATAAATCAGAGTTACGGTTTGTTAGCGGAAGTCTTATAAAAACATAAGGATCAAAGTTGTAAATACGTATATTACAAAAGATGGAACAAAAGTTCCATTTATGTTTACTTGTTTATAATTTACAAAACCACCATTTATAAATTTTAAGTTTATCAAAAATATCCGAGCCATAGGATTCTTGAGCCTTCGTACTTCAAGCCCTAATCTTGGTTACCTGCAAAATGTTAAGTAAAATATGTCAGCAACGAATGCTGGTTAATATGCTGACGCTAAAAATAATTTTCTTTTCTAGATCACCCCTCGAGACCACGTAAGCCTCGGCCCATCTTGGCTTTGGAACAATCTAGTTAAAAACATCATTATAAACTTGAGTCTCTACACTAGGTCACCTCAGCAAAAAACCGCAGCTTTACAACATTACTTAGGTACCATAAAAATACACATGGTCAGTCTCACTTGAACGTACTTAGGTCCGGCCCATCGTGGCTGGAGGTCGTGACCAAGCGTGGTGCGATGTGCCCACCTCATTTTACCACATATGAAAGAATCCAGACAAATGTATACTACAGCCTGAGGGCTAGGCTTATACTCCTATTCATAATGTTTTTAGAGACACTTAGTCTCATGTAATGTTTTTCACATAACAAGTTGACTAGTTTGAAAACAAGTTTGTAAATGTAGGGCGTATTCACCTTATGATCGGGATCGGCTTCAAACACCATCCGTGGGTCTTTCCCTTGCTATCTCGCACATATAGTACGAGTATAACATTTTGTTAGTCGGATATACAATCCGGCTTAAGACCTTTAGTCTTAGTTTTATAATCGCCACCTCGATTCTTTTATTCTCTTACTTTAAAACCTTTAGTTAAAAAGTAATATTTATAAACCATTAGTTTATTTTATAAAACCCTACGTTTCTTCTTCTATAAGAAACGTATTTCCTTATTTTCATTATTATTTAAGAATACTCATTATTACTTAAATAATACTTATAACAAATAATTGTATTCACACACACACACACACACACACATATATATACTTTTATTTCTTTCTTTTCTTTTCTTTGTTATATATTTCTTTTATTCTCGAGGTATCGAGTATAACCTCAAGTTTAGGGTTAAGCCTTTATAATATTTTATTATTATTTCATTTGGGCATTATGCCTACCTTTTCTTGGCTTAATAAACCCTACACACTCGGGCAGCACTTCGACGCCATTTTCTTTATCAACCTTCCTTGTTCAATACTCCACTTGGGCACGCGAATCGAGATATCAATACTTCACGGCACATACATCGAGACGATCGTTGGGACGTTGGGACGGCACCACCTTTTTGTTCGAAACTTGTAGGGGAGTGGCACAAATATCGAGGTGTGTTGGTATTTTGGGTGCGGAAATCGATGTTTGTCGTGGCACGTTTTACGATGAATCTTAGAGAGAGAGTGGATATTGTAGAGAGAGAGATGAGAGCTGTGGTTTGATGTGTCAAATGAACAACCCCATGGCTGCTATTTATAGGCGATTTTTGGAAGCCTGTCGCGGTAGGCGACGGCCTCTCTGGCACCCGTCGCGTACCACGACGTAGGCCAGGTGAGTCACACAGTAGGCCTGCCACGTGGCAGACGCGTTGCCACGTGGCGACACACTGTGCCACCGTGCGCCACATGGCACACGTGTCACGTTGTGTCAGACAACCCATCCCGGTACGCGATGGGTCTCTTTTCTGATCCATCGCGTATCGCAATGGGTCAGGAAAACAGAATTTACATTTTAGACCCTGGAGTTTGGAAATTGACAGAATTGATCCTTAGACTTTGGAATTTTGACATTTTTGGCTCGAAATTTCCGTGATGTTACATCCTCCCCACCTTGAAATTAATCTCGTCCTCGATATTGCTTGGTGAGAATAAGTGGGGTTATTTCTTCTTCATTTCAGATTCGAGCTCCCACGTATACTCGGGCCCTCTTCGTGAGTCCCGTTTTACTTTCACTTTCAAGTTCGTCTTTTAAGTTTCTTTAGTTTTGATTCTTCAATTTGAATTGGACGTTTTAAGAATTTTAAGTTTTCATTTATTTCAACGTCTTTTAAGGGCATTTCTAAAGATTCATCGACTGGACATTTTCGCAGATTTGAAACGTGGAATACATCGTGTATCCCTTGCATTTCCTCGGGGAGTCGCAAGCGATATGCATCATTACCAATTCGTTCAAGTACCTCAAAGGGTCCAAAGAATCGAGGACTTAGCTTTCCTTTCTTGCCGAGGCGAACGACGCCTTTCCATGGCGAGACTTTCAAAAGAACTTTGTCACCAACATTGAATTCTAATGGCTTTCAACGGACATCGGGGTAACTCTTTTGGCGGTCACATGCCATCTTAAGTCGTTCACTGATTTGAAGAACTTTGTCGGTGGTTTCTTGGACTATTTTTGGTCCAGACAATTGATTGTCTCCGGTTTCAGACCAGCACACGGGCGTCCTACATTTTTGACCATATAACGCCTCGAATGGTGTGTCTTGAATACTTGTGTGTTAACTCTTGTTATACTAGAATTCCATTAGGGGTAAGTGATCGTCCCAACTTCCAACTGAGTCTATCACACATGCGCGGAGCATATATTCCAACGTTTGAATTGTCCTTTCACTTTGCCCATCGGTTTGTGGATGATAGGCGGTGCTAAGGTTTAGTTTTGTACCAAGCGCTTGTTGGAAGTTATTCCAGAAATGAGACGTAAAACGGGTGTCTCGATCAGAAATTATAGATAACGGTACTCCATGCAAAGCAACGATATTGTTTACATAAATACGCACTAACCTATCCATTGAATACGACTCATTGATTGGTATGAAGTGAGCGGATTTGGTTAATCTATCGAAGATCACCCAAATAGCATTGCGTTGTCGAGTCGTCTTCGGGAGTTTGGTTATGAAATTCATAGTGATTAACTCCCACTTCCATACGGGAAGTTCGGGTTGCTGGAGCAATACCGAAGGCTTTTGGTGTTCAGCCTTAACTTTTAAACAAGTTAGACATTTCGCAACATGCGAAGCGATGTCCCTTTTTATCCCATTCCACCAGTAGTTGGGTTTGAGATTTTGGTACAATTTGTCACTACCGGGGTGCATCATGTATTTGGACTTATGAACTTCGTTCATAATTTTCTCACGCTAGTTTCCAAAGATTCGTACCCAAATCTGATTTCCCATTCTAAGGATACCATCGTCACCTTTGACTAGCGAGTCTATGGTGCCGTTACGTTTTTCATCGGAGATTTGGTTTTTATTGACCGCTTGTGTTTGGGCAGATTTGATTTGTTCGAAGAGATTAACTTGAAGTTCTAGCCTTAACGCTCGGACTCTTTTTGGCTTTTCGTGCTCTTTACGACTCAAGGCGTCAGCCACTACGTTGGCTTTACCTTCGTGATAAATGATCTCGCAGTCGTAGTCTTTAAGAGTTTCTATCCAGCGTCGTTGGCGCATATTAAGCACTTTTTGATCAAAGATATGTTTTAAGCTTTTATGATCAGTGTACACGGTAAATCTTACTCCATATAGATAGTGCCTCCATATTTCCAATGCAAAGATCATGGAGCCTAAATCTAGATCATGAATCGTGTAGTTCTATTTGTACACCTTGAGTTGACGAGATGCGTGAGCGATTACTTTCTTTCGTTGCATTAGTACACATCCCAAACCGGAATGAGACGCATCACTAAAGACAACGATATCTTCAGTACCTTCTGGCAAGGCCAGTATAGGTGCTTGGGTAAGCTTTTGTTTGAGTATATCGAACGCCTCTTGTTGTTTTGTTCTTCATTCATACTTGGTATTTTTCCGAGTTAAAGAGGTTAGGAGAATAGCGATTCGGGAAAAGTTTTCGATAAACCTGCGGTAATAGCCGTCCAAACCTAGGAAATTTCGAATCTCGGTTGGCGATTTTGGTATTTCCCACTTAGAGATAGCTTCAATCTTAGCGGGATCGAATTGAATACCGTTTACATTAATGATGTGACCAAGAAATTGAGCTTCGGGTAACAAGAACTCGCATTTTGAGAACTTGGCGTACAACTTCTCGGTTCTAAGAATTTCGAGCAGAGTTCGAATATGATTTTCATGATCGTCCTTAGACGTAGAATAAATAAGTATGCCATCAATGAACACGATAACAAATTTATCTAAGTAAGGCTTACAGATTCGATTCATCATATCCATGAACGCCGCTGGCGTATTAGTAAGTCCAAATGGCATAACAGTGAATTCATAATGGCCATACCTTGTTCGGAATGCGGTTTTTGAAATGTCTTCGGATTGAACTTTGAGTTGGTGATAACCGGAACGAAGATCGATTTTTGAAAAGAAGCTTGCGCCTTGAAGTTGGTCAAAAAGATCATCGACTCGAGGGAATGGATAACGGTTTTTGATTGTGACTTTGTTGAGAGCTCGGTAATCGATACACATTCGCATTGATCCATCTTTCTTCTTGACGAAAAGAATTGGCGCTTCCCATGGCGATGAACTTGGTTGTATGATGCCTTTCTCAAGGAGTTCGTCGAGTTGTTTCTTTAATTCCTTCATCTCCGTTGGTGCTAGACGATATGGTGCTTTGGCTATCGGAGCGGTACCAAGCATAAGATCGATCCTAAACTCTACTTCACGATCAGGAGGGATTCCGGAAAGTTCGTCGGGGAAGACGTCGGCAAAATCGGAAACAAACAACGAGAGCATCTATGATTTCTTTGGGTTTTGATTCTTCGGTGACGTAGGCCATGAATGCTAAGCGTCCTTGATTTAAACATTTGTTAGTCCTTATCATGGAGATTAGGCTAACTTGGCCAGCGTCTTTATACCCTTCAATTCGAATGGTTCATTTATCAGGGGCTCGGAGTTCAACGGTTTTGCTATTGCAAAGGATACGAGCATGGTTGTTGGATAACCAATCCATACCAAGTACAACTTCAAAACCAGCAAGAGTCATAGGCAATAATAAGATAGGAAGAACATATCCGGCTAATAAGATTTTTCCATTTTCTAAAGCTTCAGAGATTTTAATAATTTCGCCTCTAGCAGTCTCGACGTTTAGAGTTTTATTAAGTTTGGTTAAAGGTTCGTTTAATAGACTACAAAAGTTATAATCTATAAAACTTAAGTTGGCACCCGAATCAACAAAACTCTAGCATAAGTGTCGTTAACTAGTAATGTACCGGTGATGGTTTTTGGCATGTCGGCCGCTTTCTTAGTATCGAGGGCGAAGACTCTTGCATTGCCCTTTTTGGGCTCATTCTTTTGATCGCTACCACCCGCACCACCAGTCGCGAGCTTGTTTTTAGGGCATTCAAAACTAAGATGTCCCATTTCTTTGCAGTTGCGGATCCTTCCGCCCATCAAGTAACCTGCCAATTCCATCGCAGAGTCGGCGGTTTGTGGCAAGTGAGACTTCACCATGTCACGAATCTTTCGTGGTAATCCCCAAATATAGCATGTCACCTTGCTGGATTTCGGGTATCCAGCTGGGGAACCAATCGACAGTATTCGTGAAACTTTGTGTTGTATTCACGAAGGTTGGTTCCAACAACCTCGTGATTCAAGAATTTGGTTTGCATTTGGTCCGTATCATGCATCGGACAAAACTTTTCCATCAACAATTCCTTGAACTCATTCCAAGTCATATTATACATCACCTCCCTTCCTCTACTCAAGATTAGAGTATTCCACCACTCCAAGCTTCACCTTTGAACATGAGAGCAGAATATTGAATCTTCTCCTCATCAGAACACTTGCTTGTTACACGATCGTCTTCATTTCTTCGAGCCACCTCACCGTTGTGATGGCTCCCTTGTCACCATGGAATTCTTTCGGTCCATAGTATTTGAAAATCCTTAACGAACACCCACCGATCTTGAGTTTCTTAAATTCTTGTCTAACGCCTCCATCAACATTTGACTCGTGAACACTCTCTTCTAGATGAGATGGTTTCGGACGAGACTTAACAGATCTTTGGGAAGGTGTGAACAGATTGGGAACGTTTTGTTTGCCTAGATGGAGAATGTTTTGTTTGGGATCTAGCCATGGATTCTTCCCTAACGGCTTCGTTGATCATATTTTGGATTTGATTTAAATATTTATTAGGAATCGGTTCCTCTTTCTCATTTTCGGGGTCTTTCCCATTTTCCTTTCGTTTATCGACTTCTTTCTTGGAAGCCTCAAAGAGGCTGTTGCTTTGTTGAGACATTTTCTTTTTATCTTTTCTTTTTTAAATATTTTTTTTTATCTGAAATTAAACAAATTCATCTTTTAATACAACCTTTATTTATTTCACATTATATATATATATATAATATATATATATATATATATATCATAGAAAATATATATATATATATATATATATATATATATTATTTTACAACATCTTATATATATCGTATATACAATATATATATATATATATACCTATCCTTATTTATTACATTCATCGATTACACATAACACACATACTATCCTAACACATAACTTCATCTCTTGAAAACACGTTTTTCATCACCATCATCTTAATCTTTCGTGAATTTCTTGACCGCCCTTGTTAACTAGTTGCATTTCCGAAGAGGCGTCTCTCATATCTTCTTCTTTTTCTTCCCATCAACAGCTATCTTCTTTCTCAATTCGTCTTTCTCATGTAGGCTCGATCAAGATGTTCCTCCTGTGACTGGGGTATGTCATTAGGATAATCGTAACGGGGTGGTGGATCACGGTATCCCATCATGAAAACGTCGAAATGATTCCTCGGATCCGGGTATGGTAAAGCAGTCACATCGGAATGGTAGTTGAAGAAAGCATCGGCAGCCTCATTTTGTTCGCAGATTTCATTCGCTTGTTCTTCAACAGATGGAATCTTGCCCTGGTACGGTTGGAAGCTTGATGATGCCTTGCCTTTGATCTCTTGAAGAAATTGCATGTAGGGATCCATGGAGCCATATCCCAAGTAAGGTTGTACATTTTCTTGTCCATACGGTTGATCATCAGATAATTCCACATTCGCTGTTGTCTCTTCATTGGGATTCTCAGGGTATTCCTCTTCCGGATCTTCTTCTGTCTCCTCTTCTTCCAGATCCTCTTCCTTCGGGTCTTCTTCTTCCAGATCTTCCTCCTCCATCAATTGAGCAGTTTCTTTTGACATTGCGGGCATGCGGAAACTCTCGTATGGTGTCATCACTCTCATTTTGGGCTTGTGAGATGGCCCTTCATTGTTGAGGCGGGAGTTGGCAGAATCCATGGTAGAAGTTTCAGTATGCCATCTTCGCTTATCCGAGTGGCACTGCATCCACTCGGATGAGGGAGATCTTGGTTCCTCCTTGATTGGTCGATAAGGGAGGAAGGCGTATGAAGGGTGCGGATTCGGTGGTAAGTGTGTTGAACCTCCGGATGGGTAATATGGCGCAATTTCAGTTGGTTGATAAGTAGGGATCTCGGAAGGATGATACATTGGTACTTCGGATGGTTGATACATGGGTAGACTTGATGGGTGGTAGCTGGAGTGCCTTGGTGCTTGGTATACTTAATGTGGAGTGTTATCTAGATGGTAGATTGGACTTTGTTTGGGGTATTGATTATGTTCCTCGTCGAAATTGAAGAACAATTCAAAATAATCCTTACTCATGATATCCTTTGGGAACTTTTAGTACTTTCTTGCCCTTCTTGCTTCATCATTATAAAACTCCATTAATTTCTCGTAAGACATCTTTGATAGGTGGTTTAGAATATGGAGAGGGAAATAAAGGGTTACCAGCCAATCTTATCCCTAATCAAATAAACAAGTAAAATATTTTCCTATGCTTGGATCGAAGCTTGGGTATTGTTTTATGATACCCAATTCGCTAAGATCGATGGCTCTGATACCAACCTGTCACACCCCCATCTTGGGCCTAGGAGTGCAACCAATAGTTGGTACCATGTTTGTAAATAAATCAGAGTTACGGTTTATTAGCGGAAGTCTTATAAAAACATAAGGATCAAAGTTGTAAATATTTATATTACAAAAGATGGAACAAAAGTTCCATTTATGTTTACTTGTTTATATTTTACAAAACCACCATTTATATATTTTAAGTTTATCAAAAATATCCGAGCCATAGGATTCTTGAGCCTTCGTACTTCAAGCCCTAATCTTGGTTACCTGCAAAATGTTAAGTAAAATACGTCAGCAACGAATGCTGGTGAATATGCTGACGCTAAAAATATTTTTCTCTACTAGATCACCCCTCGAGACCACGTAAGCCTCGGCCCATCTTGGCTTAGGAACAATCTAGTTAAAAACATCATTATAAACTTGAGTCTCTACACTAGGTCACCTCAGCAAAACACCACAGCATTCCGACATTACTTTAATACCATAAATATACACATGGTCAGTCTCACTCGAACGTACTTAGGTCCGGCCCATCGTGGCTGGAGGTCATGACCAAGCGTGGTGCGATGTGCCCACCTTATTTTACCACATATGAAAGGATCCAGACAAACGTATACTAAAGCCTGAGGGCTAGGCTTATACTCCTATTCATAATGTTTTTAAAGACACTTAGTCTCATGTAAAGTTTTTCACATAACAAGTTGACTAGTTTGAAAACACATTTGTAAAAGTGGGGCGTATTCACCTTTTGATTGGGATCGGCTTCAAACACCGTTCGTGGGTCTTTTCCTTGCTATCTCACACTTGTAGTACGAGTATAACTTTTTGTTAGTCGGATATACAATCCGGCTTAAGACCTTTAGTCTTATTTTTATAATCGCCAACTCGATTCTTTTATTCTCTTACTTTAAAACATTTAGTTAAAAAGTAATATTTATAAACCTTTTGTTTATTTTATAAAACCCTATATTATTTCTTATATAAGAAACGTATTTCTTTCTTTTCGTTATTATTTAAGAATACTCATTATTACTTAAATAATACTTATAACAAAGAATTATATTCACACACACACACACACACACACACACACACATATATATACTTGTATTTCTTTCTTTTCTTTTCTTTGTTATATATTTCTTTTATTCTCGAGGTATCGAGTATAACCTCGACTTTAGGGTTAAGCCTTTATAATATTTTATCATTATTTTATTTGGGCACTATGCCTACCTTTTCTTGGCTTAATAAACCCTACACACTCGGGCAGCACTTCGACGCCATTTTCTTTATCAGCCTTCCTTGATCAATACCCCACTTGGGCATGCGAATCGACACATCAATACTTCACGGAACGTACTTCAAGACGATCTTCGGGACGTCGGGATGGCACGAATATCGAGGTATGCTGGTATTTTGGGTGTGGAAATCGATGTTTGTCGTGGCACGTTTTACGAGGAATCTTAGAGAGAGAGTGGATATTGTAGAGAGAGATGCTGTAAGTCCCGAATCTGGATCACTACAATATGATATCAACCAAACGAGTATTGGTGCAGAATACCAACACTCGGTGATTCAAGAACACGAATAATAGCAAGTGAAGAAACACACGATTGCTTCAAAACACATGTATATTATTGAATACGTCGGGTGCTTAAGCACTTACAATACTCGATCACAAAATACTAGGAATGAACAACCTTTAACCCTATACATAACATGACTATATATAGGCATAGCAACTAACTAAGCCAACCCAAACAACCAAAAGCCCACCGAGAACACATAAGTGTTCTCGGCTTACATACAAACCCAAGACCCAAGCCCAAACATTACTATATTAAGTACAAACCACAAAACTAGGCCCAACAATCTCCCCCTTGGTTTGTAGCTTTATCTTTACTCTTGCTCCTTGTAATCAATATCCGTATCCTTCAACCTTCCAGCCCAAAACTTGTTATTTATGATAGACGCTACCATACTTGTGTATTCTTTGGCGGCTGTTTCAAAAATACCATCAGCAACAATATGAAACGTGCTGAGCGTCTTGATATCCTTCTCTTGTAATTTCAACAAATCCTTAGGATCAACAAAACGGTATTGACATTTCCCCTTTTGTAGTTATACAACAGCTGTGGCAGTAAAAGAATCATAGAACCAGAATCTCATATTATCCAACGTACCATCGGGAATGGCATTTGGTACGGGAATGTAAGTAGCTTTCTTTGTGGGAGGCCACATTACATTCACCATTGTTTTTCCTATCCTCGGATCTTGAACGCCTTTAGCTTTCTTCAAAAATGACTCGGCAGTCTTTATATTTGGGAAGCCTCGATCAACTTGTCTTTTCAAAAATTCCCAAAAATCTGAGCCCCGCTTGTCATTTGATGGGTTTGTGAATGGAGCATTTATTAAATCACTCAAATCAACTTTAGTCCAAGAACCAAAGTCTTTCATCTTTTTATAGTACTTCATTGTTCCTGACTTTCTCTTAACCCACCACATATTCTTATCTGCGTCAAAACCCCATGATAAAACTACAGATGGATCCCCGTATTTATCAGAGAACCCCTTTTGAAGCGTAACAACATATCTCTCTGGGTGATCTGAAGATTCAACATTCTAATATGAGTTCTTCATTACCAGCAACTTCTTCTTTCCCTTTACAAGTAGTTTCTTTTTAATTCTGTCAGATTTTTCTTTTGTGACAGATGGTGCATCCAAGTATTGCTTTAGAGAATCTGATTCTTCTTGTTGACTAACACCAGTGTTATCGTCTAGAGGAACATCAGAATCTTTGTCTTGATCAGCAGTGGGAGTTTGATATACCATATCTTCATTACTTTTGAACTAATCTCCAAATTTCTGAACTAGCTTTTGTTGGAGATCGAGATACATGGTTGTTAAACCTCCCATGCCGGACCGCAGCTCTTTTATCTTGGAGTCTTTATCTGAGTTGCTAGCCTCAAGTTCCTGGATACGGACATCTTTAATTACTGAATCCTACTCAAGTTCAAAGACTCGACGTTGTAGTGCCTGAACATCCACAGGAGCATTCTCAAGAACCACTCCTTTTCCCTTGTTCTGAAGATAATTTTCCTGCATAGCAAGGATTTGAGCAACCTTTTCTGAAATACCTGAACTTGACTGACCTTGATCAATTTGACCGGATGACCCAGAGGGAATATCTGCAGTATCAGTGTATGGAATATCTGTTTCAAAATCGAAATCATCACCGAAATCGCTGGACAACAGCTCCATAAACTATGGCTCAGTAGTAGATGCAACTGGTTCAGTTTGCGATTCTGGAGCATGCGATTCTGGTTGATCGGTGTGTTGTTGAGGGCTGGTGGTTGATTCTGGTGCTGGTGCGAGTTTTGGTGTTAGTGTAGCTATGGTTGTTTCGACTTCACTGACCAACTCGCTAGATCTCGAATCATCCCTTTTTCGTTTACGATGGATGAGATCAGCAGTTGACTTTTCAACATAGTCTTCCTCAGTGTTTTCAGTAACTGTCTGATGAGGCTTCAGAGCAGTTGACTGAAATAGGACTTTAGCAGATTCAAGGGCTTTTAGTCTTTCATCATCTGTAATAGTACTTGGCTGACGGTGCTCTTCTTCATCTTCCTTATCATCGGAAATCTCAAATGTAGCAGCACGTGGTTGAGCGGGTGCCACATGTTCGTCAGCAACCTGAGCTACGACAGGCTCAGCTTTGGTCTCAGCAAAACGACCGAATTTTACCAGGGGTTTCAATCCCCTATAAACCACCTTGGCTCATTTTCTTGACTGCTTCATTAACCCAAAGGAATTGAGTCCCATAGACTTCATATCCAAGGTCTCAACAGATTTAACCAAGTCGGTGTAATGAGAATCAAAAATCATCTGCAAAAACCTTGGATACATCAATAACATCTCCTTCTTCTTTGCCCTTAGATTGCTCATCATTTCATTGAAAACGAACTTGGAATAGTTGTAATTCCAACCCATGATCAGAGCAGCAATGACAGACATTTAGGTGTGACTGATTTCATCTGAACCTCCCTTTCTCCCGAGATACATGTAAAGAACGTTTGCAATAGGTATCTCCAATAAGGGTGAAACAACTTCTTGATTGTCGGTGGATAAGTACCTTCATACCCCATTCTTGTAAGAACTTCAGTAATTTCAGCTGCAGAGTACTCTGTTGGGTAGTCGGGTTGATCCCCAAACAAAAGTACCTCTCTAATAATGGCTTCAGTAACAATAACCGGCTTCGTCTGTATTTTGGAGTCGATTGAAATAACTCCATCTACCCCTTGAGAATTGATCTTTGCATTGTTCCAGAAATCCGTAACCATCTTCTTGCAAATGACAGGATTTTCCCGAAGAGCATGAGAGATCCTGCAGGTATTGAGTGCGACTATCATTGACTTGAATTCCTTATGAGCCATAGGTGGATCATACAAGTGGCCAGCTATATTATGAGTATCCACAAACTTTAACGAGTTTTGATCAGCCATATCTGCACCAACCGTATCAAGTTAGATATCAAATATATTGGCTTAATAGTGTTTAACAACTATCATAATGAGAAGAGAACTTGAAATGAAAATACAAGAGCAAAGAAAACACATTTTACAGCCCAAAAAGGTATTAATTGGCCCAAGTACACAATACTGTGTAATTTTGGGCCCAGTCAGCGAGTATTGGGCCCAGTCAGCGAGTATAGAGCCCAGTAGGAGTGATCTCGGTCAAACCAATGAGTTTTCGGTCAACAATAGCCAAGAAAGTTAACCAAGAACAGAGGTTCTCGGTTAACATTTAACCGAGAACAGGAGTTCTCTATCAAACCGAGAACAGGAGTTCTCGGTCAAGATTTGACCGAAAACGTAGTTATCTGCCATGATAGGGAGTTCTCGGTCAATGAAAGTCAAACCGAGAACTCCTTGCCAGCTGGGGACAGAAAACCCCTTTGGATTCCACCTTGGAATTCGTGTAACCTTCTTTAACCCACCGAGATCCCTAAGAAGCCACCATTAAACCTGCAACATTTTATAAAAGCTCAACCGAAAACCCTTAATCCAACCCTAAAATAACCACCGTAATTCCTAAATAAACAAGAATCCACTTTTGATTCATCAAATTATCGAACAAGTCAGGTCACAGTAGCCTTAGTCAATCCACTGTTAGTACATGAATCCCATGAATCCCAAATCATCATCATTCGGTACCTGGTAAACAATGAAATAAACTTTGAAGATGATTAGCAAAGATGAGAAGAGTTTTCGGCTCAGATGCTTGAAAGAGATGTGATCTTTGGTAAATTGATAAATTGGTTCTTAACATTGGTTAAAATACTTTATAAAGGATTAACTCGGGCCGAGAATAAAAAGGGGAGTTTGGGCCCATGAATGGCACAAGTTTGAGAAATCCAACAAGGTTTAAGAAACCCAAAAGAGAAAAGCCCAAGTTGAAAGACCAGATTATCAAAGAACATTTCGAGGAGGGTAATTTCGAGGAAACCTTAAAATTATACACGACAGAACAAAGTAAAAATAAAACAAAAAAATAAATTCACAAAAAGTAAGACAACTCCCTTTATTTTTGAAGTCGGGATCAAATTTCAGTTCTTAGTAAAACTGCCGTCCTTTTTATGAAAAGATCCGAACATGGAATCGTATCGTTTAAGAGGCTGTCACAAGGATTCATGTTCAACGTTATTATGACATTAAGAGACAGATTGATAGCGTGTATCCCATACTTAGCATGATTTTTCATCGCATCAGTGATATGATTAAGGTTCAGTTAGGCATAAAGCTTAGATGGACATCACTCATGGACCTGTGATGCCTCCTATCTCTTCTCAAAGCGTATTTGGCTTTCCCTAGATCACCCCAATTTGACTCCAACCCCCTAGTACTTGATCAAAAGATATTATACAAAGCAGGCTTAGTTTTAAGGTTGAACGTTGGACTTAGTGCCAGTAAACTGACAAACCTTTCTTTCGAGACATGACAGGACTTACTTGTGTGCCTCCATCTCTATAGTTCTAGTTTGACCCTTTAAGCCTTGAAAAAGAAATAACTTAAATAGAAATAAGTAACTGCAATCACATTTTTTTTGCATCATTAATAATAATAATAGCTTAATAGTACAATATTTTTGGTGATCAATACACTAACGGGCTCGTGTATGACTTGGTAATTGCTTTTTTGCCTATCATTCGGAGAGATGTATCTGGAGGCATGCACCTGTCTTCAAAATGACTCTCCATATTAATTTTAGCAATTTTAGTTTATATCACTTTAACTTTTACGCATCGTGGAAAGTACCATACACATCAATGACTGTTCTAAAGCCTTTTAAGCTTAATAACTTCACCAGTTAGGCACACAGAAACAATTTATCTATCACTTTCCAAAGGTTGGATCAATTTTCATTTGAAAATATTTTAAAGCTTCCAAAAAGCCGTTAACTGAATAGTAATATCACTTCCCGGAGAGTTAAGTAAAACACACGTGTTAAGCATTCATTCACCCCGGTCACTTTAAGCCTTCAGGTAAATGGCTATCCATTATAACCACAAGAGGTTAACCGGACCAAACATGCATGAAAACACATGTCCTTCCAACTCAGAGTTACCGACATAATTTTAAGTGAATGAACACGAAACACAAAACATATCATAATCGCCCCGGGTGCTTTCAGTCGTTAGGTAAATGGTTATCCTGTGAAACTACAAGTAGAACACCGGACCAACCATATATAAAAATATGTCCTTCAAACTTGAGCAACCGACATAATTTTAAGCGAAAATGAATCTTAAAAGGCTCAAAAAATTATTTATATATATATATATATATATATATATATATATATATATATAATAAAGACAACGCGCACACACTATTTTTGTCTTTTTGATTTTTCTCCCCCTAAATTTGTGCAAAAATAAACAAAAAAGTACAAAATTTATCCCCAAAAAGACTCAATCCTCGAAACGAAGCATTTAAGAAAACTCACAAGCACATTAAATTTGGCTGTTCCGACCGGTTTTGTAAATAAGTCCGCCACGTTGTTATCGGTGTGGAATTGTTCAAGATGAATCAATTTCCGATCGAAACAGTCACGAATAAAATGAATTTTAATATCGATGTGCTTGGTTTTAGAATGTTGGACTGGGTTTTTCACAATGGCAATGGCCGCATCATTATCACAGAAAATAGGTGTGTCAAGAAATTCCAAACCGTAATCCAGCAACTGGTTTTGCATCCAAATAACCTGAGAGCAGCAAGCGGATGAGGCAACATACTCTGCTTCGGCGGTTGAGGTGGACACTGTTTGTTGTTTCTTACACTGCCATGAGATGAGGCGGTCTCCGAGAAACTAGCAACCGGCTGACGTGGATTTCCTGTCAATGTCATCTCCACCATAATTGCTATCAGCAAAAGCATAAAGGTCAAATTCTGATTGTTTTGGATACCAAAGACCTAACTTCGGTTGTCCCTTCAGATATCTAAATATATGTTTAACAGAAATTAAATAAGAAAGTTTAGGATTAGCCTGGAAGCGAGCACATTGGCAGACTGCAAACATTATGTCAGGACGGCTAACTGTGAGATACATCAGAGACCCGATCATCGATCGATGGTATGTTTGATCTACGGGACTCCCTTCAGGATCAGATGACAATAATGGTCTTTCTGCCATTGGAGTAGTAGCACTCTTGGAGTCTTGAAGCTCAAACTTAGCTAGCATATCTTCAACATACTTTCCTTGATGCAACAAAATTCTTGTCGGACTTTGGCGAACCTGTAAACCCAGAAATGTTGTCATTTCACCCAACGAGCTCATCTCAAATTTTTTCTTCATAACACTCTCAAATTCTTTGCACAAATCAGCGCTGGTGTAACCGAAGATGATGTCATCAACATAAATCTAGACCAGAATCAAATCCTTTCCGACAGTTTTCCGGAACAAGGTTTGATCAATCGTCCCACGCTTATAACCATGATCAAGAAGATGTGCGGTCAGCGTAGCATACCACGCCAGAGGAGCCTGATGTAGCCCATACAGTGCCTTGTCTAGTTTGTAAACATGATATGGTTTCTTGGAATCAACGAACCCTGGTGGATGATCAACATAAATCTCCTCTTTAACCTCACCATACAAAAATGTTGTTTTAACATCCATCTGATATATCGTGAACCCCATATACAATGCATATGCCAGAAAAATTCTAATTGCCTCAAGTCTAGCTACTGGGGCATAGACTTCTGTGTAATCTAATCCTTCTACCTGGCGAAACCCGCGAACTACCAGTCGTGCCTTATTACGAACAATCACCCCGGTGTCATCTTGCTTGTTCCTAAACACCCATCTTGTATCAAGAGCTTTCTTTCCTTCCGGCAGTTTAACCAATCTCCATACCTTCAACTTATCAAACTGATTCAGTTCTTCATGCATAGCATGAACCCAACTATGTTCTTGAAGTGCCATTTTAACATTCTTTGGCTCGATTTGAGATATGGAACAGGAAAACATACAACTGTTTATGTGTCCGGTCTGACTTCTGGTGGACACACCTGCTTCAATGGGACCTATGATGTTTTCAATCGGATGATTCTTTTGGATTCTTGATGGAATTAACTGATCAGAAACATCACTTTTAGGTTGAAGATTTGTTACGTTCTAGCCAGAATCAGTGAGGGGGTTTTTCCATCCAGACGTTGCTGTACTGTGAGAGTATGAGGTGCCGGCAACGTATTCATCTGGAATGGCGTCGGGAAACAGTGTGCTCCCGAATATCTGACAAACGGAACTCTCCCCCTCAACATTTGCAGTATTCTCAGACAATATTGGTGAACAATCGGTCTCTAAAGATTGTTTAGGCTGATTATCTGATGTGGTCGAAGCACTAGTCAGCTCAATAACCTCATCATCTAGTAACGGAGAAATATGAGATAGTGATTGAGAACTGTCTTGTGTAACTTCCCATGTGGAACCACCTTGAGAGTCTGTGTTGATGACTGGAAATACATTGAAGGGCTTGAAGAATTCATTGTAGTCGAATAACCAATCGGGACCATCACGGGCGTCAGTCTCATTTTCTTCTAACCAACGAACTTCATAAGACTCTAGAATCTGCTTAGTTGACTTGTTGTTGACCCTATATGCTGTATTTCCCGCATATCCAACGAAGTAACACTCATCCGCTGCAGCCCCAAACTTTTGAGTGGTTTCTAGATTTAGTGACGTGCACGGACACCCGAAAGCTCTGAAATGTGCGACAGTGGGTTGATGACCATAAAAAATCTCATACGGAGTCTTCATCTTGGACTTGTTGATTATCACCCGGTTCTGAACATAACAGGCCGTATTAATGGCTTCTGCCCAGAAAACCAGTGGCAGTTTAGAGTCACATAACATCCTTCTTGCTACTTCGATTAGAGTTATGTTTTTTCTTTCAGCGACACCATTTTATTGAGGCGTCCATGGAGCACTGTACTGACGTAGCACCCCCTTTTCTAAGCAAAAATGATTCAAAAATGCGTTCTTGAATTCCGTTCCATTATCACAACGGATTCTTTTCAGCTTTACGTTCAGTTGATTCTCCATTAATACCACAAACTTCTTGATCAGATATACAGTTTCACTCTTATTTGACTAGAAAAACACCCATGTAAAACGTGAGTAGTCATCAGTAATAACAAGACAATAAGAGCTACGAGACAAACTTAAAACATGAACCGGCCCAAAGAGGTCCATATGAAGTAATTGAAGACTGACGAGATGGTATTAATTAATTTAGGGTTATGAGATTTTCGATGATGTTTACCCAGAGCACAAGCCACACATTTTTCAACAGTCACAAAATCCTTGATTGGTAGACCACGCACTAAATTGTTTTTAGCAAGACGATTTAGATTTTTTGTATTAGCATGACCAAGCCGACGATGCCAAAGCATCGCATTATGTTCTAACACTTTTGAAAACAAACAGGTTATTTCCTCAGGAACATTTTTGTTCATGTCGATCACATAAGCATTATCTTTTCATTGTGATCGAACAAGAATCCATTCTTCTGGTATGATTATACCAGGTTTCAGAATTAAGCACTCCTTTTTAGTAAAATGAGTTGAAAAATCTTTGTCACAAATTTGTGACACGCTTAAAAGACTATGCTTCAATTATGGAACAAAATTAGCATTTTCAAACTTCAACACACCGTTACTTACAGTTCCCTTTTGAGTGATCTTTTCTTTCTCTCCTCCCGCAAAGGACACATACCCACCATTAAATGTTTGAATGTCGTATAGCTGGGTGATGTCTCCTGTCATGTGTCTAGAACAGCCACTATCAACATACCAAGGTCTGATGATATTCCTCGATAGCTGTCCCTGCACGAAACGCGGGATTAGTTAGTTTTTGGTACCCAGTCCATACTTACACTAGGTGACCCTGATTCGTCTACAGTTGTCACGGATTTCCATGACATGTCCTTTTGATCATCAAAAATAGATTTTGTTGAATCTTTTGCCAGAGCTTTAGGCAACCATCTATGTTTGTAAGATTTGGAGTTATATGTACGAATAGTTGTCGTAATCTCCGATGATTTGGATGTGAGAGAAGACGGGTCCGCCCGTTTCTCCTGTTCGGATTTGGCCCTAGTTTTTATATTTGAATTTGAATTTGAAACATTTTTTCTAACCATTTTCTTGTATCTGTTTGGTTTGGTCTGATGAGGACTAAACCTGCCAGATTTGTTTCGAGTCCAATCATCGTCAAATGAACTAGCTAGATAATGCCTGAATCCTTGTGTGTACGTATTACGAGGCACATAAGGCATATTCCTTTGATAAAATCTGTAGTAGGGAATGTACGGACGATGTGGACAGTTTCTGGCAATATGACCAGGAGTGCCACAGTTAAAACATGTCTGGCGTTTTATAAAAAATTCATTCTGGGCAACTCCTTTTCTGGACTGGTTGTGTGGACCAGTTTGCTTAGATTTGCGAGAGTCCGTGTTCCCCTTTTTGAGCTTATCACCTTGTTTGTCATTAGAGTATCCCTCCTTGACAAACTTAGGTGCAACATATTTTTCTGACGTTTTTGATTTTTTAGAAATCTTGTTTTTATTTGAAACCACACTATTAGAGTTTAAAGTTTCAACCGAATCAACCACACAAGTATCCTTGCTCTTTAAAACTGAGCCCACACAAACAGTCGGAATAACAAAATTCAAAACAGGAGGTTCTAAAGAAACATTAGAAACAAAATTATTATCAAAATCAAAACTAGGGCGTCATCCTCATCAGTCCACTCCTTCACAATTACTTTTTCTGCACATGAAGTAGACACATTAGAATCATTCATATTTGAAGTAGATGGACCGGTATTAGTGGAACATGTCCCGTCAACGTTATCTTGTTTACCATACTTCAAGTCCTTTATCTTTTCTTTCGGTTCTTTGGTGACAGGAGTAGGAACATAATTGTGATTGTATGGTGGGGGAACTTGACTGAATCCTATCCCCTCACCTTCATTTTCTTTCCACCACAGTTGGTTTTCAATCATTTAGTTGACTACTTTACTGGAACCTTCGAATTTTTTAAAATTAAATACAGCCTTTTCAAACTTGCTAATTAGATTTAAGATTTCTAACTTAGAAGTTTCCAGTTTAGCAGTCAGATCAGCGATTTCTTGTTTAGCTTCACGAAGGTGACAGCTCTTTATGCTAAAATCAGATTTAAGTTTCTTAATGTCTTTCTTAAGAGATTCAATTTTGTCAACAAATCCCTTTTCATTTTTCTTAAGTTTGAAATTTTCATATTTTATTCTTTCCATATCTCTACTTAGACTGTCATTATGAAGTTTATACATTTCTATTTTCTCATTACAATTTAAAGAACACGGTTGAAAACGTACCTCAGATGAATCCGGAGAAGGTGAACGTCATGTATGCAAACTGGAGCTCCTTGACCTTCTCCTCAGCAGTGTTTTCTTCTTCAAAGTCTTCAACAGTTGCGAAATTTGCAGTCTGATTTCCAATGTTTAGCGCAGCCATCTGACCTTCCCAAGAAAATGTTTGAGCAACCATACCTCTTTCACCATTTCCCAAACCGCTTCCAACATCACCCCGAACATTCCCAACCGGAACTAATGCCCTCTCCGTATTTCCATCCTTAGCTGGATTAGTGCATTCACGAGCAAAATGACCCGGCTCATGACAGTTGTAACACCTGAGGGTCTCTTTGTTAAAACCCACCTTCTGATTATTAGGCATGTTCCAATTATTTCTACCCGTCCTCTTAGTAAACTTCTTGGCACGAAAAACTGCCATGGCAATTTGCCACTAGATGTCCATTTCTTCAACATCGTCGAGAGGAATCTGATCTAGTTCAGCAGTAACCACCGGTTGAATCAAGTCTCCGGCCAGAAAGGCATGATAACAATTCATGAATCCCGCCATTAGAGCAATATTCTCTTGAGTTTCTTTAGGTATGGTGGGAATCTGGCTGGGGTTTAGACAGGGAGTGGTTTTACCAGAATCATTTGTCGATTGACTAGATTTCATGAAAAAGACAGGTGCTGGATTGGGCGAGCTAGATGATGATGATTGACCTAGAGTGGACGAAAACATCTGAAAGTTTCCCTGTGGTGTTTGTTGAGCAGGCTTGAATAGTTAAAATCCATCTTGAGACAAAAGAGCACTGTTAGAAGCAACATTATATCCCGCAGCACTATAAGAACTAGCGTGATTTATTGCCCGCTGCTTATCGTCCATATCACAGGCTTTAATAGTGGCTATCATTTCAGTCATGCTCATTCTGTTCAGATCCTTGGTCTTTTTGATAACCGCAACATTCATGTCCCAATTTTTCGGCAGAGAGTTCACCAACTTGCTGTTAATTTCTGAAGTTTGCAGAAAGATTCCTTCAGTTCTCATTTAAGTTAAGAGAGATATGAACCTTTGAAGTTGGGATTCCAATGTCTCTCCCAAGACATGATTGAACATATTAAACTTTTGTCACAACAGATCTTGGCGACTTCTCTTCATATCCTCATTTCCTTCATAAACCTCTATCAGTGCGGCCCACAATTCCTTAGTTGTTTGGAGTTATCTAAACTGAAGGGCAATCTCGGGTGAAAGTGCCATGGCTAGAGTTGAAAGAGCTTTCTCATCTTCTTCAACCATAGCAAAATCATCATCATCATAGTCAGCAACCAGCTTTACAAGAACCTCGTCCGAATTCTCCCTTTGATAAGTGATCCTTTGAGGTCCCCTCACAATGCTTCTCCAAATTTTCGCATCTTTCATTTTAGCATAGTGTTCGAAACGGAATTTCTATTCACTGAACCCCTCGTGGGATAACAAACGGGGAATGCGAGTAGCAGTGCCCATGATGGAATCAAGTTCTTGGTGAAGTGACGAATTGATGGAACTACTGCCATTAGTTAACTGGGCCATTCTAATTTAAATCCAAATAATATTAAGTCCAATTAGAGTTTTAAGTCCAGTTAGAAATCCAAGTCCAATACAAAGGGCCCATCACAGTAGACTGGGCTGAGAGTATGATGGAATACGTTGACCGAGAACTAAGTGTTGACCAAATCTTTGACCGAGAACTCAGGTATTGAACAAAGATTGACCGAGAACACAAGTGTTGACTAAAGATTAACCGAAAACTCAATTGTTGACCAAAAATTGACCGAAAACCACTCTTGGCCGAGAACACTTAGTCACCGAGAACACACAGTCACCGAGAACAATAATAAGCCGAGAACTAGCAGTGGCCGAAAACTATTGACTGCCGAGAACTGATAGTTGCCGAAAACCAACAGTGACCGAAAACCAGAAAGTTCTTCAACTAACTTGTAACAAACTCCCGAGAAAGTGGGATTTCGATTTTTTTCCAAACCAAAGTCAATCTGTTCACAAAAATAGTTTCTTTCTTCTTCTTCTCCGATTACAAACTCGCCGGGAAAAACAAAACACTATGACCACCGTAACAGCTGATCTTTGAATCGTTGATATCACAATAACGAGCCTGAATTCGTCTAAGGCTCTGATACCAATTGTAAGTCCCGAATCTGGATCACTACAATATGATATCAACCAAACGAGTATTGGTGCGGAATACCAACACTCGGTGATTCAAGAACAAGAATAATAACAAGTGAAGTAACACACGATTGCTTCAAAACACATGTATATTATTGAATACGTCGGGTGCTTAAGCACTTACAATACTCGATCACAAAATACTAGGAATTAACAACCTTTAACCCTATACATAACATGACTATATATAGGCATAGCAACTAACTAAGCTGGCCCAAACAACCAAAAGCCCACTGAGAACACATAAGTGTTCTCGGCTTAAATACAAACCCAAGACCCAAGCCCAAACATTACTATATTAAGTACAAACCACAAAACTAGGCCCAACAGATGAGAGCTGTGGTTTGATGTGTCAAATCAACAACCCCATGGCTGATATTTACAGGCGATTTTTAAAAGCCCGTCGCGGTACGCGATGGCCTCTCTGGCATCCGTCACGTATCACGACGTAGGCCAGGTGAGTCACACAGTTGGCCTCCCATGTGGTGACACATGGCAAGTGTTACGTCGCGTGGCGACACGTGACAGACTCGTTGCCACGTGGCGACACACTGTGCCACCGTGCGCCACGTGGCACATGTGTCACGTTGTGTCAGACAACCCATCGCGGTACGCGATGGGTCTCTTTTCTAATCCATCGCGTATCGCGATGGGTCAAGAAAATAGAATTTGCATTTTAGACCCTAGAGTTTGGAAATTGACAGAATTGATCCTTAGACTTTGGAATTTTGACATTTTTGGCTCGAAATTTCCGTGATGTTACAGCTGTCGAACTCACAGAGATGGTTTATGAAGACCTGGCTGTGGATGATGTTGTGGTATATGAAGAGAAGAAAGATAAGAAGTGGGTCAATCATGCTAAGCGACCCGGTACTCAGCTATGCAACTCTAAGGATAAGAAGAAGAAAGTGTGAGAGAAGAGATCGTGCAAGACGTGTGGGAAGATGCATGGGGGTGAGTGTAAGTGGAGTAAAGGATCGGATGTTTGTTATAAGTGTGGTAAGGCTCATGGTGGGGAATGCAGGCTGGGATTCCGGCGTATAAGTGTAGGCCAGCTTCTTTTTCACGTGTGTTTAAGGTTTTTCTTCAATTCCGGCTCCATCAGCCGCCGTTAACCACCATGGTTGGTCGGGGCTTGATCGTTTATGGTCTTTTTAGCTTCGGGGTGTCCAGATCTGAGCTAAAGTGGCCCTTAAGCTCGTGTTTGGTTGATTAAACACCCGAAATAAGCTAGATATAGATCCAAATGGCTCATATGGTATTCCGGGGCTGCAGTGTCAGGTTCTAATATGTTGGGTCAGCTGAGATAAATGATTTCTTACCTTCGGTTGGTCTTGGATCATTGAATATAGTAGAGTAGAGAGTGTTTGCTTAAGTGTGTGTTTTTGATGGTGTAGGTTATAGTGTAAAATAAAGAGATTGATGGAAAATGGAAATGATTAGGGTTTAAGAGGTATTTATACTACTTAAGCCCATGGACCTTAGTCACTTTTAGTCCATAATAAATTTCTATTTATTAAAACCCACCATTCTTTTATCTTATTGTTATTTTATTATTTTCTAATAACTCAAATTAATTCTTCCAACTTAATTAATATATTAAATATTACTCTTAAGAAATTTCGGGATGTTACGCCTTATAAAAATTTTCATTTTTTGTCTTATTATGTATTTTAACTTTTTCGAATTACTAATAATATTTTTATCGACACCAAATACAATAGTTCACTCGCTAATTTAATAAAAGTGTAATCTTGATGATAATCAATTTATTTGGTTTTAGAAAGAAAATACAGAGGAAACACGGCTACTCGTTAGAAAAAAAAAAAAGTATTAGGAGCACTCACAAACACATACACGTTTACATTTACGTTGACCTTTGACATTGACATTAACATTTACAATAGTTTCACGTTATGGATGAGTTTAGGGCAATACTTCTTACTTGCATTCGTATCTGTATATGTATTCGATTATACTTGTCTCAAGAATCAATAAAAACATATATCAATATTTTTGTCAATTTTTTCAATATGGCATGGTACCTGTTTTTTACCACGTTTCTCTATTATTTCCAAATCTTCAAAAATCTTGAAACCCGTGCCAGTACGAGTAACAACCAACCTGAATTAGTTCGGGTATCTGTACTTGCACAAGTACGTGACGGGTACCAAATTCGTACAAGTACCAAATTGGACACCGATCTAATGATAAGATAGTATTGAAGAACCGTAATCCTGTTCGCCGACTTTAAGTGATTTGTTTGTTGGTTTGAGACTTTGATGTTAAATTATTTAATACTAAATTAACGTTTGGTAATTGTTCAGTAATAACATGGCTGAAAAATTTATTTCATATATTAAATATGAAGAATCCCAATTAAACCCATATATATTTCAAACAAGTACAAAAAATCAAACGTATCCGTACATGTACCCGATTGTACCTGTACCGAAATTCACCAAAAATGAGTACCAATACTCGTACCGAATAAGCTAAATCAGTACGAGTACAGGCACTCTTACAAGTACGGTACGAGTACGATACAAGTATTTGGGACAAATGTCCATCCCAATTTCACATCCTCATGTATATAATATATATAAAAACATATATTTCTAAAAATATAAATATCTTAATCAGATATATTTTATATTTTATTCCTCATATCTATATATTCAATTAAATAATATTATTTATTTTACTTTTTCTATTTTCCACTGAAAAAATATAATATTTGCATATAGAGGTTAAAAGTGAAATCCTAGATTATGGGGTTTTACTATTTATTTTCTATTAAATTTGGAGATGAAGAATGAGGATGTTGAAACTGATGTATAGGTAAAAATAAAAGAATTTGTGATTATCTATATTATATATTTTATATAAGTAAAAGTGAATGTTTGCACCGGAGTTAGGACTTCACTTTAGATATCTATTAAATTAGTAAGTGTTAAAAGATATACAACTTATGTGTTACGGCTGATGGTTAATTTGGTGTTGTGATAGCGCTTTAGGCCGTTGTTTTCCTAGGTTCGACTCCGCAGCTGTAGAACGGCTTCACCCCTTGTCACGTCTAACCAAAGTGTCGTCTACCTTTTTGAAAGCGTTACACATTGCTTTCTTTTCTCTTGCAGGTGCCTCTGCTTTCCCTTGATCCGGTGAGTTTTTACTTGAGTTGCATATCTGAATTGGTTTAGGTTTTATGTTGTCTGGGTATTTAACTTCTATGATTCTTAGCTTCTGCCTATTTATGGCCTTAAGTTTTCTAGTGCTTACTTGTGGAATAATTTAAAATACCTAGGGTTTAGCAAACTCCCCCCCTATTTGAACACCTGATGTTTCACGTTTCACTTATCAACATGAGCTTTTCTTTTTTATTAGCGATATTAGTTGGCCATCAACAAAGGTTACATGTCATACTAGCTTTGTTTTTACAAATTGGTATAAAATCGGATCTAGATATTAATCTCAGAGGTAATGTTTAATTTATTTTACCGTATATCATACAATGTAAGCGAGATAATAAATATAACGTTAGTGAATAAATTTACACACACGAGGTGCAGATTTCTTATATTCGGTTTTTGAAAGTTGAAATCAAGCCATTAAATTATCTTCTTTTACTTTATCAAACGTTTCTCTTTCAACCGCACAAATTAAAACATTATTCAACATACTAATCACCGGTCTCATTACCCAAATCCGTCTTGATATGCTTCATTTTAGAAAATTGCATTTCAACGGTTGCTGTTGCAGCCGATAAAACCAATGCTAATTTTAATATTTCATAAATCAAAGGAAAAGTGGCATGCTTTCCGGTTTCCACCATTAGACGAGCATGAAGGTTAATCTTGAATTATTTATAAAGTGAAAGAATATATTTTGTAATGTTTTATTTTAGTTAATTGAATTATGATAAGTTTAGGAAATATTTGCCTTGGAGAGAAAGTTTAGTAATTGACTTGGAAAATAAGTTTTAAGACTTTAACTAAGGGTTTGTGTTATTGATTTTTTTTGTGTGTGTCAAGGAGTCTCTTCTCCATGTAATTTCATGAAATTCGTTGGAGTATATGAAAAGAGTCGATGGTTGTCACCCAAATATCGCGTGTTAGTTTGTTTGATATGATTGTTTGATTCGGCTGGGCCAATAGAGCAAGGTCACCATTCCACTTAAGTTTTCAAATTTATCATACTATTTGGATACATCTTAGAAAATGTCACTATGTTAGAAATATCAAACTTAGAAAACGAATCACAAGGATTTAAACCAGTTATATTTTCTAAGAAACTAGTTGAGACCTCACCAGATCTAGTTACATGTTGTTAAATTTGCATATCTAAAACCATATTAAAAACTTCAACCTCAAAATGATATCTATTAGTAATGACATTTTTTCGGTTATTTTGATTACCATAACTTTCCGTCATATGTAACATCTTAATCTTTTTTTTCTTTTCACACAGAGACGACACTCTTGCCAACATCTTGTCAGGCACGTTGTAGATTATTCAATGATCGGTTTGTTCGACGGTTTTTTGTTGTATGATGCTCCGCCTAAACCAACTAGTAACGAGCTAAATTTTTTTTAAGACTTAATGGGTTTAATTGGTTTTCTTTTAAAACTTTAGTTGGACTTTAATTACTTTGTTTAAAATTTTGAATTGGTTGAGCTTTAAACAAACATGGGTAACGTTATAATTTTTTAAGGGTAACGAAATACGAAAACCGGCTAAAATGTTTTTTTTTACATTACCACCTAAAATTTCAGGGGTAGCGGAGGCTACCCTTGACAATAAGCTAGCTCCGCCCTGGTATAGATGGGATTATTATGTTTTAATACTATTAAATTTTTTTACCAGAATGACAAAAAAGAGTTTCTTGGGTTTTTTTAGTAACTCTTGATATTCTGCTTATTTTTCACAAGTCTTGATTGAGGTTGGTTTCCTTTGTATGACCAGGGTAACGTTTTCGAATTTATTAAGTTTGTATCCGCTCATGTATGTTAATTAAGCTATATTATAGAATTAGTGTAAATTGAATTTGTTTTTAAAGTTTTGTAAAAAACTAATGTTTATTGAAAGGTTTTGTAGTTGCGTGTAGCTGTTTTAGAGTTTTTAAGTTACTAATGTTTTAGCTATCAATGGATATTAATGAAAAAGATCCAGACTTAGGTCAGCTTCTAATTCACGTTTAGTAAATGTTCCAGAGTCGATAGCTCTGATGATCATTTCGTAGACAATCATAAGATAGTTGTCATGGCTTTATGTGCAAACAAATTTTCAGTATCTTTGTTTACTCGCGCATGTAATAATCTACAGAACCGGTCTAACCATTCGCTCAGTTTGTCTGGTTTATGTTCCGTCACTGCACCTTTTCATGATCTTGTTGACTGCAATTCGATTTGTGAGTTTTGTGGTGCACTTTTTTGGTATGCGGAAAGACTAACGTCGTTACCATCCAGGCATCCAATAGAAGGCCTCGTTATAATCAGTGTTGTAAGGGACGTAGCTAATACCGACTAAATTCGTCTTGCCTCGCTGCTTCCGTCTAGGACAAACCGACACCACCCCGTTGGTCTAACTCAATTTTTTGTTTTTATTTTTTTGTTTCCATTTTGTTTTAGTTCCAGTACCGTAGCGAACGTAGCTAATATTGACTAAATTTGCGTTGACTTGCCGCTATGTACAACACCTACGATTATATCACCCATTGAAACTTGAGTGACATAATTGAGAGAAAAAATAATAATGAGTGACTTAATTTGAACATATTGGAAATTGATTACTATTGTATAAAGTTTTCCCTAATAAAACATTATAATATTAAGTTACAAAAAAAATGTACTCGAGATACCATTTTATTTAACAAAACTAGCGAGTACACCCGGTATCCCCATGTATGTGTGATACAGTATGTGTAATTACTCGCCATATACCCGACGAGCATTCAGCATGTACGACACAATTTTATAACCGGGTATAAAACTAGAATTATCAATTTGCCCGACATAACATGTTCGGTTGTCATCCCTATCTAGTTTAGAGGCATGCGATATAGCCAACATGCTAGCATCTAGTTATGTTCAATGTCGTAAAAGTAGGTCTACAAGCAAGGTGTGGCATCGGAGCGAGTTTTTTTAAGTCCGCCTAATTACTAAGAATCGATCAAAGGTGGTCAACCACAACCATAATCACATCTAGTCGGTCAATTTGAGCCGATTTTGACTTAAAAAATAAAACATAATTCGTATTTTTATAATATTAACGATATACTATCATTTTTTTTAAATTATTACTAGCAATTTTCAAAATAATTTAGTATTTATAAAAATATTTTTCTTATTTTTATTGATATTCACCTATATTGTTATAAATATTAGTACATTTATTATATTTGAAATATATAATAAATCCAAAAATTAATTATATTTATTTACCATTTTCGAGTACTCCGTGTACACCCAACTCCTCAGTCGGCCGCTTAGGGTCCGCATAATGACTTTTACAACCTTAGTTATGTTAAAGCACTCACATCTCATCCAATATATCCCCCGATATATTCAAATTTTTAAAATTGAACAAAAACATTACTACATTCCGACTATCATCTTTTAGGTGAAAAGTTCGTCTTTAAAAAAGTAGATTCAGGTGATCCAATTTAACAAGAGAAAAGCATTCAAAGAGTAGACCCGCTAAAAAGTCCATATTAGTAGGGTCACTAAACCAAAAGGTTATAAATCAAAATAGAAAAAAATGTTATCTTGTGCATAACATAGACATACGATAACTTAGAAAATATTAAAATAAAAAGGAAGACAAAAATGATATATATGAGAAAGATTTGTGAAAAAAGAAAAACCCTAAAAAAATTCAAAAAAAATACCATAACTCAAAATATAAAAAAAACAAAAAAAATATTAAAAGAAGTAAAATGCTTCCCCTGTCTTTCTCGTTAAAAAAAAGACGAAAAAGACACAATTGTAACATCCCCAAAATTTTGGTCCAAATTTCGTAGTTGAAGGACCAAAATTTTCTATAAAATATGTAATGAGAAAAATTAAATAAAGAAAATAAAATATTCCATAAAGGAAGTCATCTCATGTTAGTAATATGGAATAAGGAAATTCCATCTCACATGGAAATATGTAAGAAAATGGAATCATTCCACTTGAGTATAAATAGGAAAGTTAAAACTCATCCCACATGGAAAGTGATAAAGATTTGGAAGCTCTTTATAAAGAGATCAAATCTCATAGTAATGTTCTTTTATGCCTAGCATGCATCCAGTGGTTCTAGCGGAGGGTGCGGAGCACCCAACGCGCACGCGTACGGGCTTAGGCGTTGGGCGCAATGTGGAGCTTTGATGGCGCGCCTTAGTATTTTTGGACAACGAGAATTAGACCCAGATGTAGGGCTGTAAACGAGCCGAGTCGAGTCGAGCCAGTGTGTGCTCGAGCTCGAGCTCGAACTTAATCGAGTTGGCTCGAGTTCGGCTCGTTTTCTATATCGAGCTGAAAAATCGAGCTCGAGCTCGGCTCGTATAAAGCTTGAGCCGAGCTCGAGCTCGTCGAGCCGGACAATTTTGATAAATAAAATAAAAAAAATATAATTTCAACGTACATATTATATAAAATTTATAAACTAGAGAATTTATTAATTTATTTGCTTTATTTTTGTTATTCTTTTATAAGGTTTTAGGTATCGATGGACATAATATATGTATAATTTTTATTAATTTATTTCTTTGTATGATATTATTATATATAGATATTAAAATTTTGGGTGTAATCTAAACGAGCCAAGACCGAGCCACGAGTCGAGCTGACCCTGGCTCGAGCTCGGCTCGTTTAAAAATCAAGCCGAGTCGAGTCGAGCTCATTTAGAATCGAGCTTTTTCGAGCCGAGCTTTTTTCGAGCTATTTTTGAGTGAGTGACGAACGAGCCACGAGCTGCGAGCTTTTTGAACAGCCCTACCCAGATGTGACAAGCTACAAAAGATAAAGGACTAAAAATGAAAAATGGAATCCAGGAACCCATCGCGATACGCGATGAGTCCAAGGACACGTCCGTCGCGTATCGCGATGGACCGTGATGACTCAGGGACACGTGTCACACTCTGGTGACACGTGGCAGCAAGGAAAGGCCACGTGACGTTCATGCAGAAGTGGTGGCGTCGCGGTACGCGACGGCCAAGGAAGAGGACTCATCGCGTACCGCGATGGGATCCAAATTTTGCTATAAATAGGGGGGGTTCACGGCATTCATTCCACACACCAAAATCCTTTCTCTCTTTAGGATTTACTCTCTCACTACCTCGATTTTCGTGCCCCGACCCGAAAATCGTTGCCTCGGAAACCGTGCCACATACCGACAATACCTCGAAGTGCGTGCAACCGAAAATAACCCGACAATCTATCCAGAAGTACGTGCACAACACGACGGCCACCACATGTCGCCTCGTTTTGCATGCCAAGCATCGTAGTGCGTGCCAAGCTCTAAAGTTCCGACAGTTTAAACTCTAGTACGCATTAGAGAGTGGAGGTGCTGCTCATAAGTAATCAAACTCCGAATACCCGAGTAAGGTAGGGGTTCTGCCTAAGTCATTATTTTATTATTATATTATATGGCTTGGACCATAGTTAGGGGTATAGCCCAAACCTTGATCATAATTATGTTTATATAAGCTTTGAACATACAAAGGATAATAGTAATATTTCTTTACAATTAAGAAAAATCAAATGGTACATTCATTCATAAGAAAATATAGTTTCTTAACGATTAAGAAACATAGCATTTCATACACAAGGAATATAGTAAAAATATTGTTTCTTTATGATTAAGAAACATAAGATTTTACATTCAATATTAGCAGTCAAAGAATGTTTCTTCTTGAAGAAGAAACAGATTATAGATGTTTCTTCATGAAGAAGAAACTTAGCATATGATTTGGTAAATAAACAGAAAGACTACAGGTCTCAATATTTTATTCAAACGAATGATCAATCAAGGTTTAAAGCTATCAAAACCAAACTAAGGGTCTGTAGTCGGATCAGATGACGATCCGGATATTTATATAAAACCTATTTTCTAATAGGTCAATCATCAATCAATCAGTCAACCAATCATTCATTCACAGTCAAGGTTTCAAACGAGATCACCATATCATTCAGAACAGACAATCACATTTGAATACGTTAACCTTTTCAATCAATCAAAACATATTTATACTCAATAAGATGAACGGGTGTTTGTCTAACGAGTCAGTCAACGTTTTCATGAGAATATATGTTCTCTAAAACATTATAATACAATATAGAAAATAAAGGCAACTCAGACCGAGTACACATGTGTCTGAATCCAAACATAATTGTTCAGTCCATCCATCAATGGCCAGGGAGGCCGCGGGCTAACGGTCATAACTAGTTCTCCTTGTAGGGGCTATACTCATATAGCTCGGGGGAACAATTGTGTGTGTGTAGGAGAGTGGTACAAAGCCTAGATGTGGTCGTGCATCTGCTGAGTGTTAGAGAAACTATAATTGTATTGTAATGTCATTCAAAAGTTTTATAGAGTTATACATGTTCACCAGCATATACTGACGTATTTTTCCCACATTTCAGGAAAACATATTAGCACAGGTACCAAGGATTATAATCAATAATGAAGTAGATGCTCGCAAGGTAGAGATGACTCAGTTTTAAATTATTAAAATATCGTAAACAAGATTTGAACATAATTTATAATTCAGTTACTCGGATATTTATTATCCGAGGAGTTTTCAAATAAATTAATATTTTATTATAACCAAAATCTTCCGCTAAAAATAAACCGCAACTCTGATATAATTTCAAAATAGGTACCAACTATTGGTCATACACCTAGGCTCTAAGCCGGGGAGTGACAGGTTGGTATCAGAGCCATCGATCTTAGCAAATTAGGTATTTAATCATACCTAGGCTTTGATCAGAGATAGATATCAATCTTATAAATAAGAGCCATCGGTTTTAACAAATTAGGTATTAATGTATTAGTACCTAAGCTTTAATTACTTGTTAAATAAATAGGGATAAGCAAAGATTGGAAATATACCTATCCCTATGCATAATCTATATATATGTCTTATACAAACTACTTTGGGCATACACCGAGTAGTTAGACATTCAATCGTTGCATTCGAATATGAGCCATCAGACATGGCTAGTAATAACAGCCATTATACAATCTTTACCAGTCAAGAACAATCAACAAATTCCTAAATTGCCATATGAAGGTCAATCGAAGTATCTTCCTGGCAATCAATCTTATTATAGAACTATCAGTAAATAGCAAATCAGATATTTGACTGAAAAATATCTAAACTGTAATCATAGAATATTCAAATATTACGGATAAGATAGGAACACCATCCTACCTTTAATCAAACCTCACGCAGATGTCCGATCACAATAGTTATACCAGTCAACTTCGATCCGGTAAAGGAAAGGAATGCATTGGAACGTCTCTACTCCCAATTCCTATATCTAGCAATGAAGATTCATATCAGACAACGACAGAAGATTCAAATTCATTTGACTCTAACATTCCATTAGCTCAGATAATTCCAAAGAAACATGGAGAAGGATCAAGTAGATCCAATTATCAATTACCCAACATTTCAAAATATTTACTTTACTCACACTCAAGGAGAATGTTTTCCTTAGAAGAAATGTATGACATCAAAGATAAATTCATCTCACTACGAAAATCAATGTCACTCAATTAGTAAAGCAAGAAATGGAAAACAAGGAAAGACAAAAAGAAGAAGAGACAAGCAAAAACACCAAGAAAGAAAACAAGATCAAGAAACTGATCATTCGTTGGAAGAAATAGACAATAAAGATCTTAATAGTTGTAATCTGTACAGCAAAAATTGTTTTTGTGTATTCTTGTTACTACAACATAAATAAAAGATATGTATTACTTTCTTCGAAATATTAAACTTATCTTTAAATTATGCCAAGGAATAAAAGAGCATGAACTCTTAGCGTAATTCTCCCAGCAAGTATGGAGAAAAGGGAATATCAGCTAAAGGAAAAATTCTAGGTGGACAAAATCCAAAGGGACAAGTAACTCCAGTCAATACCAAATATGTAGCAAAAGAGACATAAATAAACCTAGAAAGAGAATAAGAGAAATTCTCATGGGTTGTCTGTACACAAGGTATGTAATAGTCATTTCAAGAGCATACTATAAAGGACAAAGTAGTTATATCTCAATAGAACCTTATCAAACATCATTAAGATATCCAGAAAAGGTTATGGTAATTATAAGAGATATGGATATATCAAAACATATGGATTATGTTTAGCACAAAAGGAATAAACTCAAGGAAAAGTTAGTTCTGAGAAAAGATATTTTCTCTAAGAATACGACAACTTTATTAGACATTTTATAATTAAAAGAATTCTAGTGCTTATAACAATAAGATTCACGTACCATGTAGTATATCATCGGTATATAAGTTTCTTTCATACTGATGCAATCCTGTTTACAGAATGTCGAACTTAAACAGCCAAGCAAATAATGATGAAATCTCCAATCAAGGAAATGACAAGAACATGACAGAACCTGATCGTGAAACCCATGAACAATATTTAGTCAAAATACAAGAGATAATTCAGGACACATTAACTTCTCTCACTGATGCGATGAAAAGAAGAGATATATAAAATTAAACACTCAAATAAGGCCGTTAGAAACCATCCTTATCAAAAACCTTCACCCCATGATAAAAACATTCAGAACCTCAAGACTGATAGTCGATTCAAAAATAAGCTCAGGAAACCTATAGTAACTCAAGGTTATAGTTTTGAGGATTTCAAAACCTTTGAACCGAAAGAATTTTATGGAAACCAAGGTGTTATACCAACTTTACGACGGCTTGAAGAGATTGAGTCCATCTTCATTTATAGTCGATGTACTGAAATTCAGAAGATTCAGTACGCATCTCTGAAATTCAAAGGTGAAGCTTTTGAATGGTGGAACACTCTAATCGTAAAAAGGGGCAGAGAAATCTTGTATCAAATGAAATGGGAAACATTCAAAGAACTCGTATTACAACAGTTTTGCCCCATACCAGAAGCCAATCTTATTCAAACTAAGATGGATATCATAAATCTTATGGAGTACAACACTAAGTTCCTTGGAGATTACCAATCAACCTCGCTTCTAGACAACTCAGAATATGGCAAAGTTATTCAATACATATCAGGATTACCCAAATAGATAGGAGATATAGTAAGAACTCATATGCCACAACTACCTCCTCGGCTATGGAATTGGCCAGATATTTGATCAATAATATGGAAAGAAAAATTGAGGTTAAAGAGAAGAATAGAAAGAAAGAAAAGGTAACAATCAAACAAATGAAGAAAGTCAACCACGAGAAACCATTTGAATACAGCAGACCAATTTGTGAAAACTGTGGTAAACGACATTATGGAAAATGTCGAAAGCAAAACAAGAACAAAACAATAACCACATGTACTTTCTGTAACATAATCGGTCATTCTGAAGAAGACTGTAGAAAGAAAGAAGTTGAATGCTTCAGATGTGGAGAAAAAGGACATTTTAAAAGCCAATGTTCAAAAACGCAATAAACAATCAAAAGATAAGCAACGACAACAATAGAATGGAGAAAGAACAAGGAGCATATAAAAAATAAATAGTCAACTCTTGTAATCGTTTGTAAACTCGTGTTTAAACGAGAAGTTTTGTAATAAAAAGGGTATTTAAATCCCTAATGTATATAAAGAAATATATTAGCATACTGCCTTTACACTGGAAAAAGAGAGAGTTAAATTTCGAAAGTTCTCGAAATACAAGAAACTTTAATCATCATCTATAGAAATATGAAATAAAGGGAATGAGTTGAACCAAGACATAGGAACATTTGAACTTTGAAAGTTCAAAGGTACAATTGATAAACGGGAGGAACCCGTTAAGATCATGAAGTAAAGGATTACCTGATTCAAGAATGGATATCATGAAAGTTGTCGAGATAAATAAAGGACTCAATGGACTGAGTTCAAGATACATTCAAGTTAACATCAGTAAATGTTTAGAATACACAAGGTAAGGTAAATAATTAAACACAACTGGCCACTGTGTTTGGCAATTTACAATTACTTATGACATTCTGAACTATTGACTGAATACATCATCCAAAGATGTGAGTTAACAACAAATCAAGAATTCAAATCATTTAAACAACTCTAAGAAACAAATCAGATAGAGTCTGATCATAACCGTGAATTAAGAAATCACTCACAACGAATCTCGAGGACGAGATTCATTCCAAGGAGGGGAGGATGTAACATCCCCAAAATTTTGGTCCAAATTTTGACAAATTTAGTGAAGTTGAAGGATCAAAATTTTCTATAAAATATGTAATGAGAAAAATTAAATAAAGAAAATAAAATATTCCATAAAGGAAGTCATCTCATGTTAGTAATATGGAATAAGGAAATTCTATCACACATGAAAAGATGTAAGAAAGTGGAAGCATTCCACTTGAGTATAAATAGGGAAGTTAAAACTCATCCCACATGGAAAGTGGTAAAGATTTGGAAGCTCTTTATAAAGAGATCAAATCTCATAGTAATGTTCTTTTATGCCTAGCATGCATCCAGTGGTTCTAGCGGAGGGTGAGAAGCACCAGACAAGCACGCGCACGGGCGAAGGGCTTGGGCATTGGGCGATGGGCGCAATGTGGCGCTTTGATGGCGCACTTTGCACTTCGCACGCTCGCATCGCCGAGAGCCGCCTTAGTATTTTTGGACAACGAGAATTAGACCCATATGTGACAAGCTACAAAAGATAAAGGACAAAAAACGAAAAATGGAATCCAGGAACCCATCGCGATACGCGATGAGTCCAAGGACACGTCCGTCGCGTACCGCGATGGACCGTGATGACTCAGGGACACGTGTCACACTCTGGTGACACGTGGCAGCAAGGAAAGGCCACGTGGCGTTCAAGCAGAAGTGGCGGCGTCGCGGTACGCGACGGCCAAGGAAGAGGACCCATCGCGTACCGCGATGGGATCCAAATTTTGCTATAAATAGGGGGGATTCACGGCATTCATTCCACACACCAAATCCTTTCTCTCTTTAGGATTTACTTTCTCACTACCTCGATTTCCGTGCCCCGACCCGAAAATCGTTGCCTCGGAAACCGTGCCACATACCGACAATACCTCGAAGTGCGTGCAACCGAAAATAACCCGACAATCTATCCAGAAGTACGTGCACAACACGACGGCCACCACATGTCGCCTCGTTTTGCATGCCAAGCATCGTAGTGCGTGCCAAGCTCTAAAGTTCCGACAGTTTAAGCTCTAGTACGCATTAGAGAGTGGAGTAAGTAATCAAACTCCGAATACCCGAGTAAGGTCCCTGCCTAAGTCATTATTTTATTATAATATTACATGGCTTGGACCATAGTTAGGGGTATAGCCCAAACCTTGATCATAATTATGTTTATATAAGCTTTGAACATACAAAGGATAATAGTAATATTTCTTTACAATTAAGAAACATCAAATGGTACATTCATTCATAAGAAAATATAGTTTCTTAACGATTAAGAAACATAGCATTTCATACACAAGGAATATAGTAAAAATATTGTTTCTTTATGATTAAGAAACATAAGATTTTACATTCAATATTAGCAGTCAAAGAATGTTTCTTCTTGAAGAAGAAACAAATTATAGATGTTTCTTCATGAAGAAGAAACTTAGCATATGATTTGGTAAATAAACAGAAAGACTACAGGTCTCAATATTTTATTCAAACGAATGATCAATCAAGGTTTAAAGCTATCAAAACAAAACTAAGGGTCTGTAGTCGGATCAGATGACGATCCGGATATTTATATAAAACCTATTTTCTAATAGGTCAATCATCAATCAATCAGTCAACCAATCATTCATTCACAGTCAAGGTTTCAAACGAGATCACCATATCATTCAGAACAGACAATCACATTTGAATACGTTAACCTTTTCAATCAATCAAAACATATTTATACTCGATAAGATGAACGGGTGTTTGTCTAACGAGTCAGTCAACGTTTTCATGAGAATATATGTTCTCTAAAACATTATAATACAATATATAAAATAAAGGCAACTCAGACCGAGTACACATGTGTCTGGATCCAAACATAACTGTTCAGTCTATCAATCAATGGCCAGGGAGGCCGCGGGCTAACGGTCATAACTAGTTCTCCTTGTAGGGGCTATACTCATATAGCTCGGGGGAACAATTGTGTGTGTAGGGAGTGGTACAAAGCGCCGATGTGGTCGTGCATCTGCTGAGTGTTAGAGAAAACTATAATTGTATTGTAATGTCATTCAAATGTTTTATAGAGTCATACGTGTTCACCAGCATATAGCTGACGTATTTTTCCCACATTTCAGGAAAACATATTAGCACAGATACCAAGGATTATAATCAGTCATGAAGATAGACGCTCGCAAGGTAGAGATGGCTCAGTTTTAAATTATTAAAATATCGTAAACAAGATTTGAACATGATTTATAATTCAGTTACTCGGATATTTATTATCCGAGGAGTTTTCAAATAAATTAATATTTTATTATAACCAAAGTCTTCCGCTAAAAATAAACCGCAACTCTGATATAATTTCAAAACAGGTACCAACTATTGGTCATACGACTAGGCCCTAATCCGGGGTGTGACAACAATGTCTAGAAAAAAAACACAATGACAAAAATAAATAAAAACACAACGATAAATAAAAAAATGTTAATAGATTGCAAAATGTAACACAATGTCGAGCAAAATATAACAAAATATTGAGTAATATAGCAATATTAAGAAAAAAACACAATGAAAATTTAAAAAAATACAATTAATGATGAAAATAAAACAAAAACATAATGTTAAATTAAAAGACACGCTGATTTTTTACTTAATATTGTGGTTTTTTAGATGAGGAAGGTGTGGAAAGATCTTTGTTGTTTCACTTTTTTTTATGAGTAAAGTGTCATTTTCGTCCTTGTGATTTGACAAATAATGCGAATTTAGTTCAAAAAGTTTGTTTTTTGCATATGGACCCTCCACGTTTCCCAATTCTTGCCATTTACATACAAATTACAAACCCAGTTAAATTTAATCGTTAAGTCAAGGGTAAACACGTCTTTTCACTATTTCTTTATTATAATACTGAGTAAAGTGCCATTTTCGTCCTTATGGTTTGACAAATAATGCGAATTTAGTCCAAAGACTTTGTTTTTTGCATATGGACCCTCCACGTTTCCCAATTCTTTACATTAAAATTACTAACCCGGTTAAATTTAATCGTTAAGTTAGGGGTAAACATGTCTTTTCACTCTTTCTTTATTATAATACTTATTTAAATGAACTGCGGTTTTCGTCCCTGTGGTTTGTCCAAATCTATGGTTTTAGTCCAATAGTTTCAAGTTTGCAATTTTCGACCCTATCAAATTTGCAATTTTCGTTTTGTAGTTTCATTTCACTTGCAATTAAACCCGAATTTATTAACCTCAATAAGTCTGTTCGTTAACCCATATACATGCCCCTCACGTGACGACCACATTTGTTGTTTTTATCCCATAATAAATCTCAGTCATAATTTGCAAGCCCCCTCACGTGAGGGGGTGGGGTGTAATTGAAAAAAAAGATGACAAAACTGCCCCTCACGTGAAGGGCACACTGATGAGTTTAACGACCAGACTTAACATGATTAGTGAATTCTGGTTGAATTGCAAGTCAAATAAAATCATAGAGACGAAAATTGCAAATTTGAAACTACTTGACTAGAATCGCATATTTGGACAAACCCAGGGACAAACCGTAGTTCACTGAATAAATATTATAATAAAGAAAGAGTGAAAAGACATGTCTACCCCTAACTTAAAGATTAAATTTAACGGGGTTAATGATTTGGATGTAATTGGCAAGAATTAGAAAAGGTGGAGGGTCTATATGCAAAAAAATAAACTTTTTGGACTAAATTCGTATTATTTGCCAAACCACAAGAACGAAAATGACACTTTACTCTTTTTTTATTTTTAGTTATTATTCTATTTTTTATATAACAAAAATCGTTTTCATCTTTCTCATTTCTTTTTCTTCATTTGAAAAATAGCCTGCCTCACGATAACATAAGATGGTGGCATTATTTGGTCTTGTAGGTACACACTAACATGATGTCTTTCACTTTTAGTTGTTGATTAATGTTTTATTTTTGATCATTCATGTGCAGGTGGAGCTACCAATAATTACAAGTGAATTGGTCGTTTCACAGGACGAAACGTGTCATTCAAAATGTCGATTTCACACGTACTTTTTAGTTTTTACTCAAAAAAGATGCACCCCCATAAAATTGTCGTCTCTATAATAATGCCAACTCCGTTTCATTTCAATTTCAAATACCTAAAATTTTACATATTTAAATTTCAATTGCATTAAGAAGTAAATACCTGGAGTCAAAATATTACTTTGCTTGTCACGTTGGAAATATTAACATGGACAAAAAGCTTCTTTTCTATTTTTATTTTTTTTAACAATAGTCGCATTTATACATTTTCCACATGCTAATGGTTGGCATACACTCCGAATTAGGGATACCCAGTACTGAAAAAAAAATCGGTAAAATAAGGGTATCAAACCGAACCGTACTGATCCGAAACCTCTAAAAGTGAGTACCGAGATAAAAAAATTTCTTATATTATTTTGATATAAGAAAAACGAAGAAGGCAAAGCACCGTGAGAAACCTCTTGATCTTCCTTATTACCGGCGGTGGAACTTAGGGATACCCTGCTCCTACCTTGCACTCAAGAATTCCGATGTTAGGTCCCATAGGAAGTGACTAGTAGTCTAGTATGAAGAAAGTACAAAATACAGTAGGTGTGAAAGCAAATGAAGTTTCGTGTATGCAATCAGCATCTTGGTGAATTATATTTTGTATCTTGTGGCTATTAATGAAAGCTGTTTTTGCTGCTCAAAAGTTAAAAGAGGACAACTAAAACATACTCATATCACAATGAGAGGGAGGGAGGGAGGGAGGGTGGGATATTAGTTTGTTGTTTGGTGCATGGATCAAAACATGAGTCTCTAAATTAATAATGTATGAGGTCTTTTCAATCAAAAGTTTAATGGTTTCCTATGGTTAAGGTGTGTTTGGGATTGCTTAATTGCGATAAAAATGATTTTTTGTTTAAAGGACTTATAAATTTATGAATTTTTAAAAAGAAGTTTTTTTAAAAAATGTTTGAATTATCTTACGTGTTGGGGAAACCAAAATGACTAAAGGAGTGTAATGGGTTTTGAGTGTTAGATGAGTGTAATAGGAAAATCAAACTCATTAACTTAATAAGTTACATATTCCTGACTTTTCAAAACCCTTTTATTTTGCCTTCTCCATAAGTTAAAATCCATAAAACCTTATGGTTTGCCAAACACCTTATTCATCTTATTAACTTTTCAAATAGTTTATAAATTATACGTTGATGAAAATAAGGAATCCCAAACACCCCTTAGTTTCTATCGTTTGAATTATTTACTCGCGTAGATAGTGATAGATATTATTTATGAAATATTAACCCATGAAGGTTGCACTTGTATTTGTCAAGGTTTGCGGTTTCCAATGCTGTAACATCCCGAAATTTCAAGATAATATTAATTATATTACTTAATAATAGAGGGAAAGTTTACTCGGGTTATCAGAAAATAAATAAAAGAATAGGAGTTGGTATGGGTCGGGCTAGTGTCGGGTAATGGACGTTGGTTATGGATTTGGATTAATTGAGATGGGTTAAATGAGAATGGGATTTCAGGGATATAAATACCCCCAAAATCCCAAAATATCTTCATTTTCACCAAACTCCCTAACACCCCAAAACATACACACACCACACACATACCGCCGCCGGCCGGCCGAGCCAAGGGAAGAGTCGGGCAGGTCCGAGAGAGAGAGATTAGTGTACTAGCAAGTAAACCAGATCCAAACAAGCCCAAAAATGTATGATTCTTGATCTTTAAAGTTTAAAGATCCAAGCTTTTTAGTGTATAAGCGACCGAAAATGGTCGGGAAGCGTAGTGGGTGATATTGAACCATAGCAAGGGTGTTAAAAACGCTCAAAATGCTGGAAAGAAACCGAACAGCGGCTGTCTGGGTAACTTCGCCTGCATCTGGGCAACTTCGCCTTCAACGCGACGAACTTAGCTTGACGAACTTCGCCTGCAAGCTAAGTTCGCCTGATGGCAACTTCGCTGTAAAGTTAAGTTCGCCTAACTGGTAACTTCGCCTGAGGCCAAGTTCGCCTGATGACAATTTCGCCTGAAGCCAAGTTCGCCTGATGGCAACTTCGCTGTAAAGCTAAGTTCGCCTAGCTGGTAACTTCGCCTACAGCTAAGTTCGCCTAAGGTTAACTTCGCATAGAGCTAAGTTTGATTAGAAAATAAATTAAAAAGCGATAAGTTAAGTAAGCTGCTACTAGGCCACCAGATTAGATCAGGCGAGTATTGATACGTGTAACTTGTACAGTCAGCCGAGCTCAGATAGAGAAGGGATTTACAGCTATCAGAAAAAGAAGCAGAATTCAGGTGAGTTTCTAGCCCCATTTATGTGTTACGTTTTCGGGGCTGTGTGCATACTCAATATGTTTGTTAATACACTTATCCTAAGAGATAAGTGTATGCCTTATATGGATAATGTGAAATATATGAATAATTGCTTGATGGTTCGTGAACGATCTTCGGATATTGCACGTACTGTCAGGTTGCAACGCTAGGAATAAGGTAAGTATGTTATGTATGTTTATGGGTATGAACATGATAGAGATAATAGAAGAAAGAAATGATAACGTATGGTTGTATGGTTACGAAGAGGGTACCGAGCCCTAGTAATACTCGAGGAATGTAGGGCGTAATGCTCTTTATAACGTAAGATATGAAAGTAAGATAATACAAACGAAAGTAAGAAAGTACGAACGAAAGGATATAATTTTATGTGTATGCCGTGTATGGTATATGTGATCGATATGATTGATTGCTTGACGGTACGTGAACGATCTTCAGATATTGCACGTATCGTCAAGGGAAGTGACTAACTCCTTACATGGATATTAAATAATAAAGTATAGTGTTCCTTTTATGGAAGGTATAGTGTTCCTTTTATGGAAGGTATAGTGTCCCTTTTATGGAAGGTATAGTGTTCCTTTTATGGAAGGTATAGTGTTCCTTTTATGGAAGGTATAGTGTTCCTTCTATGGATAGTAAAGTGTTCCTTCTATGGATAGTATAGTGTTCCTCCTATGAAAATTATATATGGTAGAGTAATGGTAATGGTTCTTTAAATGAATATTACGTGACGATCCTCCTATGGATATTTATACAAGGTTAAGGTAGTACTATGTGTCTTCGGATACGGTAAGTAATATATGGGAATAAATTGTATGATACCTGATTAACTAGAACTCACTTAGCGTAGCTGACTTTTAGTATGCACGCAGGTGAGCCGATTACAGAGCTAGCAAGAGGATGACGCATGGCATGGATTGAACGGCTGGCATCTGAAGAAAGAAGTAAAGATGTTTTAAATATGAAGTTTTGTGTTATGGTATCAAAGAAAAGATTTAATGTTTTGTAACAAATGATTGATGTTTTATATTCCGCGAAAAGTTTTAATAAACTCTGATTTGAAGGACTGTGTTTATGAGTAAATCCGACGCTAAAGTAGGGCTACCGGGTTCGGGGCCTTACAAATGCATTTTCAACACCCTCTCAACATGCACCATGTATCAGTTGAAGCGGGCCGGTAATCAAAGTAGCTATGCTATCGATTTACTATTTGGATCAGTTACACTGTTTTAAAAACCCGACTCTTATGTATAAAATAAATTTAAGATTGTGTACAAATTGTGTGGGAAAGCAAATGGAGTCATAAAAGTGAAAGTAGTTTAATAAAAGCAAACTGTGTCAAAATCTGAGAGTTAAAGACCACACCCCTACAAATTCACAATCACAATGGAATTAATCGCTCAAGAACTTATAAACTGTTGTAAGTCATTTTTCAGGTGATCGGGAAAGACGTGTATAGAGGTAGGGTAGCGAGAAGACCCAAACACTCATAACGGATCATCCGCGGATCATTCAAGACTCCCTCAGTAGTCACCCGCGGAACATCTCCATCATCCGCATAACTTGAGTCAGAGGAATATTAGGAATAAACTCCAGAGATTATCTGCTGGTTGATGTGCTAAAACTAGTCAAATAATTATTAACTATGTAAGGCCCCGTTATCGGTGCCCTACATTGGACGTTGGATTTACTCATCAACATAGTTCTAATCACCAGAGTTAATAAAAAAACATTCACGGAATATAAAAACTTTCATAAAACATTTCATAACAAACCATAACTTGTCTAAAAACAACATCTCGTCTTTCAAAATAAACAAAACATTAAACTAAAACGTCTTGAGTCTTCCGATGCCAGCCTCTTATTCAATGCCACGTGTTCCCCTCAAGCGAGTTGCCTCATGCTACTCACCTGCGTGCATACTAAAAGTCAGCTACGCTGAGTGAGCTTTAGTTAATCACATAACATACAATACATTCATAACTACATACTTTCATATTTTCGTTTATAATATACTTACTTACCTTCGTACTTTCTTTCTTTCATATACTTACCTTACGTTTTAAAGAGCATTATGCCCTATAACCTTCGCATATATTATTAGTGTATGCAACCCTTTAACCTTCACATATATTATTAGGGTATGCAACCCTTTAACCTTCTCATATATTATTAGGTTATGCAACCCTTTATCCTTCGCGTATATTATTAGGGTATGCAACCCTTTAGCCTTCACATATATTATTAGGGTATGCAACCCTTTAACCTTACTTACCTTTCATTATCATATCCATACATTTAATACCATACATAACATAATCGTACATACTCCCTTATTCACATACACATATCATACATACTACACTATACTTGCTTTAAAAATACGTGCGATACCCGAAGGTCGTTCACGTACTGTCAAGCATACATACATAACTATCACAATCGTCATTAAGACATACACTTAACATTTAAGGTAAGTGTATTAACATTCACATCGAGTATGCACACAGCCCCGAAAACATAACAAGGAAATGGGGTTAGAAACTCATCTGAACACGGTTACGTTCACCGTTAATTGTTATCCATTTCTTGAGCTGTGCACGGCTAACTGTATAACAATTAGACGTATCAATTAACTATCGCTATCTACATCATCTTTCTAGTTTAATTATTACCCACAACAAACGGGGGTCCAGGGGCAGCGCCCATGGCAGTAGGGCTGGCAATTGGGTACCTGTTAAAGACACAATAAGACTTGTTAATCAAAAAAGTGCGGTATGTGATTTTTCTATTTTCTTATATAATTGAAATTAGTAGGCTAGACTCCCTCATTATCCTTTATTGGTACACAAAAGTTAAAACTGTCTTATAGTCATGACCTATAAAGTAGCTAAACGAGTCGTATTCAAGTTTTATATTTGTGTCACGCGCGTCGCCTCTTACCTGTTAAACCTGTTAAGACACAAATTGCCAGCCCTACATGGCAGTGGGGTTCTAGGGTTGCCTCTTAACTGTTAAACATGTTAAGACACAAATTGCCAGCCCTACATGGCAGCGGGGTTCTAGGGGTGGCAGCCCCTAGCGGGGTTCAAGGGGCAGAGCCCCTGGCTGGGGTTAAGCTGTCAGGTCAGCTTGGAAAAATTTTATTTTCATTAACTGTCTTAACACATTTTCCATTAGGATTTTAAATTATTTTCTAATTCATTAATCCATTCTCTATAACAAATTAAGTCTAATTCGTTAGCTAATTCGTTATCTTTTGTGATCTGGTTCGTTATCCTAATTCGTCCTCTTATCATCGTCTGATTCGTCCTCTGATTCGTTACCTACTTATAACGAACTGGAGGGTAACGAATTACTTGATTCGTTACCTTAACATAACGAATTTGGTGAGCTAATTCGTTATCTTGTCTTAACGAATGGTTGAACTGATTCATTATCTGGACTTAACGAATGGATGACTAATTCGTTATCTCATAACGAACTGCATCCATCTTACCAAGATTTTGACTCATGGTCAAAGTCAAAATTGCAAAGAACAGCAACTAGTCAACAGAATCAGATTTTTGCGATTGGACCCTTAAATCTTAACGAAACAACACGATTTTGGTACCATTGAACTTGCAATTCAAGCGCCTATAAACCCTAACCATCAAATTGGCCAAACATTCATGTTTAAGGGGTGCGATTTGGGCATATATAGGTATGGCTCGTTTATCAATCTATTAACCCATCGAATCTTAACCAATTTCAGTGAGGTTTGTTGTTCTGGATTCGTTTTTACCATATACACCTAGATCTATGATCTCTAGACGAAATCCGAACCTAAACGAACAAGTTCAAGTCATAGACGTACCTTAAACGAGTCGGTAAACGAACACGAGCTGGTCTTTGATGTTGTTTTGGTCCATCACGATGTTCCAGCACCAATAAGCTCAGGTCTTCGCCTTCGGATCTTGGTTCGGGTTTGTGTGTGTTTTCCAAGGTGTAGGCTAAGGTGTAGAGATAGATAAAAATGGAAAGGTTTAGGGTTTAAGGGGTATTTATACTCCCTTAAGCCCATGGACCTAAGGCCCATTCCATCTTTTATTCTATCTTCTAAAGTCCAAGCCCAACCGTGTACAGTTTATTATATAAACCGATAAACGACACAATATAAAATAAACGAAATTTATTTTATTATTATAATAAAAAATAGGATGTTACAAACTAAATTTATACTAATCTAGACACTAAGTAATACTCTATACCCATAAACTTAACCTAAACTACTAATCGGCAAGTGAACCAGTCGACTCTAGTACAGCTAAGTAAGTCCGGATATCGAACCCACGAGACTTTTTAAAATTACGAAACTAGCAAACAAGACTCAACTACAAGACACGACTATTTATTAATAATATTTGAGGGGAAATTATACTAATTAATTAAACTCTAAACAAATAATTAACTAATGATTACTTTAATTAAACTAATAATAAACTAATAATAAAATATTAAAACCCTAAACCTAATTAATATAATAATAATAATAAAACATAATCATAACCTTAAACTAATTAATTAATTAATAAAACCTTAACCCTAATTACTTTAAACTAATAAACAATTTAGAAAGCTTAGATTAATTCAGATGATAAAGATAACTACTCGGGCCAGAATCCCCAAAGTTATGGTTATTAATTAAATGGAAAACTCAAGTTATGGAACTGGGATCATGAATTAGACCCTTGACAGAAAACCCGAACAGGACCCTTGAACTTCAAGAAGACGCCTATGGATTTCTAACTAGTTTTAAGGCTTACCAGTTTTATGAATTAAACTTCCTTACGGTTATTTAATAACTTATGTCTAAGTATCTTTTATGACGAAAACCTACCTTACAGTGCGAAATTCAAAGATAGCACAACAGACTCAATTAACTTAATAGACTAAGCTGACAATCAAACCTAGACGGACTCCTTACGAAAAACTAAATCTAGCAATCCCGACAAGCAAAGATATATCAATAGCCTATCACCTTACAGCTTTTTAGACTAGCAGCTCACTTTTATCTGTTCAATTGATTTTTATTGTTTCTATGATTTTAATCGATATTAATCACAAACTAGTCAAGAACACACAGTAAATGACCTAATAAAACCCTATCCTATGAAACAATCAACAAGGGCAATGTGAAACAATAAATCCAAGTGAACAAAACCAAGCAATCAAACACATCAATTAAATCAAACTCAACAATTTACTTAGAAAATAAAATTCATAACGAAACGAAATCCAAACAAAATCAAACCGAACTAAGGTTCATCACGACCTAGGTAGTTTATGGAATTTAGCCTAGCATCATAAAGTCTAAATCAAACAAAACAAGTAATACTGACAACATGGTGAAAATCTAATAAACGAAAGATTAAAGGCGATAAAACCCGTAATCTCCAAACGTGAACGTACAAGTCTTCACCGGTTGTCCTCTTGCCTTCAAAATTTACAAAGCTCGAAAATATGCTCCAAGAACTCTAAAAATCAGCTAAGGGCTTCAGGTTTAAGTTAAACATGTTTAAATACCCGTAACAAGGCCCAACTTGAAACAAAAATGAAATAAATATAGCCCAGCAACTCCTAGGCACCGCGCGACCAGGAGCTGAAGACCTGGCCGCACGGCGCGGCGTGTTACTCCAAGGGGCCGGCCGGTCTGACCGGTTCTCTGTTCTGACTCCTTCCTGACGCGTTCTGGATCTCCGTTTTGGCTCTTTTTAGCTCGTTTTTCGTCCTTTTTGATCACGATCAAATCCCGGAACGTATGACACATAAAAGTTTTAGTAGTATACAAATCTCGACTAAAAACGAACTAAAACTATTAAAATATTAAATAAAATATACACGGGAAACATAAATATTTAACATTATATCAAATATCCCCACACTTATTCTTTTTTCGTCCCTGAAAAAGTTTGATGCAGTTGGATCAAAATCGGAAAATTACAGTCTTACAAACATATAGGATAATTTTTAAAGCTCAGAAAAATGCAAAAACTGCGATTAACGATATTGTTGTCCACTTAAACCCATGCCTTAATCTTTACCGGGACAAATATGATCCGACAATAATAGTACACAGTGGTTTACACAATTAAGACCCGCTTATTTTCAGCTTTTACCGGACCAGACCACCCTAACTTGACTTAAACCTCAAAATTAGCAGATTTATAACTTTTGTTGCTCTATTTATTTCATGAATAGTTAAGACGATCAAGGGTATTGTTTATCCACGTAAGCTTAAGCATTAAAGTCTACCAAGCAGCCATTAGATATGATTAAGGTACAATTAATTAATAGCTAGTGTTCCCCACAACATGACATACCCCCGTTATCAAACAATACAACGAATCATTACCATAGGTGAGTACGCAAAATTTCATCTGTAGGCCTTACATGTGGCGTGTCCCTTGTGGTCTGTTTCTTAATGGTAATGAAACGCGGGCAACGGGACCCCACATGGCTAACAGCGTGGATGATCAAGTCTGTAATGCATCTGTACTTTTATACTTTTTGTGATCATGTTTATAGACTTATGTGGCAGAAATCTGCGGGTTTGCTCTTTTTTGCTTTATTTTAAATATTCACAACCCCATTTAGAATTGTGAATACCCAGATGAATAGTAGGCATACAAACCCAAAGTCTCCGGACCCGGGGCATCCCATCAATACAATATTTAAGGTTATAAAACCATACGCCAATGATGTGTAAAACACTAAAACTAGCAGTTTAAGATTTATATCACAGGCTACACGGCATACTCTAACGTTAAACCTACCCAAGCATCATATGATAACGTATTCAAATTTTTTAAACTTTTCAAACTTTATAATATTTTCCACTTTTCATACCAAGAATTGAGGCTTGAGTATGACCCGACCTTTCATTACTTATTTTCTACGGACAAAACGCTTTACCCACAAGAGATTTCCGACCCATTTTATCAAATTGCCCTTTCATTTTCAAGGCTGAGCCTACCGACACATCCCAAGTTAAGTGCGCTTTCTTTCATTTATCTCATATTATTAGTAGTTTGAAAAACAATTTCCTACAAATATCATCATCTCCCACTTTCACGCAACAAAAACTAGACTCAAGGGACATTTTAAAAAAAACATTTTTCAATTTTTATTTCAAACTTAAGTACAAAAACAAAAACAAAACTAAAATTAGTTGAAACACTTGTGTCCCATCCCCACACTTAAATTTTGCATTGTCCTCAATGTGGGCACGGGAAAGACGACTCGAAAAAATTGAAAGCAAAAGATAAAATTATAAAAACTAAAAGCAAAAACCTAAAAAGATAAAAAAAAAAGACATAAATTAAAACATAAAAACATAAAAATAAAAAAAAGTACAATGAAAAAGACTTAGCTAGTAATATGCGAGACTGTCATTGTGCCAGCCTATTTCCATGGGTGCTCTCCTCACCGACTGCTCAACATGAAATGGTAACTCATTCTCTCTTTCTGAACGGACACGGCCACTCCTCTTGACAAACTTAAGTAACATCAAGCATAACATCTAAAAAGTAAAGGTTACTTATAAGTTTCAAACATCCAACAACTTCCTGCCCGCCAACCCAACCAAATAGTCTAAAATAATATCTCAGTACAGACCAAATAAAATAAAAACATCATAAAAAAAATAAAATAAAAACATCATAAGAAAAAACATAAACTCCCATGCCGGCTCGTCAACTCTAACTCAATCCTTGTCCTCCTCCTCCTCCGACTCCAGCTCAAAATATAGGTATGGCACAGTATTATCAAATTCCGGATGACCCGACCCATAAAAAGGTAGCTTGTAACATTTCGGGTTTTTCACCTTATCATTTGTAACCGTTACCCAACCCATTTACGGGTCCAGGCTCTAAAATTAATAATATCCGCATTTATCGAGTTATAAATTATTATTATATTTAAACTATTTAATTTTGACGCTTTTAACCCAATGTATAAGTTCCAACCGTTTCTGTGTCCATCACCAAACTTGAGGGTCTATTTATAAATATTGTTATAATCCATATTGCAAAATGGATATCCATCACCAAAACCGACCCACCGTCACGTTTTCTTGTACCCGAATCAAGAAATCAATCAATTGAACGACCATAATCGTTTGTAATACAAAATTATTATAAGAAATCATTTGAATTAGTCATACGCGGCTTTAACCGACAATCAATTTAAGTAAATCGCATATTTTGATCCGTGTTTCCGTTATTAACAAAACCGACACTCGATTGACGGCCATGACCGCGTAAACATTGATATTATTGAAATTAACTGTGAGGATACCTTCCTTATAACGTGACCGACGAAACCCCTATAAATAATTGAAACATCCTAAAATTTATAATGTTGAATAAAGGAAGTTATGTTTAGTGATTTCCCGTAATTAATTAATATCGGGTAAGGAGCGGATCATGGACTTGGATTAATTGAGATGGGTTAAATGAGAATGGGCCTTAGGTCCATGGGATTTAAGGGATATAAATACCCCCTAAACCCAAAAATATCTTTCATTCTATCACTTTTCTAACACACTCCAAAACACACACACACCACACAACTTCGCCGTCGGCCGAGGGAAGAACCGGGCAGATCCGAGAGAGAGAGAGAGAGCGATTAGTTGTGATAACAAGTAAACGAGATCCAAACAAGCTCAAAAAGGTATGATTCTTGATCTTTGAAGTTTAAAGATCCGAGCTTTATTGCGTTTATACGACCGAAAATGGTTGGGAAACGTAGTGGGTGATGTCGAACCATAACAAGGGTGTTAAAATCGCCCAAAATGCTGGACAGAAATCAAGCCGTAGCTGATCTGGGCAACTTCGCCTGCAACTGGGCAACTTCCCCTTCAAAGCGATAACTTCGCCTTCAAAGCGATAACTTCGCCTGAGGCCAAGTTCGCCTAATTGATAACTTCGCTTACGGCCAAGTTCGCCTAACTGGTAACTTCGCCTGAGGCCAAGGTCGCCTAACTGGTAACTTCGCCTAACTTCGCCTGAGGCCAAGTTCGCCTAATTGATAACTTCGCTTACGGCCAAGTTCGCCTAACTGGTAACTTCGCCTGATAACTTCGCCTAGAGCTAAGTTCGCCTGAGGTTTAACTTCGCCTAAAGCCAAGTTCGCCTGATAACATCGCCTAAAGCTAAGTTCGCCTAAGGTTTAACTTCGCCTAAAGTCAAGTTCGATTAGAAAATAAATTAAAAATCTAATGAAAATGGTGTTAAGACAGCTCGACCCCAGCCAGGGGCTCTGCCCCTTGGACCCTGCTAGGGGCTGCCGCCCCTAGACCCCGCTGCCAGGGGCGCTGCCCCCGGACCCCCGTTCGTTGTGGGTAGTAATTAAGACTAGAAAGATGATATGAGTAGTGATAGTTAATTGATACGTATACTTGTTATACAGTCAGCCGTGCACAACTGAAGAAAGGGATTACGATTAACGGTGAACGTAACCGTGTTCAGGTGAGTTTCTAGCCCCATTTATGTGTTATGTTTTCGGGGCTGTGTGCATACTCGATATGTTTGTTAATACGCTTATCCTAAGAGATAAGTGTATGCCTTATGTGAATGATGTGATATGTATGAATGATGGCTTGACGGTACGTGAACGATCTTCGGATATTGCACGTACTGTCAGGTTGTAACGCTAAGTATAAGGTAAGTATGATATGTATGCTTATGTGTATGAATGTGATAAAGTTAATAAAAGAAGGAAAGGATGGTTGTATGGTTACGAAAAGGGTACCGAGCCCTAATAATACTCGAGGTATGATGTATGGTTGTATGGTAACGAAGAGGGAATCGAACCCTACTAATATTCAAGAACTAGGGAACCAAACCCTACTAATATTCGAGGAAAGAGGGAAACCGAGCCCTAATAATACTCGTGGAAAGAGGGAAACCGAGCCCTAATAATACTCGTGGAAAGAGGGTACCGAGCCCTAATAATACTCGAGGAAGGAGGGTACCGAGCCCTAATAATACTCGAGGAAAGAGGGTACCGAGCCCTAATAATACTCGAGGAAGGAGGGTAACGAGCCCTAATAATACTCGAGGAATGTAGGGCGTAATGCTCTTTATAACGTAAGATATGAAGGTAAGTTAATACAAAAGAAAGAATGAAAGTATGAAAGAATGAAAGTATGAAAGAATGAAAGTAAGAAAGTATGAATGAAAGAATATAAGTTTATGTGTATTGTATAGTGTATGATTAACTAGAACTCACTCAGCGTAGCTGACTTTTAGTATGCACGCAGGTGAGTAGGATGAGGCGGCTTGCTTGAGGAGACACGTGGCATTGAACAAGAGTCTGACATCTGAAGACTTATGATGTTTTAATTTTAATGCTTTAATGTTGAAAGACAAAGGATGTTTTGAGACAAGTTATGAATTATGTAATGTTTTATGAAAGTTTTATATTCCGCGTAAATGTTTTAATTAACTCTGATATTTAGAACTGTGTTTATGAGTAAATCTAACACGAAAGTAGGGCTACCGGTAACGGGGCCTTACAAGTTGGTATCAGAGCAAAGTTCGAGAGATTTAAGCATCCTACATGCTTAGACTCGAACAGAGTATGGGATATAAATAAGAAAGGAAAGAAGATGCCAGTTCAAGAATGCCAAGTGTCGCTCAAGCAAGACCAGTGAAGGTAAAGTGTATGATTAAATGATATATGTTAATGAGAAAGAAAAGATACGTGAACGACAGGGATAGGAATAATTGATTGTTTGATTTGACAAACTGCTTAAATAGGACCAGCACAAATAGACTCATAAAGGGAAGTGTATGGGACAAAGAAAGTAACGTGATTAGCTAATCACAACTGGCCACTGTTATTACCTGTTAGCCTTGCTATCCTTGTACTAAATAGTTCCTTGAGTGATGATGTTTGTGTTTTCCCTTTTAGAATACGATGGCTGGAGCTGGAGACATTGTTGGAGCTGGAGGTCGCACTGTACGACGCGGCAGGCCTCGTCGTGTCTAGCAACCTTCGGTTGAGACAGCTTCCAACACCGAAGCTGAAGGAAGCACAGCGGGAAGAAACCCGGAAAACAATGAAGGAGTTCAACTGGATCCCGCCATTCAAGCAGCTATTGTTCAAGCTGTGGCCACTGCTGTGAAGAATATTACCCCGGGAAGGTCTGCTGGAAGCCGTGAAAGAACTGTTGAAGGGGCAGGTGGTAATGATAGAAAGGATGACGAGAGGGAAAGGGGTGATTCAAGTGAGGTGAGGTCCGTGAAAGTTGATGATGGGAAGAGGGGCCGAGGCGGTTGCAACTATAAGTCCTTCAAAGGTTGTGACCCACCTAAGCTGACTGGTTTAGGAGACGCAATCGCTACTATTCAGTGGATAACCGCCATGGATAAGGTTATCCGCATTAGCGAGTGCCGTCCCGATCAAGCGGTAGGTTATGCTACTCAATCATTTGAATATGAGGCTATGTATTGGTGGGAGAGTGTGGAGCAGAGGAAGACCCGTGAAGAGATCAAAGAGATGAAGTGGGACGATCTGAAGGAGTTAGTGATGATGAAGTTCTGTGCTGACGCCGAGGTTGAAAGGGCGAAGATGAAGTTCCTAAACTTGAAAGCTGGGACAATGACACATCGTGAGTACACCACCGAGTTCAATCGAATGTCTAGGTTGGTGCCCGATATGGTCAACACTGAGGCTAAAAGGATCAAGTGTTACATGAGGGGATTACCATAGAGAGTCCGCATGTTAGTCAGGACAAGTAAACCTGCTACTTTCGATTCTGCTGTCGAACTCGCAGAAATAGTCTATGCGGACTTGGCTGCGGATGATGTGGTGGTGGGAGACGAGAAGAAAGAAAAGAAATGGGTCGCTCCTGCTAAACGACCTGGTACCCAGATGTGGAACCCTAAGAACAAGCAGCCGAGAGTTTGGGAGAACAGGTCGTGCAAGACCTGTGGCAAGGCACACAGTGGTGAATATAGGTGGGGAAAAGGTTCGGATACATGTCATAAGTGTGGAAAGATTCATGCCGGAGAATGTAGATTTGGGTCGAATGTTTGCTACAAGTGTGGGAAGGCAGGTCATTATGCTCATGAGTGCAGTTCTAAGCCTGCATGCTACAAGTGTGGTAAGACAGGTCATTTTGCTAGGGAGTGTACCGAGAGTGAAGCTGGAGGTAGTAGAAGGAAGGATGCCGATCAAGCTAGGCCAAGAACTAGAGACTACATATTGACCCAAGAGCAAGCTAGACAGATTCCTGATGTTGTGACCGGTATGTTCATAGTAAACGGCATTTCTGCTGCTGTATTATTTGATTCGGACGCAAACAAAAGTTTCGTAGCCACACCATTTAGTAAACTAGCCAAAATGAAATGTTGCCGAGTGTCTGAGATTCTTATAGTAGAAACCGCTAGTGATACTTCGGTTAAAATAATGAAAATGGTTAAGGACTGTAGGATAGAATTGGAGGGACATGAGTTCCCTGTTACCTTGTACGTTATGACCTTGGGAGGGTTCAATGTGGTTTTGGGTATGGATTGGTTGTCTGAGTTTGAGTCTCAGATAGTGTGTAAGAGTAGGATGATATGGTTAAAGTCATTGGATGGTAGTGCGGTGACAGTTTATGGTGATAAGGAAAGTTCTTGGCTTATTGTCATTTCGATGATAAAAGCCGAGGGTTTTCTAAGGCGAGGGTGTTGTGCCTACCTAGCGTATGTCGTCAACGTTACGGCCGAGACAAATGAAATGAAAGATGTTCCTATTGTGCGCGACTACCCAGAAGTATTCCCTGAGGATCTTCCGGGGTTGCCACCGGAGCGAGAGATAGAATTTCAGATAGATTTAATACCAGGAGCCCAACCCGTCGCGAAAGCGCCTTACCGTCTAGCACCGTCTGAGATGAGAGAATTGATGTCCCAACTGCAAGAACTCCTCGACAAAGGTTTCATAAGACCGAGTGTTTCCCCGTGGGGCGCACCAGTATTGTTCGTGAAAAAGAAGGATGGAAGTATGAGAATGTGCATAGACTATCGTGAGTTGAATAAGCTTACGGTAAAGAATAGATATCCGTTGCCAAGGATTGATGATCTGTTTGACCAACTGCAAGGTTCAAGTTGGTTCTCACGAATAGATCTCAGATCAGGCTACCATCAGCTGAAGGTGAAAGAGGCAGACATCCCTAAGACAGCGTTCTGAACGCGGTATGGACACTACTAGTTCCTCGTAATGTCATTCGGTCTAACCAATGCTCCTGCAGCATTTATGGACATGATGAATAGGGTGTGTCGACCGATGTTGGATAAGTCGGTTATCGTCTTCATCGATGATATATTGATTTATTCAAAGAGCGAGTCTGACCATGCTGAGCATCTGAGAGAGGTATTGGAGACTCTGAAGAAAGAGAAGTTGTATGCCAAGTTTTCGAAGTGCGCGTTCTGGTTAAGAGAAGTGCAATTTTTAGGTCATGTGGTTAATCCGGAGGGGATTACCGTGGACCCCGCTAAGATTGAAGCGATAACGTATTGGAAGACTCCGCAGAATCCGACTGATATACGAAGCTTCCTAGGGTTAGCTGGCTACTATAGGAGATTCATCGAAGGTTTCTCCAAGATAGCCGCACCGCTGATCGGTATGACCCGAAAGTCGATAGTATTCAGTTGGGGAAAGTTTCAAGAAGAAGCCTTTGAAGAATTAAAGAAGAGACTCACGCAAGCTCCAATCCTTGCTCTACCCGATGGTGACGAGGATTTCGTTGTTTGTGCTGATGCCTCGCATCAAGGGTTAGGTTGCGTGTTGATGCAACGAGGGAAGGTGATAGCCTACGCGTCTCGGCAGTTGAAGGTCCATGAGAGTACTTATCCGACGCATGATTTGGAGTTAGCAGCTGTAGTACATGCTCTTAAGAGATTGAGGCATTATCTGTACGGTACTAAGTGTATTATCTATACAGATCATAAGAGTTTAAAGTACTTCTTCGAGCAGAAAGAATTGAACATGAGGCAGAGAAGATGGTTAGAATTGATAAAGGATTACGATTGTGAGATTAAGTATTACCCCGGTAAAGCTAACGTGGTCGCTGATGCGTTAAGTCGTAAGAATGAGGAAGTCCTTGCAACAGTGAAGTCATACAAGTTGATCATGAACCCATGTCTTTTTGAAGAAATCGTCAAGGTACAGTTAGAGGTGTTAGTAGATGAAGGGTTAGTAAAGAAAGAAAGGATTTATGGCCAGCAAGACGAGTTGATGGAAAACACTCATGGAGTTAAAACTAGGTTCGACCGTATGTGGATCCCACTCCATGGTGATCTTAGAAGTCGAATCTTAGATGAAGCTCATAAGTCAAGGTACTCGATCCATCCTGGAGCTACAAAGATGTACCAAGACTTGAAGAGAGATTATTGGTGGCCAGGAATGAAGAATGATGTAGTGGATTATGTTAGTAAGTGCTTAACTTGTTTACAAGTCAAAGCCGAGCACCAAAAGCCTTATGGGAGGATGCAACCGCTAGAGATACCTGAGTGGAAGTGGGAACACATCACCATGGATTTCATAACTAAGCTACCTCGTACAGCTAAGCAACATGATACCATCTGGGTGATTGTGGACCGTTTGACCAAGAGTGCTCACTTTCTGCCCATACGAGAGGCTATCTCGTCAGAAACATTAGCAAACTTGTTCATTAAAGAGGTTGTGGCTAAGCATGGAGTACCGTTATCAATCGTGTCTGATAGAGATACACGGTTTACTTCTAGGTTCTGGAAGAAATTCCATGAAGCTATGGGGAAGAGGTTGAACATCGGTACGGCGTATCATCCTCAAACCGATGGACAGTCTGAAAGGACGATCCAAACCCTTGAGGATATGCTACGTGCTTGTGTTTTAGATTTTGGTGGAAGTTGGGATGATCATCTGCATCTGGCAGAGTTCTCCTATAACAACAGTTACCATTCAAGTATTGGTATGCCACCGTTTGAGATGCTTTACGGTAGACGATGTAGAACCCCGGTGTGTTGGGGTGAGATTGGTCAGAAAGAAATGGGAAGCCTAGAAGTGGTTCAAGAAACGTCTTCAAAGTTCGATCAGATCAAAGCAAGAATGAAAGCCGCTCAAGACAGACAAAAGTCTTATGTAGATAAGCGGCGACGACCAATTGAGTTTAACGTTGGTGACTATGTGATGCTCAAGGTCTCGCCTTGGAACGGGATTATCCGTTTTAGGAAAAGAGGAAAGTTGTGTCCGAGGTACATTGGACCGTTCAAGATTGTAGATCGTGTGGGTGAAGTAGCTTATAAACTGGATTTACCCGATGAATTAGAAGGCATTCATTCAACCTTCCATGTTTCTCATCTGAGGAAGTGTCTAGCTGATGACACGTCTCACGTGCCATTGATGGACATTAAGGTTGATGAACAATTGAACTACATCGAGCAACCGATAGAGATCGTTGACCGCAAGGAGAAGCAACTTCGTCACAAGATTATACCTTTGGTAAAAGTGATATGGAAACACCGCAAGGGATCAGATGCTACTTGGGAGGCCGAGGATGAGATGCGCAAGTTTTACCCTAGTCTGTTTATGTAATAGTTAGGTTTCGGGGACGGAACCTCTTTAAGGAGGGAAGACTTGTAACATCCTAAAATTTATAATGTTGAATAAAGGTAGTTATGTTTAGTGATTTTGCGTAATTAATTAATATCGGGTAAGGAGCGGATCATGGACTTGGATTAATTGAGATGGGTTAAATGAGAATGGGCCTTAGGTCCATGGGATTTAAGGGATATAAATACCCCCTAAACCCAAAAATATCATTCATTCTATCACTTTTCTAACACACTCCAAAACACACACACACCACACAACTTCGCCGCCGGCCGAGGGAAGAACCGGGCAGATCCGAGAGAGAGAGAGAGAGAGAGAGAGAGAGATTAGTTGTGATAACAAGTAAACGAGATCCAAACAAGCTCAAAAAGATATGATTCTTGATCTTTGAAGTTTAAAGATCCGAGCTTTATAGCGTTTATACGACCGAAAATGGTTGGGAAACGTAGTGGGTGATGTCGAACCATAACAAGGGTGTTAAAATAGCCCAAAATGCTGGACAGAAATCAAGCCGTGGCTGATCTGGGTAACTTCGCCTTCAAAGCGATAACTTCGCCTTCAAAGCGATAACTTCGATTTGAAAGCGATAACTTCGCCTGAGGCCAAGTTCGCCTAATTGATAACTTCGCTTACGGCCAAGTTCGCCTAACTGGTAACTTCGCCTGATGCCATGTTCGCCTAACTGGTAACTTCGCCTAACTTCGCCTGAGGCCAAGTTCGCCTAATTGATAACTTCGCTTACGGCCAAGTTCGCCTAACTAGTAACTTCGCCTGATAACTTCGCCTAGAGCTAAGTTCGCCTGAGGTTTAACTTCGCCTAAAGCCAAGTTCGCCTGATAACTTCGCCTAAAGCTAAGTTCGCCTAATTGATAACTTCGCTTACGGCCAAGTTCGCCTAACTGGTAACTTCGCCTGATAACTTCGCCTAGAGCTAAGTTCACCTGAGGTTTAACTTCGCCTAAAGCCAAGTTCGCCTGATAACTTCGTCTAAAGCTAAGTTCGCCTAAGGTTTAACTTCGCCTAAAGTCAAGTTCAATTAGAAAATAAATTAAAAATTCTAATGAAAAATGTGTTAAGACAGTTAATGTAAATCAATTGAACGACCATAATCGTTTGTAATACAAAACTATTATTAGAAATCATTTGAATTAGTCATACGCGGCTTTAACCGACAATCAATTTAAGTAAATCGCATATTTTGATCCGTGTTTCCGTTATTAAAAAACCGAAACTCGATTGACAGCCATGACCGTGTAAACATTGATATTATTGCAATTAACTGTGAGGATACCTTCCTTATAACGTGACCGACGAAACCCCTATAAATAATTGTAACATCCTAAAATTTATAATGTTGAATAAAGGAAGTTATGTTTAGTGATTTCGCGTAATTAATTAATATCGGGTAAGGAGCGGATCATGGACTTGGATTAATTGAGATGGGTTAAATGAGAATGGGCCTTAGGTCCATGGGATTTAAGGGATATAAATACCCCCTAAAACTAAAAATATCTTTCATTCTATCACTTTTCTAACACACTCCAAAACACACACACACCACACAACTTCGCCGCCGGCCGAGGGAAGAACCGGGCAGATCCGAGAGAGAGATAGAGAGAGAGCAATTAGTTGTGATAACAAGTAAACGAGATCCAAACAAGCTCAAAAAGGTATGATTCTTGATCTTTGAAGTTTAAAGATCCGAGCTCTATAGCGTTTATACGACCGAAAATGGTTGGGAAACGTAGTGGGTGATGTCGAACCATAACAAGGGTGTTAAAATCGCCCAAAATGCTGGACAGAAATCAAGCCGTGGCTGATCTGGGCAACTTCGCCTGCAACTGGGCAACTTCGCCTTCAAAGCGATAACTTCGCCTTCAAAGCGATAACTTCGCCTGAGGCCAAGTTCGCCTAATTGATAACTTCGCTTACGGCCAAGTTCGCCTAACTGGTAACTTCGCCTAACTTCGCCTGAGGCCAAGTTCGCCTAATTGATAACTTCGCTTACGGCCAAGTTCGCCTAACTGGTAACTTCGCCTGATAACTTCGCCTAGAGCTAAGTTCGCCTGAGGTTTAACTTCGCCTAAAGCCAAGTTCGCCTGATAACTTCGCCTAAAGCTAAGTTCGCCTAAGGTTTAACTTCGCCTAAAGTCAAGTTCGATTAGAAAATAAATTAAAAATCTAATGAAAATGGTGTTAAGACAGCTCGACCCAAGCCAGGGGCTCTGCCCCTTGGACCCTGCTAGGGGCTGCCGCCCCTAGACCCCGCTGCCAGGGGCGCTGCCCCCGGACCCCCGTTCGTTGTGGGTAGTAATTAAGACTAGAAAGATGATATGAGTAGTGATGGTTAATTGATACGTATACTTGTTATACAGTCAGCCGTGCACAACTGAAGAAAGGGATTACGATTAACGGTGAATGTAACCGTGTTCTGGTGAGTTTCTAGCCCCATTTATGTGTTATGTTTTCGGGGCTGTGTGCATACTCGATATGTTTGTTAATACGCTTATCTTAAGAGATATGTGTATGCCTTATGTGAATGATGTGATATGTATGAATGATGGCTTGACGGTACGTGACCGATCTTCGGATATTGCACGTACTGTCAGGTTGTAACGCTAAGTATAAGGTAAGTATGATATGTATGCTTATGTGTATGAATGTGATAAAGTTAATAAAAGAAGGAAAGGATGGTTGTATGGTTACGAAAAGGGTACCGAGCCCTAATAATACTCGAGGTATGATGTATGGTTGTATTGTAACGAAGAGGGAATCGAACCCTACTAATATTCAAGAACTAGGGAACCAAACCCTACTAATATTCGAGGAAAGAGGGAAACCGAGCCCTAATAATACTCGTGGAAAGAGGGAAACCGAGCCCTAATAATACTCGTGGAAAGAGGGTACCGAGCCCTAATAATACTCGAGGAAGGAGGGTACCGAGCCCTAATAATACTCGAGGAAGGAGGGTACCGAGCCCTAATAATACTCGAGGAAGGAGGGTACCTAGCCCTAATAATACTCGAGGATTGTAGGGCGTAATGCTCTTTATAACGTAAGATATGAAGGTAAGTTAACACAAAAGAAAGAATGAAAGTATGAAAGAATGAAAGTATGAAAGATTGAAAGTATGAAAGAATGAAAGTAAGAAAGTATGAATGAAAGAATATAAGTTTATGTGTATTGTATAGTGTATGATTAACTAGAACTCACTCAGCGTAGCTGAATTTTAGTATACACGCAGGTGAGTAGGATGAGGCGGCTTGCTTGAGGAGACACGTGGCATTGAACAAGAGTCTGGCATCTGAAGACTTATGATGTTTTAATTTTAATGCTTTAATGTTGAAAGACAAAGGATGTTTTGAGACAAGTTATGAATTATGTAATGTTTTTTGAAAGTTTTATATTCCGCGTAAATGTTTTAATTAACTCTGATATTTAGAACTGTGTTTATGAGTAAATCCAACACGAAAGTAGGGCGACCGGTAACGGGGCCTTACAATAATTGGATTCATTTGACTTGTATTTGCTCGTTCATCACCTTAACCGCCGGCCCTGTTCTTGCGCTCGTTCTCCCTCTTCGGCTCATCAATCGAGGTAATTAATATATTGGTTTTGATCGCGTTTATGCTTAGATCAAAAGCCCTATACTAGTTTTGATCAATTGAACGCGGATTGCTTGATTTCAAATCCTAGGGTTCTTTGCCAATTTTGGGCAGAACCTGTTTCTATTTTATTTAAACGAACTGAGTTTTGTTACAACTGGCTGTGTAGTCCAACTGGTTAATGTGTGTGAGCGTGGGGGCGGAGGACGCAGGTTTGATCCTCCTGCACCCCGTTTATTTTTGGAAGTAAACCGTTTCCTTTGTTTTTCTTTTAATAAATAATTAATAACTAATAAAATTATTAATAACAATGTTTAACAAGTTTGATTCACTAAAATCGACTTCTTAATAATTGTTTTCGCTCATATACATATATTTTTCTAAGACTCGTTTTCATACGTTTATATATATATGTATATATTTATTTATACATGTATATATATATAGATATATATATAAAAATACTTAAAAACTAACGTTTAATAAATACGTATATATATCAAGTAATTTTTAAGTATATTTTCATAAATCAAGCAAAAGTTAATAATAAACCCTTATAATATAAACATAATATTTGTTGTTTAACTCGTATCGTAATTTAGATCCTCATTTCAAGTATATTCTTTCACTCTCTTAGGCGTTAACGTTCGCGTGTGAACCTCCTTCTCGCATTCTCACCATCCTAACCATCCTCGTTTATCTTTGAGGTGAGTACCACATTCCCCCTTTTTACTCGTTTTATCACTTTTGGGAACATATGCATAACTTATTATATTTTTACACTTTATCTATACACAAAACTGCAATTGTTTTCTTATTTGTTAACTAATCTCATGCCATACTTGCTATATGTTTATGTGCTCAATGTGAACCGCATTAGGAGAGGTCCAGCATAATCTCAAAAAATAGTATGATCATACGCTAGTCGATTTAGCTTTGTGATTTTCGACATCTCATTTTATTTGCTCTTTGGTTGATTTGTTAATCTCATTTGACGCGTTGCAGCTACGTATTTTAATATATATGTAAACTGAACTGGTGTTGCTCACTCAACCTCGTGTTGACAAAATATATTATTTTCACGCATATGCAGGTTACCGTTTTATGTGAAGTGTGGATTTAGAAGATTTGTTTAAGGACTTATGCTAGAAGAGTTTATTTTGAAACTTTAAATGTTCATTTGAATTTTTAGATGTTTTGTTTACTTGGATTTCTTTTTTTTCTTTTTTTTTGTAATGAATAATGGTGTTATTTGAATGAAATAAATTGATATTTGAATTTTATATAATTGCATGATAGTAACCTTGCGAGCTGTGACAATCAGTCCGCCCCAACATTTTCGCCGTAGGTTGGGGTGTGACAGATTGGTATCAGAGCCGAAGGTTTAAGATAGGTCGTTAGAGATTGCCTTAGACACATGTTTAGGAGCCCTATACGTGCTTATCTGCTTACCTTACATGTTCTAATTGATTGTTACTGCTTTCCCTTAGTTGATAAGTTTTCTTATTATATTATTGTCATGGACACACACGCACTGCTCCGAGGCTATGCCTCAAAACTTAAAATTTTTATTTAAATTTAAAATCAATATTAGATTGCTTTTTAATTGCGGAAAATTCCTTAAGAATTCCCACCTGTTGTTTTCACTCGTTCTCCTTAGGGCTAGGTTATGTGGCATGTCCCTATCATATGAAAAGGGGTGAGAAACTGTGAGTTGGGCACTGGCAAAATGGTTCCAAGAACCAAAGGTAAGACGCTAATCCTTACCTTGGTGGTAAACTGACCATAGTACTCAACCCTATGGACCCGAGCGAGACCCATGAATGCCATATGACCGACACCTTAAGCTGTCAACCGTAACCACACTAATGGTTGCACTCCAATATACATTTTTAAACCGAATTCACGGTGATTTCATGACTTAAATTCGGTAACCTTCCGATTATGGTTTTTACGTTATTTCAAGTGGTTAGTCGGGAATCCCGACTATCCATTGTTAACTTGTTTCGTATTTTTGTCGGATACTCCGACTACCCATATTTTATTTCGTTAGTTCGTTATTTAGTTTGGTCGGTCAAAGACGCTCATCGGGCCTAAAAACTATATTGCATTGATAATTCGTTAATTAGTTGGGACAATCAAATTGCCATGTAACGCTCATGGGCTGTACAACTCAAATGTTTATTCGTTAATTATTGTTGGGCCATTCAAATTTGTTGGTGCATTTTGTGACCGTCGCTATGCAATTCAGACCAGCGGAGACGCCATAGGTGAAGTTAGAACAACTTCGCCAACGGCGAAGTTAGGACAACTTCACCTTAGGCGAAGTTATCACAACTTCGCCATTGGCGAAGTTATGAACAACTTCGCCTACTGACGCCTACTGAAGTTTATATATATATACGTGTGTCTTGTTTAGGTTAAGAATCCAGAAATTAGTGTGTGTTTTGAGCAGTTTGTTTGTTTAGAGAGAGTAAGAGACAAGGAGAGTCGTGTGAGACGACCCGAGGTAGAGCTCACCTCGGGTCAGTCGTGTTTTCTGTTTATGTTCTGTATGTCTCGTGGTTGATTATTATATATAAGAATCTGCAGATTTGATTATCCCGTTCTTGTATTTGTTCGTGTACGTGTTTGTGTTCTTTATCTTTACACCAATAAACGAGTCTAGGAGGATACCGCACTCCTAGACCTCGTGCGGATCTCGTATCGATCGGCGACGCCCCGGGGGGACCTACATGTGGTATCAGAGCCTTAGGCTCTTATGCTATGGTTCGAGATCTGCGTTTTGGTGTTTCTGGCACGTTTCTGATGCGTTTCTGGCCGAACAATAACTTCGCCTGCGGCGCTGTTCGGCCAGAAACTCATCAGAAACGTGCCAGAAACACCAAAACGCAGATCTCGAACCATAGCATAAGAGCCTAAGGCTCTGATACCACATGTAGGTCCCCCCCGGGGCGTCGCCGATCGATACGAGATCCGCACGAGGTCTAGGAGTGCGGAATCCTCCTAGACTTGTTTATTGGTGTAAAGATAAAGAACAAAAACACGTACACGAACAAATACACGAACAAATACAAGAACGGGATAATCAAATTTGCAGATTCTTATATATAATAATCAACCACGAGACATACAGAACATAAACAGAAAACACGACTGACCCGAGGTGAGCTCTACCTCGGGTCGTCTCACACGACTCTCCTTGTCTCTTACTCTCTCTAAACAAACAAACTGCTCAAAACACACACTAATTTCTGGATTCTTAACCTAAACAAGACACACGTATATATATATAAACTTCAGTAGGCGTCAGTAGGCGAAGTTGTTCATAACTTCGCCTATGGCGAAGTTGTGATAACTTCGCCTAAGGTGAAGTTGTCCTAACTTCGCCGTTGGCAAAGTTGTTCTAACTTCGCCTAAGGCGAAGTTGTTCTAACTTCACCTATGGCGTCTCCGCTGGTCTGAATTGCATAGCGACGGTCACAAAATGCACCAACAGTCTCCCCTTTGACCGTTGCTCTCAATTCTAACAAACACAAAAGATCATCTGTTACAAAACATGCACCAACAAATTTGCCATGGAAAGCTCATGGGAGGCCAACGTCCCTAGATGCATTTCATTATATTTTTGTGAAACTAACCTAACAGAAACTTTATGTTTACAACTAACTTTGTTTCCCTATAACTATTTACACATATGATCCCCCAACTCATAAACCTTTACTCTTATTTTCCCGTAGAATGTCGTTACTCAGAGACCACCGTCATCGTCAACATTCATCTGTCTCACGTGACCGCCGCCTGGCTGCTAGAATCACGAGAGAGTTAGCTGCTGCAATGCCTGAAATTGTCACTCAAATCCAGAACCTCAACTCTAATGGTTCGGCCACCTCGGCCACCCCCAACAACTATGATTTCCGTAATTTCTTGAGCACCAAACCTCCATATTATCATGGTGAGGAAAATGCCACCATCTTGCTCCAATGGTTTGAAGAAATGGAGAACATATTTATCCACTGTGAATGTCCGGATGTCAAACGGACCAAATTTGCTTCAAGCTGCTTTAAGGATCAAGCTGTTGTATGGTGGAATGCCCTGAGGAACGACCAAGGGTCGAATTTGGTCGTAGCTATGCCTTGGGAGGAACTAAAGGAGGCGATGAAAAAGGAATTTTGCCCAGAACATGAACTACAGAGGTTGGAAGCGGAGTTTTGGGATATTAAGCAAATCGGGGGCGATAACTCCACTTATTCTAGCCGATTTCGCGAACTAAGCCGTATTGTGCCGCATCTAGTAACTCCTGAGACCCGCGGAATTCAGAAATACATTCGCGGTCTCCCGATGCTTTCCGTGATGCCGTAATGAGTCGTAACCCATTAACCATCGGTGAGGCAATGGACCTAGCTGCCTCCCTCACTGATAGTCACGTTCGGGATGGTGCCTTGTCCCGCAAGGATTCCAAGCCCACACCCGACAAGACAAAGACCGACTCCTCTACCGATGCCAAAGCTGAGGCCAAACCCTCCAACAACAACAACCGCTTCAACAAGAACCACCAAAAACGTAAGCCCAATTATCAAAACTACTCCGTCAACCAATCCAACAACCAAGCCCCAAATGACCCTAATGCCCCAAACAAGAAAGCTTACTTTGGCCCACATCCCCTTTGTGCCAGGTGTAACCGCCATCACCCGGGTCAATCTCATTGCCGGTTATGCACTCAATGCAACCGTTACGGCCACCTTGCCAATACTTGTCGTGCACCGCCTGGTTCACAAGTTGTCCAAACCCGATCTGCACCCCCTACTGCTAGACCTGCTACTAACCCTGCTCAACCCGGTGTTCCTAATACCCGAGCTTGCTACCACTGCGGAGACCCTAATCATTTCCGTAGTGCCTGCCCATTACTCACCCATGACAACCAAGCCCATGTCATTCCTGCACCTCCTTATGCTACCCATCCACCACAAGCCCAAGTATACCATGCAGCGTACTACACTGCCCAAGCCTACCAAGTGCAAACCTACCAACCTCAAGCCTATGCACCTCAAACCCATGCTCCTCATGTACCTCAGCTCATGGCTCCTCAATCGGCATCAACTCAAGCTCCTACTATTCAAGCTCCTCCTTTGAACCAAGTTGCTCAAACCCCTCAAGGGTCCAATGGTTGTGCGTTTATGATGAATGTGAATCACGCTCAGAGTTCTAGCGATGTGGTGAATGGTACCTTTCTCATTGATAATCATCATGCTTCGGTTTTGTTTGATACGGGTGCCGATAAGAGTTTTATATCTTTGGATTTTGCGTATATTATTGATAAGCCTCGGCATAAGTTGTCTAGACCTTTTACCGTAGAAGTAGCTGACGGAAATTCTATTATGATTGACTCGGTAGTCAGGGATTGCGTCATAGTTCTTAACAAAGTCGGATTTCTAATTGACCTCATTCCGATGCAAATGGGTAGTTTCGATGTAATCGTAGGGATGGATTGGTTAACTCTTAATCGTGCGGAAGTTGTGTGTTTCGAAAAGTTCATTCGTATACCTCTTAAAAATGGTCGTATTCTTAAGGTTTTCGGTGATACTCCAACGTCTAAGCTTAATCTCATGTCGTGTTTTCAAGCACAACGTTATTTGCGCAAGAAATGTGTTGTCTTCCTAGCTCTCGTGGTGGAAAAAGAGCGGAAAGAGAAGAAATTATCCGATATCCCGGTTGTTCGCGATTTTCCCGATGTTTTTCCCGATGATGTCACTGGTCTTCCTCCGGTTCGTCAAGTCGAATTCCGAATTGATCTTATACCCGGAGCTAACTCCGTAGCTATAGCCTCTTACCGTCTTGCACCCTCCGAGATGCAAGAACTCTCGAGCCAGCTCCAAGAACTTTCGGACGAGGGTTTCATTAACCTGAGTTCTTCTCCTTGGGGCGCACCCGTGCTATTTGTCAAGAAGAAAAATGGTTCTTTCCGCATGTGCATTGACTACTATAAACTCAACAAGCTTACCGTTAAGAATCGTTATCCGCTCCCTCGAATCTATGATCTTTTCGATCAACTTCAAGGAGCCGCATGCTTCTTGAAGATCGATTTCCGTTCAGGTTATCATCACCTCTGAGTTAGTGATAATGACATTCCCAAGACCGCCTTTAGAACTCGTTATGGTCATTACGAGTTCTGTGTTATGCCTTTTGGGTTGACAAACGCACCCGCGGTGTTTATGGACCTCATGAACCGTGTTTGTAAACCTTACTTGGACAATTTTGTTATTGTTTTCATCGATGACATTTTGATCCATTCGAAATCCGAAAGCGACCACAAGAATCTTCTCCATACCATTCTTGATCTGCTTCGAAAGGAGCAATTGTATGCCAAGTTTTCTAAGTGCGAGTTTTGGTTGAAAGAAGTTCAGTTTTTGGGCCACATTGTTAACGAAAAGGGTATTCATGTTGATCCTGAGAAGATCGAAGCTGTTAAGAATTGGAAGCCGCCTACGACTCCCACCGAAGTTCGTTCTTTTCTCGATTTGGCGGGTTATTACCGTCGTTTCATTCATAACTTTTCCAAGATTGCATTACCCCTCACCGCTTTAACACATAAGGGTAAAACCTTTGTGTGGGGGTCAAAACAAGAAGAAGCCTTTGAAACTCTTAAGGACATGCTTTGCAATGCTCCTATCCTTGCTCTTCGGGAAGGAAATGAAGATTTTATCGTTTTCTGCGACGCTTCTAACCAAGGTCTTGGTTGCGTTCTCATGCAACAAGGCAAGGTTATCGCTTACGCTTCGAGACAACTCAAGGTTCACGAGAAAAATTATACGACGCATGATCTCGAACTTGGTGTTGTTGTATCCGCCTTGAAAATTTGGAGACATTATCTCTATGGTACGAAGTGTGTAGTGTTCACCGATCACAAAAGTCTCCAACACCTTTTTGATCAAAAAGAACTCAATATGAGACATCATCGATGGGCCGAGTTTTTTAGCGACTACGAATGCGAAATTCGCTATCATCCTGGAAAGGCGAATGTCGTGGTCGACGCTCTCAGTCGTAAGAAGCCTTTCAAATCGATACTTCTTACTTGTGCTCTTGTTCAAAATGATCTCGAAAAGCGTGTTATCGATGCTCAACACGAATTCGTCACTGAAGGCAATATGTATGACGAGATGTCGTGTGGTGCTAAAACCCAACTTGAAACTAAACCCAATGGTCTGCTTTACTTTCTGAACCGCTTATGGATCTCCAATCATGATGATCTTCGCAAATTTATTATGGACGAAGCTCACAAGTCATGATATTCTGTACATCCCGGTGCGGATAAGATGTACGCCGACCTTCGTTATGTCTATTGGTGGCCTGGTATGAAGAAAGATATCGCTTTGTATGTTTCTAAATGCCTCACTTGTTCCAAAGTGAAAGCCGAGCATCATCAACCTTTTGGTTTACTCGAGCAACCCCCCGTCCCCGAGTGGAAATGGGAAGGTATTGCTATGGACTTTATCACTAAGCTTCTTTCTACCCGCAAGCAACATGATAGTATTTGGGTAATTGTTGATCGTCTGACCAAGTCTGCTCATTTCATTCCCATCAAGGAGACATATATTGTTGATCAATTAGCGCGTATTTACGTTGAGAAAATTGTTTGTCATCATGGAACTCCGTTATCCATTATATCTGATCGTGATGGTCGTTTTACTTCTCGTTTTTGGAAGTCGCTTTAGTCCGCTTTGGGTACTCGATTCGATCTTAGTACTGCTTATCACCCGCAATCTGACAGTCAATCCTAGCAAACAATCCAAACTTTAGAGGATATACTCGGTTCTTGTGTCCTCGATTTTGGAGGAAATTGGGATGTTCATCTACCGCTTATCGAGTTCTCGTATAACAATAGTTTTCACTCTAGTATTGGTATGGCACCTTTTAAAGCGCTCTATGGTCGTAAATGTCGATCTCCGATCTGTTGGAACGAAGTTGGTGAATCTCAAATCACTGGTCTCGAACTAGTCCAAGAAACAACTGATCGTATTGCTCAAATCTGTCAAAATCTCCTTGTTGCTCGTAGTCGTCAGAAGAGTTATGCTGGTAAGAGACGTAGACCCCTTGAGTTCAGTGTTGGTGACTTTGTTTTACTCAAAGCTTCCCCTTTGAAGGGAGTTGTTCGTTTTGGAAAGAAGAGAAAACTAGCTCCTCGTTTCGTTGGTCGTTTTGAGATTATTGATAGAGTTGGTCCTGTTGCGTATCGTTTCAAACTTCCTGTTGAACTCTCTAATATTCACCTGGTGTTTCATGTTTCTAACCTCAAGAAGTGTCTTGCCGAGGGTAATCTCCACATACCTCTCGATGAAGTTAGTATCGATGAGACTATGCATTTCGTTGAGCAACCCGTTGAGATTATGGATCATATGGATAAAGTTAGTAAGCAAAGCCGCATTCCTTTGGTTAAAGTTCATTGGAATTCTAAGCAAGGCGCCGAGTTTACGTGGGAGTGTGAGGACCAGATGAAACTCAAGTACCCTCATCTTTTCGTTGTTGCGGATTCTCTAATTTCGGGATGAAATTCACAAAAGTAGGGGATACTGTAACATTTTGGGTTTTTCACTTAATCATTTGTAACCGTTACCCGACCCATTTACGGGTCCGGGCTCTAAAATTAATAATATCCGCATTTATCGAGTTATAAATTATTATTATATTTAAACTATTTAATTTTGACGCTTTTAACCCAATGTATAAGTTCCAACCGTTTCTGTGTCCATCACCAAACTTGAGGGTCTATTTATAAATATTGTTATAATCCATATTGCAAGATGGATATCCATCAACAAACCCAACCCACCGTCACGTTTTCTTGTACCCGAGTCAAGAAATCAATCAATTGAACGTCCATAATCGTTTGTAATAAAAAATTATTATAGGAAATCATTTGAATTATTCATACGCGGATTTAACAGACAATCAATTTAAGTAAATAGCATATTTTGATCCGTGTTTCCGTTATTAACAAAACCGGCACTCGATTGACAGCCATGACCGCGTAAACATTGATATCATTGCAATTAACTGTGAGGATACCTTCCTTATAACGTGACCGACGAAACCCCTATAAATAATTGAATTCATTTGACTTGTATTTGCTCGTTCATCACCTTAACCGCCGGCCCTGTTCTTGCACTCGTTCTCCCTTTTCGGCCCATCAATCGAGGTAATTAATATATTGGTTTTGATCTCGTTTATGCTTAGATCAAAATCCCTATACTAGTTTTGATCAATTGACCGCGGATTGCTTGATTTCAAATCCTAGGGTTCTTGGCCAATTTTGGGTAGAACCTGTTTCTATTTTATTTAAACGAACTGAGTTTTGTTACAACTGGCTGTGTAGTCCAACTGGTTAATGTGTGTGAGCATGAGGGCGGAGGACGCAGGTTCGATCCTCCTGCACCTCGTTTATTTTTGGTAGTAAACCATTTCCTTTTTTTTTCTTTTAATAAATAATTAATAACTAATAATATTATTAATAACAATGTTTAACAAGGTTGATTCACTAAAATCGACTTCTTAATAATTGTTTTCGCTCATATAGATATATCTTTCTAAGACTCGTTTTCATACGTATATATGTATTTGTATATATATTTATTTATATATGTATATATATATATATATATATATATATATATAATGATACTTAAAAACTAACGTTTAATAAATGCGTATATATATCAAGTAATTTTTAAGTATATATTCATAAATCAAGCAAAAGTTAATAATAAACCCTTATAATATAATTATAATATTTGATGTTTAACTCGTATCGTAATTTGGATCCTCATTTCAAGTATATTCTTTCACTCTCTTAGGCGTTAACGTTGGCGTGTGAACCTCCTTCTCGCATTCTCACCATCCTAACCATCCTCGTTTATCTTTGAGGTGAGTACCACATTCCCACTTTTTACTCGTTTTATCACTTTTGGGGACATATGCGTAACTTATTATATTTTCACACTTTATCTATACACAAAGCTGCAATTGTTGTCTTATGTGTTAATTAATCTCATACCATACTTGCTATATGTTTATGTGCTCAATGTGAACCGCATTTGGAGAGGTCCAACATAATCTCAGAAAATAGTATGATCATACGCTAGTCGATTTAGCTTTGTGCTTTTCGACATCTCATTTTATTTACTCTTTGGTTGATTTGTTAATCTCATTTGACGCGTTGCAGCTACGTATTTTAATATATATGTAAACTGAACTGGTGTTGCTCACTCAACCTCGTGTTGACAAAATATATTATTTTCACGCATATGCAGGTAACCGTTTGATGTGAAGTGTGGATTTAGAAGATTTGTTTAAGGACTTATGCTAGAAGAGTTTATTTTGAGACTTTAAATGTTCATTTGAATTATTATATGTTTTGTTTACTTGGATTTCCTTTTTTTTTGTAATGAATAATGTTGTTATTTGAATGAAATAAATAGATATTTGAATTTTATATAATTGCATGATAGTAACCTTGTGAGCTGTGACAATCAGTCCGCCCCGGCATTTCCGCCGTAGGTTGGGGTGTGACATAGCCCATGACCATACCCCGAACCACCCGGTGCACTCGACCCGCTCGGACCCGCAACATCCAGCTGTCGAAGAGAAGCAGGCAGACCAATCCTCAGCTCAGTCATCATATATCTCGTATGCTCATCTTGCCTTCTCTGATTCGCCTCGGAAAGTAAAAGAATCCATTGTATGAGACGGGGCTTCGCGTCTCTCTTGTGAAAGAGAAAATGCAAAGCTGCATTTTTGGTTTAACTTGTATTTGTTTTTGTATTGGAAACACGACCCGTTTTGGTCTTTCGGATCCTTCGTTATTAATGAAATGTTGGGTTTTATGTTAATTTATGTACACAAATGTCCGATCAAGAAAACTCCCATGCCGGCTCGTCAACTCTAACTCAATCCTCGTCCTCCTCTTTTTCCGACTCCTGTTCAAAATATGGGTATGGCACAGCATTATCAAATTCCGGATGACCCGGCCCATAAAAAGGTAGCCCATGACCATACCCCGAACCACCCGGTGCACTTGACCCGCTCGGACCCGCAACATCCAGATGTCGAAGAGAAGCAGGCAGACCAATCCTTAGCTCAGTCATCGTATATCTCATAAGCTCATCTTGGCTTCTCTGATTCGCCTCTATCATCCTCTACTGTTCTTGCATCATCTGTCTCAGGTCATCCTGCTGCAAAGTCACATACCCCCTAATCTGATCAAAACCGGACTCCACCCGGTCAAACAATGAGTCCATAGTAATAGTCTCGGGGAGAGGCTCTCTGACCGGGAACTGAGCACCCGGTCTCTCGGATCTGTGAAGCAGCCTCTGGTGACGTGTCGGTAAACCGGCTCTCATAGCCGCAGCAGCCACGGTTCTTGACGGTGGATGAATCTGTGGGCCCATCTTAACATCTACCCCCACTAACGGTTCACCCATCTTCAAAATTCCTGCATTTCTCAAATCATTGACTCCCAAACACTCTCTTTCGGGTCCTAATCTCATGTAGCGTAAGCCGCATCATGAAGTTCCTCTAACTCATGAATTTGAAAATACCTCTTCCTTGCGGCCTCAGTAAGATCAACATTTAGCGTCTTCAACGCCCAAATCGCTCGATGCTCCAACTCAACGGGAAGATGGCATGCTTTACCGTAAACTAACATAAATGGTGTAGTCCCCAACGGTGTCTTGTACGCGGTTCTAAATGCCCATAGCGCGTCATCCAACTTCTCCGACCAATATTTCCGACTTATTCCCACCGTCCTCTCCAAAATTCTCTTCACCCCTCTATAAGCATTCTCGACTTGACCATTCGTTTGAGGATGGTAAGCGGTAGAGGCGCGATGAGTAACTCCATATCAAGCTAATGCTTTCCCCATGACGGAATTACAAAAATGAGTACCTCGATCACTAATAATCGCCCGTGGAGTTCCGAAACGAGTAAACAACTTTTTTAAAAACTTCACAACAACTCTAGCATCATTCGTGGCCAATGCTTGGGCTCCAACCCACTTTGAAACATAATCAATCGCCACTAAAATATACTTGTGACCACCAGAAACGGGAAACGGTCCCATAAATCGATGCCCCAAACATCAAAAATTTCAAGAGTTTGTATGGGGTTTTGAGGAATCTCGTTTTTCGATGAAATATTTCCGGTGCGTTGACAAGCATCACACATCTTAACAAATTCAACCGCATATTTTACAACCGACGGCCAATAAAAACCACTATCAAATACCTTCTGAGCCGTGGCATGCGCTCCATGATGACCTCCCGTTAAACTTTCATGAACATGCTTTAGAATATTCAACCCTTCTTCTTTCGACACACATCTTCTTAGAATTCGGTCACCCCCAATCTTGAAAAGAAACGGATCATCCGAAACATACCGAGTAACATCCCAGAAAAACTTCTTCTTTTGGTGAGTAGTCATCCCTTTCAACACAAGACCCGTAGATAAATAATTTACAAAATCGGTAAACCATGGCAAACCTTGCTTTTCGGCCGTAACAAAATCAATTGACTCATGCGGGAATCTATCACCAATTTCTTCTTCACGAATCTCTTCTCTCTTTGGTTCCTCTAAATGGGAAAGATAATCCGATGCAACATTTTCCGCCCCTTTCTTTTCTTTAATCTCTATATCAGCCTCGGAAAGTAAAAGAATCCACTGTATGAGACGGGGCTTCGTGTCTCTCTTGTGAAAGTGAAAACGCAAAGCTGCATTTTTGGTTTAACTTGTATTTGTTTTTGTATTGGAAACCCGACCCGTTTTGGTCTTTCGGTCCCTTCGTTATTAATGAAATGTTGAGTTTTATGTTAATTTATGTACAAAAATGTCAGATCAAGAAAACTCCCATGCCGGCTCGTCAACTCTAACTCAATCCTCGTCCTCCTCTTCCTCCGACTCCTGCTCAAAATATGGGTATGGCACAACATCATCAAATTCCGGATAACCCGGCCCATAAAAAGGTAGCCAATGACCATACCCCGAACCACCCGGTGCACTCGACCCGCTCGGACCCACAACATCCAGCTGTCAAAGAGAAGCAGGCAGACCAATCCTTAGCTCAGTCATCATATATCTCATATGCTCATCTTGCCTTCTCTGATTTGCCTCTATCATCCTCTACTGTTCTTGCATCATCTGTCTCAGCTCATTTCGCTGCTAAGTCAAATACCCCATAATCTAATCAAAACCGGACTCCACCCGGTCAAACAATGAGTCCATAGTAATATTCTCGGGGAGAGGCTCTCTGACCGGGAACTGAGCACCCGGTCTCTCGGATCTATGAAGCAGCCTCTGGTGACGTGTCGGTAAACCGGCTCTCATAGCCGCAGCATCCGCGGTTCTCGACGGTGGATGAATCTGTGGACCCATCTTAACATCCCCCCCACTAACGGGTCACCCATCTTCAAAAATCCCGCATTTCTCAAATCATTGACTCCCAAAAACTCTCTTTCGGGTCCTAATCTCATATACTTCGGTTTAAACTTATCAAGCACACCCAAATTTTTAGCAATGACTGAAATGTATGGGCCAATATCAAGCTTTGACTTATATTTGGATACACCACGTCTCGTCCGATGAAACGAACAAGCCAACACACTGACGTAATTAATCAGAACCTTATCAACCATCCCAACAAGCAAAAGATATCCAACCAGTTTACTTTGTTATCGCCCGAACCGCGACCAATCAGTGTATTCTCCAAAACCCGATGAATAAAACGAAGCACGGGATCCCGAATATCCGAAGCCACATTCGATCCCGGAAACGAACATATAGAAATTTTATTCCAAAACGTAGCCAACTCTACCTGACCAAAACTCATCTCTTACTTATTCGTAAATGTACCCCGAATACCTGTCATAAAACCGAGCTCTCTCACCTCTCATCCGTATAAAACCCTCTTACTACCGCAAACTGTGCGATAGTCATGTCATACAACTGTCTTCCCAGAACAAACGACACCGCATCCGACTGAGCAAAGTTACCATCCTTATACTGAAATGTGCTAAAAAATTCTAATGTCAGCTCATGATACAGTGGTTCGTTTAAACATAGCATGGCCATAAATTTCGGGCCCAATAACTCCTCCACTCGCTTTCTTTGACCGATCGTATCCAACAAATCCCAATCAATCGTTTTAAAAATGAGAAGTTCCGAAATGATTAACTTACACACTCGACCGTATTCCTGTGAATCTTCCCCGAACTTAAGCAATGAACTATCCATAAGCTTTGCAGCTCTTTTATTTGCCACAATCGACCCGGGTTGGTATTCAATTACCCGAACACTCGGCTCCACAAAAATAACCGGTTTCGACTCGCCTTGCGGTCGCGTAGCCGGACTTCGTTTGCGTTTTCCCGCTTCTTTTGTCATCTAAACACATTTAAACAGGCAAACAAACATGGGAGTGAGTAAATAAACTAAAAAGAATAAAACAAAATATTGTTTTTAAATTTTAGGAGTTTTTAATTATTTTTTCATAATATTAAAAACTGAAAATAAATTAGATTTGGAAGTCCGGGTTACAAAATAATTCAAACCTACTCGTTTAAATAAAAATTGAGTAAGTACGAGTGGTTTATATTTTTACTTAAAAGCTAACGGAAAACCAACAATTTTTAGGACTTTTACTAGTTTATAAACCCAAAAAACATTCATACGGACTCAACAAACATCACCTCCTCCCGGCACTTTAATTGTCCCAATTAAACCCAGGTGGCCAACAACCAGAAAAATTGTGTCGAAAACGAGCGAAAAACCATACTTTGGTAAAATATATATTGTATAAAAATTGTGTTCCGGCTCGTTTTTAACTACTAAAACATTAATAGTTCAACATCTCAAACCAAATTCCAACACGATATACATTCGGTAAAATCCCAAACCGACCAAACCGCAACCACGAAAAACAAATTTTCAACATATTCCAACCCAACCAACCGCACCCAACATCTCAAATAAACACCAAACCATACCAAACCGCACCCAAAAACGAACCTAAACATCTCACTTGGGCATAACCCGACAAAAAAGTTAGTAAAACTAAACTAAAACTAACATTAAATTATACAAAGATCACAAAAATTACAAGAAATCATACCTTATAGTAGTGTAAAACCCGGATGAACTTGCAAAAAAATAAGAACTCAAGTGTGTGCAAGTGAGAGATTTGGTGAGTTTTAGGTGAAAATTGATGGTGGGTTATGATATTAGGGTTAATTTGAGCTTTAATTTGAAAATTAATGGCGAAAAATTGTTGAAGATGGGAAGAAAATCGCGGCTAGGGTTGTGTAGGAGGAAAGGGGATTTGAAAAAAATGATATAACATGGCTAAAAGATAAAAAAAAATGATGATATGGGGTCTACAGGCCAACCGCGTCGCACGACCGGGATGGGTTTGGGCAGCTGATGTGTTGTAAAACACACTTACTTTCCTTATCGTTTTATCATGATTTAATTGCTTTTTAGCTTAATTATTAAGAGGTATAGCTTGTTTTTGCTTAATTTTACAAAGATGGATGTTTACTTGTAGGTTATGAGTTTTAATGAAGAAAAGTGGCAAGTTAGAAGCCTTACATGCATAATATATTAATTAAACAAGAGAAAAAAGAACCCTAACAGCCCCTAAATCCCGAAATCAGCATCAACCAGCCATAAAACTTCCGTTTGGCAGCATCTAGGGTTTCAAAGAAAGTCGTTTTTGCATCTTGTGTGACCAAGTGAAGAAGAAGGAGGCTTAGGAAAACTTGGTACAGCAGCTAGGGACCATATTCATCAAGAAACTCAGCCATATATCTTAAGTATTCATCCATAAACTTTATGTTCTTGTTCAAGATTCATAACTAGTTAATTTTGATCTTTAACTTGAATTGTTTTGCAAGTAACTTGAAGATTGACTTGTTCTTGATTGAGATTGATTCTTGAATGATTTTAATTATGTTTATGTTGAGTTATATGATGTTTACTTTGATGTATAGCTGCTGTCCAAATATCATGTTCGGCTAAACTTGTTAGTTCTACCTAGGTTAGATGAATATTGTTAGGTTTTAATGAGTAATATGGATTGTTGATTATCATGGCTTGAATTTTTAATGAAAAGTTTGGTTTAATATTGAATTAGGTTGTGTTTAGTGGCTGTGAATTTATTAATTACACTCATATACCTCTTGCTTTGATTAATTGAATACGTTTTGATTGATTGTTGCTTGTTAGAACTCTTTACTTGGTGTTTAGGGTTTGTTTGCGGGGTGATCAACCGTAGGGTTTAAGTGAGTGTTTTAATTGAATATAATCAGCGGGTGAACACCTTCCTTGAGACCGAGAGGTGATAGGAAGTAAGGTCGTCTCTTAGCTTTTACTTGTTAGGATTAAGATCGCGCGAGAGCGGGTTTGGTTCTTGTCGGGTTTGGGTTTTGAGCAATTAGTTGATTTATTAAGTTAAACTAAATTGTTCCTCTATCCTTGGTTGCGTAGTATTCGTCTCCATTAGGGTAGTGTGTCGGTGAGACCTAGAGGAGAGTCGACATTAGAGCACTTTAACAATTTGTTTCTCGGTTTGTTCTTAAAATCAACTAAGTGTAAGTTAGAGTTTGTTAGTGAGACTGAGAGGTGAACAAGCTTTCTTGAGTGAACCTTGGTTGTGTCATCCTTAGGAATCGGTGTTGTGAGAGTCCTCAATCCATTATCTTATTATACCTTCAATATGATTCTTACCTAGGTAGACGTTTTCTCCGATTGCAGTTAAGTTTCCAAGTTTTGTTAAGAGTTTAGTTAAGTTAAATTAAGTCTTTTAAGTTAATTAAATTAAGTTAGGTTAAGTATTTAATAATATAAAAATCAATTTAAAATATATTATTCTTAGGTGAGTCTTATTTAGGGTTAAGTATTAGATACGTGTTCACGTGTCCTTGTGTTCGACACTCGGACTTCCTTAGTGCTATACTATTAGTGACCGGTACACTTGCCGGTTTTGTGTGGCTTCTTTAGGAATTTCGTTTAATAAATTTAAAGCTTAGTTGTGAGAGCATCGTTAGACACACATCAAGTTTTTGGCGTCGTTGCCGGGGACACGGTTTGAGTCGTATTGAGAACGACCCGAGTTAGGATTTGCCTATTGTATTTTTGTATATTTAGATTAGATTAGTTATTTTAATTAGTTTAGTTTTAATTTAATTTTATTTTAAGTATTTTATTCTATTTTTATCTGGTGCCCGTGATCCTTTTCTTTTGAGTGTTCTTTAAAGGAAATATGTTTGGACGAAACCTTGGAACGCCATGGTGCAAAGTGTGTGGCGGAGATCACTGGGTACATGACGCTTATGAGCGAAGGAGGATTGAAACCGAGGCACAAAAGGCTAACTTCGAATCACTTTGGGTAGAACCTCCATACCGTTTCACATATGATCTGATGGGGAACTTCTTAGGGTATAGGGATTCATTGGGAAATATATTAGAGCCCACCCCGGAATTGGAGGCAATAATGGACGATGTACTGCATGCTATTGTGAATGACTCGGTATATGTTCCACCTCCGAGTCAAACGCTTATCGAACGCCTAAGTGAGATTGAGGATTCAAGAGTAGGGGAAGAGATAGAGGAGGAGCATTTGTCCTCATTGGATGAAGAAGGTGAGAATCCACCCGGCCATGAAACAGATCCATTTGATGCATCACACTTGTCTTGTGAGAATGATATGATTGAGGATTTAGAAGGAGAACATCAGAAGTCTGAATTGATTAAAGAGACGAATGTGGTTGTCTTGGATATTGGGGGTTGTCATGAAGAGCTTGGGGAGGATACCTTTATGGAAGTAGATGATATGCAATTTGACCCGGGAGGTGAATTGCTTCGGAAAGATTAATTTTCAGAGACACACCACAGAAGAGAGAACATGTATACTTGGATCAAACGAACTTGAAAGTGAGGATACGACATACGAAACAACATAAAAAGTTGACACACAGCAAAGATGACATCCTCCTTCATTACACGACTCGTATAAAGTTTGGTCCGGGTAAGTATAAGTCTTGGTGGTCCTTTCAGTTTTTCAAAATCTCTCTAAATTTTTCTGTTGAGTATTTCCGAACTAATAGTAAACGAATAAAACGAAACGGGTCGAGTAGGAAACGGATAAAGGAGAAGCCACCTGATTGAAATTGAGATTTGGGGTCAGGCTAAGGACCCGTTAAACTAATCGCTCTCTGGAGGCAGCCCGAGATTTAGAGTTTTGTTTATTTTATTTTTGTTATTTATAAATTAAAAATACAAAAAAAATAAATAAAAAATTAAATATTTAATAAAAATCAAAAAAATTAAAAAAAATCAAAAACACAAAAATATGTTTATTTCTTATGTTTTTGTTTTCTGTTTTGTACGCCGCTACATGCGAGCGAGTTTGAGTTTTTGCAGGTATTATTATGTGCATGGTAACTCTGATGGCGTTTTGGAACTGGTTCACCCAAGGTTGCGATCGCGAATGGAATGATATACGGTCATTCGTTTAATTGATACTCAGCTGATGAAGAATCTGCATCTAAACCGGGGAGTAACCCGTTCTTTGTTTTACTTTTTGCTTTAAGTTTTAATTTTATTTTTCAGTTTTTATTTTATTTTGTTTCTTTCCTTGTTCTCATCAAGGACGATTTCGTTCTAAGTGTGGGGATGGGAATTTATTTTACTTAGTTGTAGAAAAAAAAATTCAAATATAAAAAGTTTTCACTTGTTTTTTGTTTTTTTGTTTTTTTCGTTTTCGTACGTTGTTTAAGTTAAAAAAAAAAAGGAAAAAATGTCCCTTGTTTTAGTTTCTTTTGCGTTAAAGTGGGAGATGATGATATTTATCGGAAATCGGTTTTTCAAACTACTAATAATATGAGATAAATAAAAGAAAACGCACTTAACTTGGGATGTGTCGGTAGGCTCAGCCTTGAAAATGAAAGGGCAAATTTGATAAAACGGTTAAACGGAAATCTTTTGTGGGTAAAGCGTTTTGTCCGTGGAAAATAAGCAATGAAAGGTCGGTCCATACTCTAGCCTCAAATTTTGGTATGAAAAAGTGGAAATATCATGAGTTTTTAAAAACATTTGAATACGTTATCATATGATGCTTGGGTAGGTTTAACGTTAGAGTATGCCGTGTAGCCTGTGATATAAATCTTAAACTGCTAGTTTAGTGTTTTACACCTCATTGGCGTATGGTTTTATAACCTTAAATCCTGTATTGATGGGATGCTTCGGGTCCGGAGACCATGGGTCTGTATGTAATCTATTCATCTGGGTATTCACAATTCCTAAGTAGGGTTGTGGATATTTAAAAATAAAGCCAAAGAGCAAACCCTTATAAGTCTATAAACATGATCACAAAAAGTATAAAAGCACAAATACACTACAGACTTGATCATGCACGCTGTTAGCCATGTGGGGTCCCCTTGCTCGCGTCTCATTACCATTAAGAAACGGACCACAAGGGACATGCTACATGTAAGCCCTACAGATGAAATTTTGCATACTCACCTATGGTGATGGTTTCGGGGTATTGCTTGATAACGGGGGTATGTCATGTTGTGGGGAACACTAGCTATTAATTAATTGAATCTTAATCGTATCTAATGGCTGCTTGGTAGACTTTGATGCTTAAGCTTAGGTGGATAAACAATACCCTTAATCGTCTTAACTATTCATAAAAAATTAGAGTAACAAAGTTTTAAATCTGCTAACTTTGAGGTTTAAGTCAAGTTGGGGTGGTCTGGTCCGGTAAAAGCTGAAAATAAGCGGGTCTTAATTGTGTAAACCACTGAGTAATGTTATTGTCGGATCTTATTTGTCACGGTAAAGATTAAGGCATAGGTTTAAGTGGACAACAATATCAGTGATCGCGGTTTTTGCGTTCTTCTAAGCTTTAAAAATTAACCTAAATCTTTTTAAGACTGTATTTTCCGATTCTAATCCAACTGCATTAGACTTTTTCAGGGACGAAAAAGACTTAAGTGTGGGGATGTTTGATGTGTTGTAAAACACACTTACTTTCCTTATCGTTTTATCATGATTTAATTGCTTTTTAGCTTAATTATTAAGAGGTATAGCTTGTTTTTGCTTAATTTTACAAAGATGGATGTTTACTTGTAGGTTATGAGTTTTAATGAAGAAAAGTGGCAAGTTAGAAGCCTTAAATGCATAATATATTAATTAAACAAGAGAAAAAAGAACCCTAACAGCCCCTAAATCCCGAAATCAGCATCAACCAGCCATAAAACTTCCGTTTGGCAGCATCTAGGGTTTCAAAGAAAGTCGTTTTTGCATCTTGTGTGACCAAGTGAAGAAGAAGGAGGCTTAGGACAACTTGGTACAGCAGCTAGGGACCATATTCATCAAGAACTCAGCCATATATCTTAAGTATTCATCCATAAACTTTATGTTCTTGTTCAAGATTCATAACTAGTTAATTTTGATCTTTAACTTGAATTGTTTTGCAAGTAACTTGAAGATTTACTTGTGCTTGATTGAGATTGATTCTTGAATGATTTTAATTATGTTTATGTTGAGTTATATGATGTTTACTTTGATGTATAGCTGCTGTCCAAATATCATGTTCGGCTAAACTTGTTAGTTCTACCTAGGTTAGATGAATATTGTTAGGTTTTAATGAGTAATATGGATTGTTGATTATCATGGCTTGAATTGTTAATGAAAAGTTTGGTTTAATATTGAATTAGGTTTTGTTTAGTGGCTGTGAATTTATTAATTACACTCATATACCTCTTGCTTTGATTAATTGAATACGTTTTGATTGATTGTTGCTTGTTAGAACTCTTTACTTGGTGTTTAGGGTTTGTTTGCGGGGTGATCAACCGTAGGGTTTAAGTGAGTGTTTTAATTGAATATTATCAGCGGGTGAACACCTTCCTTGAGACCGAGAGGTGATAGGAAGTAAGGTCGTCTCTTAGCTTTTACTTGTTAGGATTAAGATCGCGCGAGAGCGGGTTTGGTTCTTGTCGGGTATGGGTTTTGAGCAATTAGTTGATCTATTAAGTTAAACTAAATTGTTCCTCTATCCTTGGTTGCGTAGTATTCGTCTCCATTAGGGTAGTGTGTCGGTGAGACCGAGAGGAGAGTCGACATTAGAGCACTTTAACAATTCGTTTCTCGGTTTGTTCTTAAAATCAACTAAGTGTAAGTTAGAGTTTGTTAGTGAGACTGAGAGGTGATCTAGCTTTCTTGATTGAACCTTAGTTGTGTCATCCTTAGGAATCGGTGTTGTGAGAATCCTCAATCCATTATCTTATTATACCTTCAATATGATTCTTACCTAGGTAGACGTTTTCTCCGATTGCAGTTAAGTTTCCAAGTTTTGTTAAGAGTTTAGTTAAGTTAAATTAAGTCTTTTAAGTTAATTAAATTAAGTTAGGATAAGTATTTAATAATATAAAAATCAATTTAAAATATATTATTCTTAGGTGAGTCTTATTTAGGGTTAAGTATTAGATACGTGTTCACGTGTCCTTGTGTTCGACACTCGGACTTCCTTAGTGCTATACTATTAGTGATCGGTACACTTGCCGGTTTTGTGTGGCTTCTTTAGGAATTTCGTTTAATAAATTTAAAGCTTAGTTTTGAGAGCATCGTTAGACACACATCAGCAGCCGCGTAGCGCGGCGCCTTGGCTGTCTTTGGGTTTTGCTCCGCATCGCGCGGAGAAGGTCTAGTAGCCCGTCGCGACGGGCACGTTTTACAGAAAGTTTTGAAGTTTTTAACCCTTTTGCCTTAGAAATTTTTTTTTAGAAAATTGCCAATTCTTTGTTATGCCCATTTTATTGTATTTCTACGTGTAAAACTTACTGGCATCCTTTGAATTCTCGTAAAACCTTCTCGTTATGTTGGTGATGATTCCTTGAAACGACTCGACGACGCACTAAACTACAAAAAATAAAGTTAGTGACTCAAAGAAACGAAAATAAACTAAAGAAATTATACAAACTCTACACTTGAGTTTTCACTCAAGAACCTGTTTTGATGATTTAATTCGATGGATCGAGGGGAGTTTCCTACACCTCGGTTTAACCCTCCGGCCCTCCAAGATAATGCTTCAGACGATGGCCATTTACTTTCCATGAAGTTCCATTGTACGGATTCTCCAACTCCACAGCTCCATACGGAAACACTTCCTTCACCAAATAAGGTACCGTCCACTTGGATCTTAGCTTACCTGCGAATAACTTCAAACGAGAATTAAATAAGAATACTTAATCACCTTTTTTGAAGTATTTACCTCCCATTAAACGTCGATCGTGCAACACTTTCGTCTTTTCCTTGATATCCAACGATCGAGAGTAAGCCGCATCACGAAGTTCCTCTAACTCATGAATTTGAAAATACCTCTTCTTGCGGCCTCAGTAAGATCAACATTTAGCGTCTTCAACGCCCAAAACGCTCGATCCTCCAACTTAACGGGAAGATGACATGCTTTACCGTAAACTAATATAAATGGTGTAGCACCCAACGGTGTCTTGTACGCGGTTCTAAATGCCCATAGCGCGTCATCCAACTTCTCCGACCAATATTTCCGACTTATTCCCACCGTCTTCTCCAAAATTCTCTTCACCCCTCTATTAGCATTCTCGACTTGACCATTCGTTTGAGGATGGTAAGCGGTAGAGGTGCGATGAGTAACTCCATATCAAGCTATTGCTTTCTCCATGACGGAATTACAAAAATGAGTACCTCGATCACTAATAGTCGCCCATGGAGTTCCGAAACGAGTAAACAACTTTTTTAAAAACTTCACAACAACTCTAGCATCATTCGTGGCCAATGCTTGGGCTTCAACCCACTTTGAAACATAATCTATCGCCACTAAATTATACTTGTGACCACCAGAAACGGGAAACAGTCCCATAAAATCGATGCCCCAAACATCAAAAATTTCAAGAGTTTGTATGGGGTTTTGAGGCATCTCGTTTTTTGATGAAATATTTCCGGTGCGTTGACAAGCATCACACATCTTAACAAATTCAACCGCATCTTTTTCAACCAACGGCCAATAAAAACCACTATCAAATACCTTCTGAGCCATGGCATGCGCTCCATGATGATCTCCCGTTAAACCTTCATGAACATGCTTTAGAATATTCAACCCTTTTTCTTTCGACACACATATTCTAAGAATTCGGTCACCACCAATCTTGAAAAGAAACGGATCATCCGAAACATACCGAGTAACATCCCGGAAAAACTTCTTCTTTTGTTGAGTAGTCATCCCTTTCAACATAATACCCGTAGATAAATAATTTGCAAAATCGGTAAACCATGGCAAACCTTGCTTTTCGGCCGTAACAAAATAAATTGACTCATGCGGGAATCTATCACCAATTTCTTCTTCACGAATCTCTTCTCTCTTTGGATCCTCTAAACGGGAAAGATGATCCGCTGCAACATTTTCCGCCCCTTTCTTGTCTTTAATCTCTATATCAGCCTCGGAAAGTAAAAGAATCCACTGTATGAGACGGGGCTTCGTGTCTTTCTTGTGAAAGAGAAAACGCAAAGGTGCATTTTCGGTTTAACTTGTATTTGTTTTTGTATTGGAAACCCGACCCGTTTTGGTCCTTCGAATCCTTCATTATTAATAAAATGTTGGGGTTTATGTTAATTTATGTACACAAATGTCAGATCAAGAAAACATCCTTTTCAGTACGTTAAAACACCTCATTATGGCTAAAAACGACTTAAAACAAACTTAAAGGACTAATTGTGTCAAACACCACTTGTTGTTTTGTGCATCGTTTGACCATTTTTAACCAATGAAATGCAAGTATACCCCTTACGAGTAAACTATAACTTTTCCACTATAAAAACAAGTCCCATGCACCCATTTTGGTTTGCTCTTTCTTCTCCAAACTCTCTCAATCTAAGATCCAAGTATTCCATTCTTCAAGTTTTTGATAGTTTGACTCTTCAAGGTCAAACTAATACTAATCTTTCTTTTTAACTAATTCTTGTTAATTAAATCTTGTTATTATAACTTTTCTAAAACATTCTCCCCTTGTTTCCTTGGCTTTCCCTTCTCCGGCCATGTCGGTTTAGGTGTATTGCTAGATAAGGCTACATGGAGGACTATTATAGTCCTTGTTAAACACTTTAATTTATGCAAGCTTACTAATGTTGGTTAGTTTCTAATTACTTTAGTTTCCAAATCATTTTAATGAGTTCTATGGAATTGGGTATGTGGCCACCATTCTTGGTTTCATCCCGAGTCAAGAGTTGAACCAAAACCGAACTTTTGTTTAAATACTTTATTGCTAACGTATTGTATGTAAGACTTGAGTATTATCATTTCTAAGTTTGTTCTAATGAGTTCTATGGTATTGGGCATGTGGTAACCATCAGTCTTATTCCGAGTAAAGGACCGAACCAAGACTGAACTCTCGTTTAGAAGCTTTATATTTAAAATGATTTACTTATATGTTACATGTAAGATTTGTATATTATAAATTATAAGTTCATTTTAATAAGTTATATGGTATTGGATATGTGGTAACCATCCTCGTTCTTATTCGGAGTCAAGGACCGAACCAAGACTGAACTAAACTGAGTTCACTCGCTTAAGACACACTAGTTGTGTTGTGGGCCACCGAATCTCGTATATTTCTCTAAAACAATATTATAAACTAATTTTAATTATTTTCTCAAAATACTTTGCATGTCGGATCCAACTTGATCTCATAACAAGTTTGGATCGACAAATACAAAACAGTCACTTAATGGACGTCAAGGTTCTCCTTAATAGAACTACACACTTGGTTAAGTTCCTTTTGATTTCACTGACTTATCTCATAACATTTATTACTTTGGAATCTTGGCTTCGAGCTTGACCAATTATCAAGACTCGAACCGACAAATCCTAACACTCGTAAAATCTCGTTTTGGTAACTATCTAACAAAAGATCTTGCAATATTGCAACCTTACACAGATATTTACTTCACAAAGGTTAAGTAAAACTAATGAATAGAATACTGAGACCCGATTTCGAGTAAACTTACTTATCTAAAACCATTACTTTAATTCTTATGTATTTACACTTTAAGTCTCAAACTTTAATTATTTATTTTACATGTCAAGTTATTTTACTTTAAAGCTTTTAACATCATCTACTAACTCAAGACCCTTTTTAATCTAGGTCTTGCCCATTGAACTTACCCTTCCCCATTTTATCCCAAACTATCCTTCAAGTTACTTATTTCATGTGAGTACATTTCATCCCCCGTTTTCTTTTTATACTTTGGGGGTAACATGCATATTTATTCAAAACAAGAATGATTTATAACACTCTATCCTCAAACCACAAACTCTAGGGTGTATGATACTTAGAATACTTGCTCTATTGTGTGTTATATCTTTCATATGCTTTACGTGCAGGAGTGCTTATGTTTATGTTGTTGTGGAGCCTCAATAAGTATGATCATACGCACCCCTAACTACTTTAGCCTTGTGCTAGTAAATTAGGGCCTTATTATCCGAGTATGTCGGTTGTTACCGATTAGAAAGGATACTCATTTAGTTATGATTTATATACCACACTTTTTGCTTTTATTTATTTATAGTCTCATACACGTTTTTGTATTTTGCCTCATATTATATATACTCAAAACTATGAAATTTCTCACCAGCAGGGCTGTCTCGTGGCTAAGCTAAATGAGGCAATGGGTTTAGGCCTCCAGATTTATAGGGCCTCCATCTTAGATAAGAGTTATGTATTATAACATTTTTAAAGTAGAGTTCTTTTAGAATTATTAACTCAATGATGAGCCACAAGCTAAGGATAATTCCTTCATATCCATTATCACAGCATATCATCCATATTCTATAATTCTTGTATACTCTCTAGCGCTATAGGCATAATGAAAAGAAAATAAAAAGGCCTCAACATTTTAGTTAGTTTTAGGCCTCCGAGGACGTTGAGATGGGCCTGCTCACCAACATTCATGTTGATAAATCTTATTGTATGCATTCTTACAGGTTTAATTATTGGTTGATTTTTGAAGATGCTATCTTATTTGAGACCGTTTAGGTTATTAGAAGAATGAACAATTAAATTCTTATATTTCGGGTTATTTGTATGAACAAGATGTGTACTTTTGGTGATTGAATGAAATTAATGAGTTGTTTAAATATTGTTACTTTAATAGTGTCTTGTGTTCATGGGCAATCCGTTGCACCTCGGCATGTTCCGCCGCCATTGGTCGGGGTGTGACAATTAGAAATATACAAGTAAACGTATATGAACATATGTATGTGGTATGGTTGTATGGTTATTCAATGCATAAGGGAACCAAACCGTAATAATATCTGAGGCAGAAGGGAACCGGGCCCTAATAATATCCGAGGCAGAAAGGAACCGGGCCCTATTAATATTTGAGGTAGAAAGGAACCGGGACTTAATAATATCCGAGGCAGAAGAGAAACGGACCTTAATAATATCCGAGGCAGAAGGGAACCGGACCCTAATAATATCCGAGGCGGAAAAGGAACTGGGCCCTAATAATACTCGAGAAAGTAGGGCGAAATGCTCTTTATAACGTAGAGATAGTTATGTATGTATTAGTAAGTATTAAAACAAGAAAGTATGAAAGAATGTAAGTATGAAAGTATAAAGTATGAATGTAAAGAATGCAAGTACAAAAATATAGAAGTATGAATGTACGTACGTATGAAAGAAAGAAGCAGGTTAAGTATGTAATATGTATCTACGGATACGTGTGTGTGTGTGTGTGTGTGTGTGTGTGTATAGGTATTGGATCATTTTAGAAGTTTTTTTACAGCGAGAAGTGCGAGAAGTGAAGGTGTAACTCCATTAATCCCTAATTTCACTCCCTTTCTTATGTGTAGGTGTGTTGTGTAGGTGCATATGTATGTGTGTAGGTACGTATGTTTGTATATGTGTACATATGTTTGTATATGTGTATGTATGTTTTTATGTGTGTAGGTGCATAGGCTTGAATGTGGCTTGGTACATTTTTATGTTTGTAGGTAGGTTTGAATATGTAATTAATGCATAAATACAACCAACCTGCATATATGTATGTAAAATCATATGAAAGTGAGTGAAATTAGGGATTAATGGAGTTATGCCTTCACTTCTTACACTTCTCGTTGTAATATCACTTCTAGCAAGATCCATCCCCTATATATATATATATAAATGTAATGTATGCTGTCTGATTAACTAGAACTCACTCAGCGTAGCTGACTTTTAGTATGCATGCAGGCAAATAAGATGAAGGAGCTGGCTTGAGGGGGACACATGGCATGGACTGAGCTGATTGCCATCTAGTGAAGAAAAGTTATGACGTTTTATGTTTAAATAATTTGAAAGTTTAAAGTTACGATTTTAATATTTTGTAATGAAAGTTTGATGTTTTTTTATTCCGTGAAAATGTTTAATTCACTATGATATTTAGAGTTGTGTTTATGAGTAAATCCAACGTCCAAAGTAGGGCACCAGGATCGGGGCCTTACAACCGACAACTTATTTACATGCCTATTTGGATATACCATCGTAGTAGCCATTGCCCAGTTCATCTGGCATCGAGCTTACCGACAAGTTATTTACTTGCTTATATGGTTAAATTGCTTATCTCACTTGATACAGTTTGCACTTTTCTATACTTGTTATATATGCACTCATCTGGTGTTTTACTCACTCAACCTAGTGTTGACAAAATTATTGTATTTTTAACCCATATGCATGTCACCATATGATATGATTATCAAGATTTGTTTGAAGAAACTTAGGGTTGCATGCTAGAAAAGAAGATACAAGAATTAAATTTTGGATTTTGTTTTTACTTGTTTAATTATGGAATTATGTACTTTGGTTATTTGAAATTGTTGGATTATTTGAATTGGAGTAATAGATATTATCATTTTTAATATTGCGTGATAGTATCTTGAGAATTATGAGCAATAAGCTCACGACCCGGCATTTCCGCCTTAGGTTGGGGTGTGACAACCAAACCCATATAACTTTTAGAACGGGTTGTAACATCTCATTTTTTGTGAAGCCCTTTCATCGTCAAATCCAAATTACATTATTAACTTCCTTACGATAAATAAAATTAAAAAACCAAAAAATATTAAAAACGAATAATCTAAAACAACCCTAAACTAATATTTACAAGTTGGGATGTAGTCTCTCTTTTCTTAACCGAATGATATATTCGTCGATAAACATTTATCTATCTATCAATATAAATGCCTACAAAAAATACTTATGTGTTACTCTTAGATTACTCCCCACCCATTCGTAAGCCACCAGATTGTTTGATTTGTGATTTGAGGTTTCTCATGCGTTTGACCTGAATTCTAGGACATGGGTATCATCTCATTTATTTGTGAAACTCTTTTATAATCAAACAATACTTTTCGCGAGTCATGGGTCTCACCAAACCCCGATAACCCCTTAAACGGGTTATAACATCTCATTTATTTGTGAAATAACCTTTTAATCATCAAACAATAATTTTCGCGGGTGATGAATCTCACCTGTAAGGCCCTATTACCGGTGCCCTACATTGGAAGTTGGATTTACTCATAAACACAGTTCTGAATATCATAGTTCTATAAAACTTTACGCGGAATATAAAACTTCAACCAAATCGCATTACATAACTTCCAATCTTGTCTTAACAAACATTCATAGTTACTTAAACATGAAACATAGTCTTTAAAAACATCATAACATTTCCTTGAGATGCCAGTATCTTCAATTCCATGCCATAAGTCCTCATCAAGCGAGCTGCCTCATCCTACTCACCTGCGTGCATACCAAAAGTCAGCTACGCTGAGTGAGTTCTAGTTAATCGAGTAACATTCAATACATCCATACACATTTTTATATACGCACCCGAAGGTACATATACATACATAGTTCCTTACATTTCTTCGTACGTTCATACTATCATACTTTCCTTCTTTCATTTATTGCATACACATATACATATACCCCGTCCTAAAACATTCACAGATATTATTAGGGTCTGTTCCCTACATTCGCGAATATTATTACGGTTCGTTCCCTACATTCACGGATATTATTAGGGTCCGTCCCCTACATTCGCAGATATTATTAGGGTCCTTTCCCTATATTCGCGGATATTTACTAGGGTCTGTTCCCTTCATTCGCGGATATTATTAGGGTATATTCCCTTTCTAACCATACCTTTCTATACATTCATAATTATAACTTCCATACGTACATACATCAATTATATTTCTTATATATATATATATATATATCAATCATATTTTAAACTATCCCTTGACTGAATATGCAATATCCGAAGATCGTTCCTGCATCATCAAGCATTCATTCATACATGAATCATATAAGACGTACACTTACCACTTAAGGTAAGTGTATTAACTAATCAAATCAAGTATCCACACAGCCCCGAAAACATTACAAGGAAGTGGGGCTAGAAACTCACCTGAACTCGGTTACGTTCACCGTTAATTGTTATTCCCTTCCTTAGCTGTGCACGGCTATCTGTATAATAATTACATATATAAAGTAACTATCACTACTCATATCGTGATGTCTAGTTTAATTATAACCCTCAACGAACGGGGGTCCGGGGGCAGCGCCCCTGGCGGTAGGGTTCTAGGGGCGGCAGCCCCTAGCGGGGTCCAAGGGGCAGAGCCGCTGGCTGGGGTTAAGATGCCTCTAATTAACTGTCTTAACACATTTTCCATTAGGATTTTAAATTATTTTCTAATTCGTTAACTCATTCGTTATAGCGAATTGCCTCTAATTCGTTATGTAATCTTCTTTAATTCGCTATCCTGATTCGTCACCTTATCATCATCTGATTCTTCATTCCAATTCGTTATCTGAACATGACTTGATTCGTAATCTAAATCGTAAAGAATTGGCAAGAAACAAATCACTTGATTCGTTATCTGGTTCTATCCTAGTTCGTTAGCCTAATTTGTTATCTTGACGTGACCTGATTCGTCATCTTAATATAACGAATGGGTTGATAACGAATTCAAGGTTCATTCGTTATCAAGTCACACGAATGATTCCCATTCGTTAAGACCGCGTAACGAATTGATCAATTTTAACGAATTACCAACAGTGCTTATCCAGACTTTGACTCAGAGGTCAAAGTCAAAATTGTCAAGAACAATAATAGTCAACAGGTATCAGGTTTCCAATTAAATACTCATATCACGATGAATCAACACGAATCTGGTATCATTGAGCTCGGAATCACAACGCTTATATAACCTAACCATCTATTCGTTCAAACATTGGGTTTTAAGGGGTATTTGATTCACGTTCATATACGGTTCTTTAGACTAATGATTTGCCTATCAAACTGTAATGGATTGCACTGTGGGTTAACTCGTTTGGTTCGTTTTCATCACATTCATACAGATCTAGGATTACCTAAACGAATCCGGACTTAAATGAACGATTTCTAATTATAAACATACCTTAAACGAGTCGAACTACGAACACAGTCAAGTCTAGATGTTGGTCTGGTTCGTCACAACGATTTAGCACCAACGGGTTCGGGTTTCCACCTTCGGTTCTTGGCTCGGGATCTAGGATGGTGTTTTTGTGTGTTTTGATGGTGTAGGCTACGGTGTAGAGATGGATAAAAATGGAAAGGATTAAGGTTTAAGGGGTATTTATACTCCCTTAAGCCCATGGACCTAAGGCCCATTTTATCTCTTATTCCATCTTTTAAATGTTCAAGCCCATCATCTTATAGTTTATTTATCTGAACCGACACACGACACTTTATTGAATAAATGAAATTTCATTTATTTATAATAATCAAAAGTAGGATGTTACATCACCAAACCCGGATAGCCCTTAAACGGGTTATAGCATATAACTTATTTATGAAATAATCTCTTAATCATCAAACAATAATGTGGGTCATGGGTCTAACCAAACCCGAATAGCCCTTACACGGATTATAGCATCTCACTTATTTGTGAAATAATCTCTTAAATCTTAATCATCAAACAATAATGTTTGTGGGTTAATTTAGGAAGTCATGATCTAGTCAAAAACAATAATAAACAAGTATCCTAATAACCTTAAACTAGTTAGGATAAGTACGTTGTCAAACCACGAAGAGTATGTGGTCAGTGTGATGTGCAATTAATACCTAACATTATGAATTAAGCAAATACGAGTGCTGATCACACTAGCAATGATTTTGGTTTTAATATTAGGAAAGCAATTAATCAAATTTCAAACAATTAACAAAAGCATGCACACCTGAAGTTCAAGCATGTAACAAACAGTAATCTCATGTCATTTAACAGGTTGATTATCAATAATCGAATCTGGTTAATCAATTAGTCAAACCTTAGGCACGACAATTGCTAACACACGACACTGGTTATCAAACGGCCCTGCCAGCGTGACTCAACTAAGGGCAATTGTATTCTTTATCACGTCAAACTAATCAATACAACGCTACGAACACATATCACAAAAACTGGCAAACTAATCATTCTGATCGAAATAAACCTAAACCGATTGAATGCATAATACTACCAAACATTAATGCTCATAGATCAATAATAAACAATTACAATTACTTGAGTTTTAAAACATGATAAAGACTGTTAGAAATGCAATACTCTACATCCTGGGTATGACTCGAGAAGACTAGCCGTTTATCGTCATCGAAAGATCTTCAATTTTGATGAGGAGTGCCATTTAGAATGCCCTCTCTATGGTTTGAAAAGTTGGAAATCGTCTTCAAGGCTCTGGGAACTGCTCTGGAACGTGATAATCTGTTTGAGTCATCCAAAAGATTATAAAAGATGAAAACCTAACTTTCTAGATTTTCTGTAACGATTCCGGCAAATTCAGGTATACCCTAGCCGGAATATACTATTTACGTGTTATTCAATACTGAATATATGAATTATAATGTGTTTATACGAGTATATAAGATTCACAGTACGAATTATACTCGAATATACAGCTAGTCGTATCGAAATTACGATTAATAGATGAACGATTATTGAAACCCGAACGAATCGGGGATTACATTATAGACGAAGTATATAATGTTTAGTGATGTGTACGAAGTATTAAAGCTTCGGGATAAGTGAATTATAGCACAGAAAAAGGATTTCGATTTATTAGTACGTCGGTACGATAAACGAAACCTTTAACATCAAACCAAGCAAGAGACGATCGATCAAGCCGAAAAAGATGCACAATTACCGACAATATGATGTGTTAAGTCAATAAATGTCATGGTTTAAGTTTTTAAAGTTTTTAAATCGGTTTTACATAAATTTAAATTTTAAGCCGAAAAACGACCGTTTTGGCCTCGTTTTAAGCCGAATTAAGTGTTTAACCGAAAAACGAACTGAACCAGATTATCCACAACATTATCCGAATTACACAATCCAAATGTGTGGCCATGGTTTGAGATGTGGGCCCCCCCCACACATACATGGACCGATCGGTCCATGGGTCACACACACACACACTTCATTTTCTTTTTTCTACATCCCAACTCTCCAAATCCTCTCAACCCTTTACACATTCAACCAAAACCTTTGATTTTTAAGAAGATCCACAAGGTATAAACGTGTTATTATGGTTTGATCTTGCTTTTTAATTCCGAAATCATGAGAAAATGAGGTTTCAAGTGAAAAATGGGTGAAAACCCGAGATGAAACCGATTCTTGCATGATCAAGTGATGTATACAAGTTATACAAGGGATCTTGGTCCAAGAAAGGAGTTAAAAGAGTCAAAAACGAATTTTTACGGTTAAAATCTTTGTTTTGATGTCTTAACCGAAACCATGAAAGAACTGGCTTGGTTGTGGGTATAACTTGCTTGGTGTGATGTTTTTGTGCTTGTAGGTGTTGTATCTAGTTGCTAGCAAAGGCTAGAAAGCAAGATCTTTGCGATCTAAAGCTAGAAACACAAGGTAGTTCGGTTTTTCGTATGATTTGTAAGATTTGGACAGATTGTGGTAGACTTAGAGTTGAGTCATGAAATTTCACAGAGATGATCTACACATGAAAATATGAGATCTGTGAAATTTTGGTAATTTTTGGATAAAGGATGAATATTTGGTGAATTTAATGCTCGGTTTTGGCTAAAAATGGTGAAAAATAGCTAAACATCATGAAAAATTCTGGAAAAATTTAGATAAGCTTTTTATAACATATAAAAGTCACAGACAAAATTTCAGGTTCATTGGAGAAGTCTAAGTAGGCTTTTCGGTAAAACGAGTTCTAGGGTTTTCTAGCTCGATTTTGGTGAAAATGGCATGAAAAATGAGTTTTTGGTTCTGTAAAAATTACTGGGAACTATGTGGATGGCAGGAGTCATTCCAGAAAAATTTGGGATTTTTCTAAGGTCGTTTGGTATTTTCGGCATATTTGGTGTTTAAATGACGTTTAAAAATAGATAAATAAATGTTAAATATAAAAATTAATTCTGGAAATAATTCGGATGATTTGGGTAATTTTACCCGATTTAGTCGTTTCCGGTATATTAAAGACGGAAACGGGCCCCGCAGCCAAACGGGGTGTCTAAACCGAGCTCTAATTTCACCACTTTAATTAAAATATCAATAAAAACTACTTTCGGGTCGTATGTGGCCAAACTCATTTTTGAAAACATAAAGACGAATAACCGTGCTAGGCACGCAAAACGAGAAAACAAACTAATGATAGTTTTTACTAAAGAACTCTAAGTGATATCACAATCTAAGTCCTGAGAAGTGTATCGGGGTTAACATTGTCCCCGGATCGCGTACGGTACTGGGTTAACAGTGTCCCGGACGTACCGGTTAACACGAATTTAAGTTATATTAATAGAAATTGTGTAGTAACGACTTAGGGATCGTATTATAGATCCGGGCAGGTAGCTGTTCACGGTATTACACCTCTGCTCACCAAAAAGGTGAGTTTTCACGAGCCCCTTTTTATTGAACTGTTTTATATATTTTCCCGGGGCGGAAAGCATGTTTTTATCAAAGTGTTTAAGTACATGACGATCGCATGGAAATGAATATATTTATATAATGTTTATTGTACGGAAATCGTACGGTAATGTATTAAGATGGTAATTGTCTGAGTTGCTAATATTGTAAGGCCCGAAACAGTGTTCTGGGTTAACAGTGTCCCCAGAGGTTATTAAATGTATTTCTGGGTTAACAGTGTCCCCAGAGGCTATTAAATGTATTTCTGGGTTAACAGTGTCCCCAGAGGTTATTAAATGTATTTCTGGGTTAACAGTGTCCCCAGAGGTTATTAAATGTGTTTCTGAGTTAACAGTGTCCCCAGAGGTTATTAAATGTGTTTCTGGGTTAACAGAGTTTTCACTTATAGGCTCAGCATAATTACATCATTAATTTATGATTATTAAAATGATTTGTCATGGTTTACTTAAATTAGTGAAACTCACCAACTATTCGTAGTTGACCCGTTTTCTTTACATGCTTTCTAGGTACACCCAAATTGGAATGAGTGATACGTGCTTGATGATGTGCGCTATTTTGTGGAAGCTTAAGGGTCTATATTTTGTTTTAAACATGTTAACGTACTATTGGTAAAACTTATGTGATAACGCCTAGTCGGTAACGAAACTCGGAACAATGTAATACGTTTAAATTATTGTAGTGGTGTTTTCTTTATAAGCAATGCTGTTGATATCAGATGTGTCTGTTGCATCCCGTGTACATTTCCGCTGCGGTTATGGGGTGTTACAGAACTTGGTATCAAAGCCATTGGTTATAAAGAATTAGGATGTCTTTAAAAGATACCTAAAATATAACCAGTAGCTCAAGTGTTATATGATCTGAATATCAACTAATAATTTATTGTGACGAGGTCTGGATGAACTTGGATGGACAAGTGAGTTATTATGGTCCGGAACATAATAACAGACTTGTCCGCACGAGGGAATTCAGGGGAAGTCACGGGGGACTTTAATAGGTAAAATTGGCAACATATGTGCAAATATATGATAATATTGTGTGTGGTCAAGTTGTATAAGTAAGTGTATAATAATTTGATTACGATTTACACTATGGAAAGAACTATATGTTTGTTAACTTGTGTGCAGGTTAGAATGTCAAGAACACCTAGTGCATCGATGGAGGAGGACCCGGAGGAAGCCAGCTCCGGGAACTCTGGGAGCCTCCCCGTATCATCCAGCTCTGAGCCTAGCGAGGCTAGTGTTAGGAGCTCTAGCCAGTCCTCCCCTGCCAGGATTGCTAGATCTCCTACCCCACCCGCACCACAGGCCGTCCCTATCCCTCCTGGATTCGGACCCCGCCTCACGGCGCGGATCAGTGTTCCTCAGGTCCCACCTACCTCGCCCCAACCCAGACCTGCTACCCGCAGGGGCGAGTCCTCCCGCTCCCAGCCCGAGCCTGTGACTCCACCTGTGTGGGGTCTCCCTAGGCAGGAGAGGGACGCGGCGGCGTGGCTACGAGTGCTCACCGAACAGGTGAATGAGCACTCCGCCGCCTTGACGGTGGGGGTACAGAGGCGGATGTACCTAGGGGATTGCATACTGGACCACCAGTATGCGATTTCGCAGCTGAAGAGGGAGTGCTCATACTCCCAGTGGATGATTGGCCGGATGGAGACGCGGATCCGGGTTTTGCTGGCTGTGATAGTGGTGTTGGTGGCGGTGTTGGTGGGTTTGGTATACCACCGTGTTTAGTTGTGTTAGGATGGGAGTAGACAGGAACCGCTTTTTGATACTCTGTGTAAGCAGTTAGTGGTGATGCTAACATAGAGTGAATCTTGGGTAGTTATAATACAACCACTGGCCCTTAGGGGGGTCTCTTTTGTGGTATATCGTTATAGATACTTTTGGGTATCATTCAAGCACTGACCCATTGTGGGTTATGTCGAGATGATGCCGACATAGGCCCTATGTAGGAAAACTTAACTTATGTAATGATGACAGGAAAAGTATGTGAACTGACAGGGATGTAATATGTACTAATGTTTGTTAATGAATGGAATGTTTGTTGTGTTTTATGATTGGAACTTGTAATAATTATATATATTTTCTTGATGTTGTGTAGAATGGCACCAAAACGTTCAGCCCAATTGTCGGAAGTGGACGTGAGTCGTTTGATTGCTCAACAGTTAGAGGCGGCGATACCGGATATAGTATCGCGCATCGCCGCCAGTATTAACAATTCGGCCAATCCAACCCCTCCGAGCAATCAAACGACCACCAATAATGACGGGGAACAAAATGTTAATCCTCCACAGAATGATAACACGATTCCGAGTAATGACGCACCGCCTAGGGTGGTCGTTACAGACAGTAATGGCCCTATACCTACGGTAGAGACGAACCGTACTGAACCGATTCGTGCATCCAGGGGATGTTCGATCAAAGACTTTATGTTGTGCAAACCTCTAGAGTTTAGCGGGTCTGAAGGACCAAATGGGTTGGTTAAGTGGATGGAGAAAATAGAATCCGTTGTGAATATCAGCAACTGCCCCGAGAATTGTGTTGTTAAGTATGCTACCTGCACATTCACGGACCATGCCTTGACATGGTGGAACACGATAGTGCAGACCCGGGGTCAGGCGGCGACAAACTGCATAACCTGGACAGAGCTCAAGGCTCTTGTACTGGAACATTTCTGCCCGAAAAACGAATTGCAAAAATTAGAAAATGAATTGTGGAACCTGGAGATGCAGGGGGCAGACCATTTGGGTTATACGAACCGGTTTAAAGAGTTGTCGCGATTGGTACCATGGTTGGTCACCCCAGAGTCGAAGAGGGTTGAGCGTTATATTTGGGGGCTAACTCCAGTTGTAAGGAGTATAGTCAATTCTGGGGGACACCAGACGTATGAGGGTGCGGTGACGCAAGCTGGTATCGTCACGTATGATTTCGTAAGGAGCGGGTCACTGAAGGTGGCGGGAGAGTCCGCTGGGTGAAAGCGGGGTAAACATGACCATAGGATCCAGGAGAAGCAGCAAGGTAAACGTGCTAGGCCCACTGCCCAGAACTACGCCATGACTAGTTCAGGTGGAAGGCAAGAACCGCAGAAGGGAACGTTTCCTAAGTGTGGGAAATGCGGTTACCACCATGGTGGCATGTGCAAAGAAGTGGTGTGCCACCGGTGCGGCAGGATTAGGCACTACGCACCGAGTTGTAGGACAAACCTGAACAACTTGAACCGGCAACCGCAACCTATCCGTGCGCAGCCATTTAGGACCCAATCAGCCCGATAACAAAACCCGCAAGGAAACCAAATGGTGACCACCAGCCGTGCTTGCTATGAATGCGGCAGCACAGATCACTTCAAGAGAAACTGTCCGAAGCTGAACCAGGGAGGAATTGGGCGGCAAACCGCGGGTCAGGCATCGTCGTCCAATCCGGCGCGAGGCCGAGCATTCGTGATGGGGGCGAACGAAGCACGCCAGGACCCCAGCGTAGTGACAGGTACATTCCTCGTCTCTGATCATTACGCTTCTGTATTATTTGATGCGGGCGCCGATAGAAGTTTTGTCTCCGTTAAAGTCCTGTCGATAGCAAACCTTCCAATTGGTGAAACCATAGAACCTTACACCGCAGAAGTCGCTAACGGTAAAACCATGATAGTTAATCAGATAGTTCGGAATTGCCCTTTTATTCTGAACGAACAATCCTTTCTGATTGACTTGTTACCGGTAGAATTTGGGTAGTTTTGACGTGATAGTGGGAATGGATTGGTTAGCACGTAACAAAGTAGAAATAAACTGTGAAAAGAAAATCGTCAAGATCCGGGTGTCGGATGACGAAGAGGTATTAGTGCAGGGTGAGAAGTCAGGCAATATGATACCGTGTATATCCCACCTCAAGGTGTTAAAATATATACGCCAGGGATGCGTGGCGTATCTAGCGAGCTTGACGGCCACGGATCCTGAGGAAAAACGGGTGGACGATATCCCAGTGGTACGCGAATTTCCACAAGTTTTCCCAGAGGAACTTCCTGGATTACCGCCAACCCAACAGGTCGAATTCAGAATCAATTTATTACCTCAAGCTGGCCCTGTTGCTAAGGCGCCCTACCGACTTGCACCATCAGAGATGCAAAAATTATCCAACCAATTGCAAGAATTGTTGGATAAAGGATTTATACGTCCTAGTTATTCCCCGTGGGGTGCACCGGTACTATTCGTGAAAAAGAAGGACGGAAGCCTTAGAATGTGCATTGATTACAGGGAGCTGAACAAGTTGACAATCAAAAATAGGTATCCTCTCCCCCGAATTGATGACTTGTTCGACCAACTGCAAGGTGCGAGCTATTTCTCAAAAATTGATCTTAGATCGGGATACCATCAGGTTAGAATTCAGGAGGAGGATATCCCAAAAACCGCATTCCGGACTCGCTACGGCCATTATGAATTCTTAGTTATGCCTTTCGGGCTAACAAATGCGCCAGCAGTATTCATGGATCTCATGAATCGAGTCTGTAAACCCTACCTCGATAAATTCGTCATCGTGTTTATTGACGATATTTTGATATACTCGAAGAGTAAAGGAGAGCACGAGCAACACTTAAGATTAATTTTAGAGCTTCTAAATCAGGAGAAGTTGTATGCAAAATTCTCCAAGTGTAACTTCTGGTTACAAGAAGTGCAATTCCTTGGTCACGTTATAAACCATCGAGGAATACACGTTGATCCAAGTAAGGTTGAAGCAGTTAAGAATTGGCAAGCGCCTAAATCGCCAAAGGAAATCCGCCAATTCTTAGGCTTAGCTGGATATTATCGTCGATTTATAGAAAACTTTTCCAGCATTGCCCAACCTTTAACCCTTCTGACCCAAAAAGATCGAAAGTAAGAATGGGGTGAAGAGCAGGAAACGGCGTTTCAAACGCTAAAACAAAGATTGTGCCAAGCGCCGATCTTAAGTCTCCCCGACGGAGACGATGGTTTTGTCGTGTATTGTGACGCATCCCGGAGAGGGTTAGGATGCGTGTTGATGCAAAATAATAAGGTCATAGCCTATGCTTCTCGACAGTTAAAAATACACGAGAAAAATTACACCACTCATGACTTAGAACTGGGAGCAGTTATCTTTGCACTTAAAATCTGGAGACATTATCTCTACGGTACAAAGTGCACCATCTTCACCGATCATAAATGTTTGCAACACATATTCGATCAGAAAGAATTGAATACGAGGCAACGAAGATGGGTCGAGTTATTAAGCGACTATGACTGTGACATCCGTTATCACCCCGGCAAAGCTAACGTCGTAGCAGATGCCTTGAGTAGGAAGGATCGGGTTAAACCATTGCGAGTGCGAGCGTTGGGGATGATAGTCCAGTGGAACCTTTCGGATTTAATTTGAGTCGCTCAACGCGAGGCGTTGAAAGAGGAGCAAATGGAAAAAGAAGGACTTTACGGTAACGAGAAGAATTTCGAACAGCGTATGGACGAAATTCTCTATTTCAAAAATCGGATTTGGATCCCGACCCTCCATGACCTTCGTGAATTAATCATGGACGAAGCGCATAAATCAAAATATTCCTTACATCCGGGATCGGATAAGATGTACAAGGATGTGAAGGAGTTCTACTGGTGGCCGGGTATGAAAAAGAATATAGCCACATACGTCGGCAAGTGTACGACGTGTGCGAGGGTTAAGGCAGAGCACCAGAAACCCTCGGGAATGTTACAACAACCGGAAATTCCTGAATGGAAGTGGGAGCAGATCACGATGGATTTTGTGACACATCTCCCCAAGACGTCCCGAGGACATGATGCAATTTGGGTAGTCGTGGATCGATTAACCAAATCGGCACATTTTATTCCGATTAGAAATAATTATAACACCGAGAGACTTGCGCAGATTTATATAAATGAAATTGTGTCTCGTCATGGGATACCCATCTCAATCATCTCCGATCGGGATAGCCATTTCACCTCCAAGCTTTGGCAAGCTGTGCAAGAAGCGCTGGGAACGCGTATTAATCTAAGCACAGCTTACCACCCTCAGACCGACGGTCAGTCTGAGAGGACCATTCAAACCCTGGAGGATTTGCTTCGTGCATGCGTACTGGATTTTAAGGGAAATTGGGATCAACATCTCCCGCTCGTTGAATTTTCCTATAATAACAGTTACCATAGCAGTATAAAAGCAGCACCGTATGAAGCATTGTATGGACGGAAGTGCCGATCACCACTCTGCTGGACTGAAGTGGGCGACACACAAGTTATTAGATCAGATCTGGTCCAGGAAATGACCAGCAAAATCCTTGAAATTAAGAACAATCTGAAGGCCGCACGGGATCGGCAGAAGAGTTATGCCGATACCCGTAGAAAACCGTTATCATTTGAGAAAGGTGATAAAGTGTATTTGAAAGTATCACCTTAGAAAGGAGTAGTCAGATTTATAAAGGCGGGGAAGTTAGCCCCTAGATACATTGGACCGTTCGACATTACTGCAAAAATCGGTCCTGTAGCATACCGATTAGAACTGCCAGATGAATTAAGTGCAGTTCGCAACGTGTTTCACGTGTCAAACTTGAAAAGGTGTCTGTCGGATGAGACATCGGTGTTACCTTTAGAGGGTGTCCAAATAAATGATAAGCTCAACATTGTAGAGGAGCCCATAGAAATAGTAGACGGGAAAATCAAGCAACTTAGACACAATAAGATCTCGTTGGTCAAAGTTAGATGGAACTCGCAACGAGGCCCAGAATATACTTGGGAACGAAAGGACGAATTTCGGAAGAAATACCCCCACCTATTTCCGCAAAAGGAAGTAGTTGATGCGTAAAATTTCGAGGACGAAATTTTTGTAACGGGGGGAGAATGTAACGATTCCGGCAAATTCAGGTATACCCTAGCCGGAATATACTATTTACGTGTTATTCAATACTGAATATATGAATTATAATGTGTTTATACGAGTATATAAGATTCACAGTACGAATTATACTCGAATATACAGCTAGTCGTATCGAAATTACGATTAATCGATGAACGATTATTGAAACCCGAACGAATCGGGGATTACATTATAGACGAAGTATATAATGTTTAGTGATGTGTACGAAGTATTAAAGCTTCGGGATAAGTGAATTATAGCACAGAAAAAGGATTTCGATTTATTAGTACGTCGGTACGATAAATGAAACCTTTAACATCAAACCAAGCAAGAGACGATCGATCAAGCCGAAAAAGATGCACAATTACCGACAATATGATGTGTTAAGTCAATAAATGTCATGGTTTAACTTTATAAAGTTTTTAAATCGGTTTTATATAAATTTAAATTTTAAGCCGAAAAACGACCGTTTTGGCCTCGTTTTAAGCCGAATTAAGTGTTTAACCGAAAAACGAACTGAACCAGATTATCCACAACATTATCCGGATTACACAATCCAAATGTGTGGCCATGGTTTGAGATGTGGGCCCCCCCCCACACATACATGGACCGATCGGTCCATGGGTCACACACACACACACTTCATTTTCTTTTTTCTACATCCCAACTCTCCAAATCCTCTCAACCCTTTACACATTCAACCAAAACCTTTGATTTTTAAGAAGATCCACAAGGTATAAACGTGTTATTATGGTTTGATCTTGCTTTTTAATTCCGAAATCATGAGAAAATGAGGTTTCAAGTGAAAAATGGGTGAAAACCCGAGATGAAACCGACTCTTGCATGATCAAGTGATGTATACAAGTTATACAAGGGATCTTGGTCCAAGAAAGGAGTTAAAAGAGTCAAAAACAAATTTTTACGGTTAAAATCTTTGTTTTGATGTCTTAACCGAAACCATGAAAGAAATGGCTTGATTGTGGGTATAACTTGCTTGGTGTGGTGTTTTTGTGCTTGTAGGTGTTGTATCTACTTGCTAGCAAAGGCTAGAAAGCAAGATCTTTGCGATCTAAAGCTAGAAACACAAGGTAGTTCGGTTTTTCGTATGATTTGTAAGATTTGGACAGATTGTGGTAGACTTAGAGTTGAGTCATGAAATTTCACAGAGATGATCTACACATGAAAATATGAGATCTGTGAAATTTTGGTATTTTTTGGATAAAGGATGAATATTTGGTGAATTTAATGCTCGGTTTTGGCTAAAAATGGTGAAAAATAGCTAAACATCATGAAAAATTCTGGAAAAATTTAGATAAGCTTTTTATAACATATAAAAGTCACACACAAAATTTCAGGTTCATTGGAGAAGTCTAAGTAGGCTTTTCGGTAAAACGAGTTCTAGGGTTTTCTAGCTCGGTTTTGGTGAAAATGGCATGAAAAATGAGTTTTTGGTTTTGTAAGAATTACTGGGAACTATGTGGATGGCAGGAGTCATCCCAGAAAAATTTGGGATTTTTCTAAGGTCGTTTGGTATTTTCGGCATATTTGGTGTTTAAATGACGTTTAAAAATAGATAAATAAATGTTAAATAAAAAAATTAATTCTGGAAATATTTTTATAAAATTCCTTACTGTCAAAAACTGATTTGTGCAAAATTTCAAGATCCGAGACTAAACGAATATTTATTTGTGCTAAATGGAACTTAAAAACAAACTTTTAAAGCTTAAAACGTGTAAACCGGCAAAGTTCGCCTAAGCGAGCTGACTGGTGTATAAAAACCTTAAAAATAGACTATTTTCATGAAACTAAGTTATTCAAGTAAAAATAAATCATCCGAAAATAATTCGGATGATTTGGGTAATTTTACCCGATTTAGTCGTTTCCGGTATATTAAAGAAGGAAACGGGCCCCGCGGCCAAACGGGGTGTCTAAACCGAGCTCTAATTTCACCACTTTAATTAAAATATCAATAACAACTACTTTCGGGTCGTATGTGGCCAAACTCATTTTTGAAAACATAAAGACGAATAACCGTGCTAGGCACGCAAAACGAGAAAACAAACTAATGATAGTTTTGACTAAAGAACTCTAAATGATATCACAATCTAAGTCCTGAGAAGTGTATCGGGGTTAACATTGTCCCCGGATCGCGTATGGTACTGGGTTAACAGTGTCCCCGAACGTACCGGTTAACACGAATTTAAGTTATATTAATAGAAATTGTGTAGTAACGACATAGGGATCGTATTACAGATCCGGGCCGGTAGCTGTTCACGGTATTACACCTCTGCTCACCAAAAAGGTGAGTTTTCACGAGCCCCTTTTTATTGAACTGTTTTATATATTTTCCCGGGGCGGAAAGCATGTTTTTATCAAAGTGTTTAAGTATATGCCGATCACATGGAAATGAATGTATTTATTTAATGTTTATTGTACGGGAATCGTACGGTAATGTATTAAGATGGTAATTGTCTGAGTTGCTAATATTGTAAGGCCCGAAACAGTGTTCTGGGTTAACAGTGTCCCCAGAGGTTATTAAATGTATTTCTGGGTTAACAGTGTCCCCAGAGGCTATTAAATGTATTTCTGGGTTAACAGTGTTCCCAGAGGTTATTAAATGTATTTCTGGGTTAACAGTGTCCCCAGAGGTTATTAAATGTGTTTCTGGGTTAACAGTGTCCCCAGAGGTTATTAAATGTGTTTCTGGGTTAACAGAATTTTCACTTATAGGCTCAGCATAATTACATCATTAATTTATGATTATTAAAATGATTTGTCATGGTTTACTTAAATTAGTGAAACTCACCAACTATTCGTAGTTGACCCGTTTTCTTTACATGCTTTCTAGGTACACCCAAATTGGAATGAGTGATACGTGCTTGATGATGTGCGCTATTTTGTGGAAGCTTAAGGGTCTATATTTTGTTTTAAACATGTTAACGTACTATTGGTAAAACTTATGTGATAACGCCTAGTCGGTAACGAAACTCGGAACAATGTAATACGTTTAAATTATTGTAGTGGTGTTTTCTTTATAAGCAATGCTGTTGATATCAGATGTGTCTGTTGCATCCCGTGTACGTTTCCGCTGCGGTTACGGGGTGTTACATTTTCCATCCACGCGATGGACTCTTACAAGTTCCATCACGTATCACGATGGACCAGAAAGTCAACGTTTCATTAAAACAGTCCATCGCATATCGCGATGGACATTCTTCAACCCCGTCGCATAGCATGACGGGTCTTCTCACAAGTAATCTTCATTTCTTGCCTCGTTTTGCATGCTTGTCATCTCGGGTCTTCATTACGTACTTGTACAAGTCCAAATTAGCTTTATTAATCACATGTAACCGTAATACAATAAACACGTATGAAGTACCAAATCTCGTGCAAAAAACAATTAAGAATATCAATTAACATGCTAAAATATATACATAATACCCGACCATCATGGGTCATGTGTCTCACCAAACCCGGATAGCCTTTAAACGAGCTATAACATCTCATATATTTGTGAAACTCTTTAATAACAAACCCTAATTTAATTTCTATCCTTTACATATTCTCCGCCGTCGGTCTATCCTCTCCATCATTAGTTAACTTCTTTTACCACCAATCATCATCAACCTCCCCTATCATGCATCAACCATCAATGTCACCAGGGGCTGACCTAGGTGGTTCGGAAGGTGGGCAGCCGCCCCCCTGAACACGAGCAGAACCATAGAAGAAAGAAGAGTGTAAAGGAAATATTGTTTTTCCAGCATGTATGTGTATTACCTAGTGGTGGTTGTGACCTGGTTATGTTAAATGAAGAAGATATCTATACTAAATAATAAACAAAACCTTCTTATTGCCACATGCCATCACCATATTAATCCTTACAAAATTTTCCCTCATCTCTCTCATATTAAATACATTTATCTTTATTATTAATTAATAATTAATAATTTTGTATTTTAAATTTTCATTCATCTCTCTCATATTAAATACATTTTTTTTCTTTTTAATCATTCAAACTCTTAAAAGACAAATTAACTATTGAAGTATTCTCAGTGTTTATGTTAATTTAAACGGCAGGTTCGTTAACCAGTTAAAGTATCAATCATGGTTCAAGTCAAAATAATTTATTATTAGAATGGGTTTCGATCCACGGGTTGGTTTAAAAAAGTAACTATTTACAACATTTTTTAATTTGCTATTTAATCAATCCATCATTTATGTTAAGTTCATCATCTTAAAAATCCACAAAAATATTAACACTATACTACATGTTTTGGTTTTTCACGTGATAACGACAACTTCTTACCTTTGGAATACAAATGGTAAACGTTAGCACACTGTTAATCAGACGATAAATTGACTTTGTATATCATTATATTCTTCATATGGTATCTATCAGACATTAAATGATACGTTACAAGAAAATATTAGTTTCTTGACTTTTTAAATGACCTCAAAATATAAGGTTGTTAAGTCATACGTTAGTTTTAAAAGCGGATGTTGAACTGATGCTGATTAAAATATTAACTAGAAAATTGTAATTGCAATGAAATTAAGCTACATGTGAAAATACAATATGATAACCGTGCTATAGAAGCCGAAATCATATCCGAAAATAATATTAGAACTCATAGTTTTATTTTTTTTTTTAAATCCTACATCTTTATATATAAGTACTAATTTTAAAGAATGAAATTTTCACTTAATTTTTGTTTGGAATGAAGATTAACAAAAGCGATGGTCAATCATTGTAGATTGTTGGTTTGTTTTTTAGACTATTTGTTTTAAATCATGACTAGTTATTTGTTGCATTATCTAGAGTTAAAATCAGAAACAATGTGAAACTATTAAGTTTTGAAAAACAAGTAAAGTTACAAATAAAACTACACATATTGTGTATCAAGAAATATTTATAAATTTTCTATTTCCATATTGTATAGTGTGTAATTTATTATACCATATAATATATCTTTATATATGTTGAACATATCTTTTTGTATGTCACATTATGTTATTATTTAAATAAATTTATTTATTCTAACCCGTGTGCTACACGGGTAGCTAACCTAGTACAATAAATAAATAAAAAGAAAAGCAAATTGTTTATATAATAAAATATAAGGAAAGAGAGTGGGTATGTGACAAGTGACAACTAGAGCATAGTACATGTATTTATTTTATAACTTTTTATTTTTTAAAAAGATAATGAATTTTAAATTCTTTATTAGTTTTAGATAAATTTGTTTTGTTAGTTTATAATAATAATAATATTATTATTATTATTATTATGTAATAAGAATGTTTTTAGTTTTGACAATTTTTTTATTGATAGTAATGTCACATTTTATTACGTTTATGATTATATTATATCTTTGTTTTCACAATTTCTACGACTTTTGTATCGTTTGTAAGATTTTATTTAACTAAAATTTATTTTCACTAGATCACAAGTTTGGTATAAAACTCAAATCAAAGAGAAAGTAACAATAAACTTGAATTATTAAAATAAAATGGCTCAACTTAACAAGAAAAAACTTTTTATACACCCGACCCGACAACAAATCCTTCTCAATAGACATCCGAAAACCAAAACTTTCCGCCCCCCATGAGAAAATTTTCTTGGTCCGTCACTGATCGTCACATACATCAACCGCCCCTTTTTCAGAAAACAAATATTTGTGCATGTTTGTTCGTTTTAAAACAATTAACATGTTCGTGTTCGTTTATGTACGTTCGTTAAAAATCTAAAAAACCTATACATCTTAACTGAAAGAACCCAAACGTTAAAAAATATAATGAGCATAACAAACTAATATATACGTATTAAATCAAAACAAAACTATGATAAAAGATAACAAATAATGAAAAAATATAAAATAACAAAACGATTGAAAATAAAAAGCCTATATAACCCCCCGTAACATGGGAGACTCAAACTAGTGAATCTATAGATGGATAACAAGTTCTTATTGGTGGATACAAACAGAAAAAGTAAAAAATCATAACTCAAAAATATAAAAAATTCATATTACTATAGTGGTAATTCAACATAAACTAATTTTTCTTTATGTATTTATCAATTTTTCTTTTTTAGTACTAAATGATATATTTGTATTATTTTTGTATTTTATTTTTATACCATTATTTTATATTTTAAGATTCGTTACTATTATAACTATCTTTATGTATTTATTTAATATTATGACAAATGTTATTATTATTATTATTATTATTATTATTATTATTATTATCTATTTGTTTAATGTTTTGTGTTTCCTTTAACGGTTTTATACATATGATTTTGAAAACAATCTTGTTGTTGCTGCTGAACAAGGTAACAAGATTTATTCTCTCTTTTAGAAAGATCAAAATAAATAGTATTGCTTATTTTTATTTTACTTTTTTTGGTAATTACGTATAAATTTTATTAAATATGGGTTATTTAAAAGAAATTATATATTTCTTTTTGTCTCTTAAATGTACATTATGTTAAAATTTCTGACAAAAATTCTAAACCAAACTATATGTTCAGTTTTTTTTTTTTGTTAAAAAAAATGTTAAATGTTACAAATTATTATAGAAAAGCAAATTTTATGCTAATTATTCACAAAGTTAACTTATTGTATAGAGTGTAGCTGCTTTTTATTTACTTTTTGGAGTACGTCAATTCAGTTTCTTTTACTTAATATTTATTGATATCATTTCAATTCATTTCATTTTCTGTATGATTCTTTCACTTTCATTTAGTAATAATTGGTCGTCACGCCTTCATTGTGCTTACAATACAATCATTGCAAGAGGTCTTCATTGATAGTTCACATAAGTAAGTGAAGAAACGTTTTAAGAGCTTCTTTCTTAGCGTCTAACAAGTTGCGCTCGGTCTCTTCCAGCTCCTCGTTCATGGCTAACCAATCACGACGTATCTCTTGATTGGTGGAAACAGTGTTCGCCATATGATAAGAGTTTTGAGTCCAAAAGCTTTTGGCGAATGCGGCGACGTTGTCGCTCCCTCTCAGCGGGAGGGAGACTCTCTTGGAGATACTCGTAACAGACGTCCGCATCATTTAACACTGAGTTCCGGCGCAACGACCAGTGAGGGGTATGCGGAGCAGTATCTTCCTCCACCTGAGATGAGGAAGCCTGCCCCCATAAGTGAATACACTGACCCCACCCTGGTTCCGGAAGAAATGCTCATGACGGGGTGGAGATGTGCGGAACTGATCAGTCCCACCAACCTCTGTCTCCCTGATGGGAGAAGTGTCCGATAAGTTGATCGGCTCTTGAATAGTGTTTAATGGTGAGGTTTGTGGAGTCAGAAGCTGTGCAACAGTCGAACCCTTGAGACCTGAAAGTTTCCAAAGCAAAATTTGTTAAGCTATCAATAGGTGAGAAGTCGAAATATACTCATGAGGGTTCAAACTTACTCTTGGAAACGTCTTGGGCGGAGAGTTCTCAAAGGCGAGCACCCAAGTCCAGGACCTTAGTCGTCTCCTTCTTCTTCTTCTTCTTCTTCTTGGAGGGGGCGGCATCGAAAGCTGGGATTTCCGTTTTCCGGCAGCCTTGGAAGCACCCGCTTCCATACCCTGAGGTTCGCCCTCAACGGATTGAGGACCACCTTCCTCACCTGTTGACGGATCGGCGGTGCCCTTCAAATCTTGCTTGCGGGTCAAACCTACAGTCGAAGGTGAAGGGTTAGTAGCAACAATCGATAACCCTCCTTCACAGAGTGATGACTCTTCGTTGGACGAAAGAAGAACTATCACTCTGCTTGAGGTAACGGCGGTTACAGGGCGGGTTGAAAAATACCTTCGCGTTTTTTGACAAACTCCTCACCTTGGGCATACATCGCCTTGGAGACAATAGGCTCCGGAGTGAGGGTAGTGGAGAAAAGAAAGTTATTCTCCGTGCGATCCAAGAATTGCACATCATGTTGTGTAATGGGGCGGCGTACCATCATGCCACCCATCTTGTCCACAAGAGTGGAGAGGATTGTACCTTCACCTGTAATCGTAGAATATTAAAAATAAATAAACTAAGAACCCGGAATGTTACAAGTATAAACTTACTTCCATCGGAATTCTCATAGTATGGTTCCAAGGTGGGGAATGGCCACAAACGGCTCATCTTGGCATGCACCATCGCTCCTTCGTGAATAGTACGCATGGGCGTCGGAGTCTTGGTTAAAGCAAGTTACCAGGCACGCCCTTCGTATTCGGAAGCAAGGACTTCCGGTAGTTTATCCTTCGGCTTCAGGTGAGTCATTGTAAATGGGATGACATCCTCCCGGATCCAGAAGAACTTTGACTTCCACCCGTGAATGCTGCGAAGCCATTCAAAACCAATAGGCCCTTTGCCGGTGGTGGCAAAACCGTACCAGCCTTCATGATAAGTCATCTTGTAAAGAACGACAAACATGCCGATGGAAGGATCATAGTTGTGTGCTTGGAAACAGAACTCGAAGTGTCGAATTCTGAGCATCGCAAAAGGGTGAATCTGGGATAAATGAATCCCATACGCCGTCAGGACCGATTGCACGAATATGGTCACGGGAAATCGGAAGTTCCCAGTGGTGAAATGGTCCAAGTAAACGGCCATCTTCTTCGCTGGAGGCGCTGTTGCAATGGCCCCTTTTGCCGGACGTTCAGCCTCCCATTCCGAAGGCAAACCGTATACGTTTTAACATCGTCAAAGTCCTTTTCCTTGATTTCGCACCCAACCTCATTAATAGCAGGGGGATTTTTCTTCTGGGCAGCCATTAGAATCGTAGATAAAAGACGGATGTAAGAAAGCAAAGGTTTTCCGGTATGATTGAAAGAGAAAATATGTAAGTGAAAAGAATGGATTGAAAACATCAAGGCCTATTTATGCTCATCGCAATTAATGCGACCGTCTGACTGACAGAAAAAAGAGAAAATGCGGTCCACAGGATGACTAACACGTCAGGCGGGAGATTCGAAAAAGTGCTTACAGGCTGTCAAACGGGCGCGTTACACATCTTGTCAGCCACCGCATAAAACTCTCTCTCCGCCACGTCACCAATATTATCTATTCAACTTATGCAAGTTCAAATTTAAAGAAAGATATTTCACAAAAGATATTATACACATGAAGTTCTTTTCATTGATATTCAAAATGATGATTAAAAAAATATGAAGAAACTACAAGCTCAGTTCTAGCTCCTACTTCATCCTACGGGTTAGGGGCCGAAGTAACCTCCGAAGCATTGTGGGAAGCATCCTCAGACTTGTAACCATCAGACTCGTCATCATCAGACTCATCATCAATATAAACTCGGAACAGCTTCACGCCATCTACAGTCAAGGCAAACTCTGGAAGCATATTTTGCAGCGGAAAGACAAGATCATCATACTCTTGGACCCGCATGTCTAATTCTTGCTTCGCGTCAAGGCCATGAAGCGGATGGCTCTCAATATGGTTGTCCGGATTGGGAAAACGCCAACCCTTCATTAAAAACTTCCACTCGGCCAAACGCTTTCGCAGCAGTAGTCAAGTTCACGAAGCAGTCAGTAAGCTCCGTACTCTTTTTGACATGGCAGATGACCTAACAACAAGACGTAAAGGACATATTAGCACAAAGCTCAAAATGCACAGACAAAGCAACATATGAGGGAATCTTACCGAGTCAAGACCACGGTTGAGGAAATACTGTCTTTCCCGCTCAGCACGCTCCGCCCTATCACGAAGTTCTTGTAACTCGGCGGAAGCACGGTTGCTTGTTTCAGTTTGAGATTGCAAAAGGGAGTCATATGCAGACTGCATTTCAACAACAGTCTTATCTTTAAGTTCGGATTGCTCCCCCTGCAATCTTAACGCTTCCTCGAGCTCTTGAATCCGGGCATTTTGACGAGACACCTCGTCCTCTGCCCTCGCCAATTCTTCCTTTCTCTTTTAAGTTTCAGCTCGGGAAGCTTCAAGAGTGGCATTAGACCTTTCACAGGCCTCTTTCCAACTCTTAGCAGCAGCAGCACTTCGGTCTTTTTCCAGAGTCCAGTGACGAAGACCTGCAAAACAGACACCGTGAGCTCGTTACGGGAAGGACAAGAGGGGGGGGGGGGGTCTTCCCGTAACCACCCTCCAGCGTGAGAATAAGTACAGTTCTGAAGAAGATAGTGCACTTAAGTAAATTGAGAGAGTACCATGGGAGTGAATGAATACCTCATGATGATCGAGAGGGTATTTATAGCCGAAGAGTGTGGGGAAGTGGTTGGGCCAGCTGTCCCTTAAGAAGATGCTCTTATAACCGCTTGGACACGCATCTTCATATGATAGGTTCAGCTTATACGTTGCATGTGCATGTATAACAACCTAGACACGTGTCCTTCTGATATTGGTTAAGGAGTAATATTAACCATGTGCATGGTTATAACGGCCTTGCCAGGTGTCACTGGCTGATTGGCCGAAGGATCATGTATTGCCCAAGAAAGCATCTTGGCAAATCTTCTAGAAGGTACTTGTTTATTGATAGCTGTCCCGAAGCATTACCTCGTGGTCCTTTATGCGAAAGGGTATTCCTTTCTTGCGGATGACCTTTGAGGGTGCCATGATGTTTCCGCATGTGTTATGAGAGTGTTTCTTCCTCAAATGATTTATGCGGATGATTCATATGTCCCGCGGGTGCCTTATGAGGGACTTCTAGTTAACCTGCGGGTATTACTTAGGGGTATTTGGGTTTTTCTGGTACCCTACCTCTATAGTAAGCACCCTTTATTGTTTTAGTTGGTATTTCATTAGCAAATACTAACTGGTCTAGCGGTAACCCCATGACTTTTTTTATGGGAGGTCGTGGTTAGGAGTCTCGCCTAAAGCATTTTGTTTCAGGTTGAGCTAGGAGGATTTTCCCCAATTGCAGGTTTCCTCCTAGGTACCATGTATTGTTATTTGGGCAGAAGGATGATCCAACTTCTAGGGTGATCTAAGGTGTCCGGATATTTGCTATTCAGAAGAATACAAGTTGGTAATTGATTGTTTGAAGATTTTTGTTGGTATTTACCTAGAGGTTGTATGACTAAGAGTAAGATGTGCATTGTAAAGATGATTATGTTATATTATATTATATTTTACAATTAGGCTCAGATAATCTTACACAATAGAAATGTGATGTAGGACATGCTGTTTGATGGCTTTCCTTTTGTGACAATTATAACTTTAGTACATGCCATGAGCCCATGAGCATGGTTAAGTAACGTAAGTTCTTTCGGGTGTCGTTGGATTTGAACTATCCAAAATGCTCGTTGCCAATTTTTTGAGTTCTATAGACTATAGCTAGGAGGGTTTTCCCATGAAAAACCTAGTGTTTGTGACATAAATATATAATCCTCATGAATTTTTGTTCTGTGCGTTTCATTTGTAGATTAATGTGTTTCAATTTATGTTTGCATAAAAATCAGATATTCATGGATAGATTGCCTTGAAAATGGAGAATTTGTAAGATTATCAAACATAAATCCAATAAACATATAAGTATTTAAAAACTTAAAATATAGAGTAAACTGTGGTTTTTGTCTATGTGTTTTGTTCAAATCTGCAGTTTTAGTCCAATAGTTTTAAATTTGCGATTTTCGTCCTATGGTTTCATTTCACTTGCAATTAGACCTGATCCCACTAACCCCGTTAAGTCTGATTGTTAACTCATCAGTGTGCCCCTCACTCGAGGGGTATTTTTGTCCTTTTCCCCAAAATACATCCAACCCTCCCATGAAGGGGGCTTGCGAATTAGGGTTGGGGTTTATTTGGGGAGAATAAAGGGCAAAATTGTCTCTCACGTGAGGGACACATTGATGGGCTTAAGGACCATGCTTAACGGGGTTAGTGAGATCGGGTTTAATTGCAAGTGATATGAAACCACAGGGGCGAAAATCGCAAATTTGAAACTATTGGACTAAAACCGCAGATTTGACAAACCACATGGACGAAATCCGCAGTTTACTCTAAAATATAAATACAATCTTACGATTCGGTTCGGTTTTATACAGCTGGATTTGACATAAACCGCAAACCGAACCGTTAACTATGGTTTGAAAAATTTAAAAGCGAGTAATCGAAAGTTAAGGAAAGAACCGACGACGTAACCAAACCGATGACCGATTTGGAATGTTTCACGGTTTTAAACCATAAAACTAAACTGTGAACATCCTAGTTAATTAGGTAAATGTTGCGTAGTATTACATATGGAGTATTTACCATACACAGATCGATCTGTTAATAGTTCGGTAGCTTGAATGGTCATTTGGTTACATGAATATGCGCTGGTTCATGGTTACCTTCTCTTTTCAAATCCACTGACCATTTTGATATTCATGTTACTCTTTTATCTTTTTTATATGCTTTTATCAAGATAACAAAGTATGGCTTTAACACCATCTATAGTTTCTTAGGAATAATGATTGGCGTTTCCTTAAATGTTAATTAGGCCCGACACAATGTAATAGTTGGACCGGATAGTGGTTAAAGGCTTTGTTTTTGTTAATTGAGCTCAAGCTCAATTGGTTTAACTTGTTAAACCCTAAAATCATTCTATAAATAGTATAAGATAATGATATTAATTAATAACCTTTACAAAAACACAAAACCCTAGTTGCCACTAATAATCCGGCGCCGTTTTCCGGTGTAACGATTCCGGCAAATTCAGGTATTCCCTAGCCGGAATATACTATTTACGTGTTATTTAATACTGAATATATGAATTATAATGTGTTTATACGAGTATATAAGATTCACAGTACGAATTATACTCAAATGTACAACTAGTCGTATCGGAATTACGATTAACCGATGAACGGTTATTAAAAACCCGAACGAATCGGGGATTACGTCATAGATGAAATATATGATGTTTAGTAAGGTTTACGAAGTATTAAGGCTTCGGGATAAGTGAATTATAGCACAGAAAAATGATTTCGATTTATTAGTACGTCGGTACGTTAACCGAAACCTTTAACATCAAACTAAGCAAGAGACGATCGATCAAGCCGAAAAAGACGCACAATTACCGACAATATGATGTGTTGAGTCAATAAACGTCATGGTTTAAGTTTTTAAAGTTTTTAAATCAGTTTTATATAAATTTCATTTTTAAGCCGAAAAACGACCGTTTTGGCCTCGTTTTGAGCGGAATTAAACGTTTAACCGAAAAACGAACTGAACCAGATTATCCACAACATTATCCGGATTACGCAATCCAAATGTGTGGCCATGGTTGGACTTGTGGGCCCCCCTCCCCTCCTTACTATGGACCGATCGGTCCATAGTCTTCCACACACACACATCATTTTCTTTTTTCTATTATCCAATTCTCCAAATCCTCTCAACACTCATCTATCTTCATCCAAAATCTTTGATTTCTATCAAGATTCTCAAGGTATAAACATGATTTTAATGGTTGATTCCTAGTTTTGATTCCATAATCTTGAGAAAATGAGGTTTCAAATGAAAAAATGGGTGAAAACCCGAGATGAAACCGATTCTTAGAGGATCAAGTGATGTATACAAGTTATAGAAAGGATCTTGGTCCAAGAAAGTAGCTAAAAGAGTCAAAAACGAATTTTTACGGTCAAAATCTTTGTTTTGATGTTTTAATCGAAACCATGAAAGAAATGGCTTGATTGTGGGTATAACTTGCTTGGTGTGGTGTTGTTGTGCTTGTAAGTGTTGTATCTAGTGGCTAGCAAAGGCTAGAAACCAAGATCTTTGCGATCTAACGCTAGAAAACACAAGATAGTTCGGTTTTCGTGTGATTTAGTTATTTTGGACAGATTGTGATAGACCTACAGTTGGGTCACGAAATTTCACAGAGATGATATACACATGAAAATATGAGATCTGTGAATTTTTGGTAAGTTTTGGATAAAGGATGAATATTTGGTGAATTTAATGCTCGGTTTTGGCCAAAAATGGTGAAAAATAGCTAAACATCATGAAAAATTCTGGAAAATTTAAGATAAGTTTTTTATAATATATAAAATTCACACACAAAATTTCAGGTTCATTGGAGAAGTCTAAGTAGGCTTTTCGGTAAAACGAATTCTAGGGATTTCTAGCTCGGTTTTGGTTAAAATGGCATGAAAAATAAGTTTTTGGTTCTGGAAAAATTACAGGGAACTATGTGGGTGACAGGGGTCATCCCAGAAAAATTTGGGATTTTTCTAAGGTCGTTTGGTATTTTCTACATATTTGGTGTTTAAATGACGTTTAGAAATGGTTAAATAAATCTTAGATATAAAAATTAATTCTGGAAAAAAATTTATAAAATTCCTTACTGTCAAAATATGGTTTGTACAAAATTTCAAGGTCCAAGACTAAACGGATATTTATTTGTGCTAATTGGAACTTAAAAACAAACTTTTAAAGCTTAAAACGAGTAAACCGGCGAAGTTCGCCTAAGCGAGCTGACTGGTGCATAAAAACCTTAAAAATGGACTATTTTCATGAAACTAAGTTAATCAAGTAAAAATAAATCATCCGAAAATAATTCGGATGATTTGGGTAATTTTACCCGATTTAACCGTTTCCGGTGTATTAAAGGCGGGAAACGGGCCCCGCGGCCAAACGGGGTGTCTAACCGAGCTCTAATTTCACCACTTTAATAAAAATATCAATAATGACTATTTTCGGGACGTATGTGGTCAAACTCATTTTTTTGAAAACATAAAGACGAATAACCGTGCTAGGCACGCAAAACGAGAAAACCAACTATCGGTAGTTTTGACTAAAGAACTCTAAGTGATATCACAATCTAAGTCCTGAGTAGTGTATCGGGGTTAACATGGTCCCCGGATCGTGTACGGTACTGGGTTAACAGTGTCCCCGGACGTACCGGTTAACACGAATTTAAGTTATATTGATAGAAATTGTGTAGTAACGATTTGGGGATCGTATTACAGATCTGTACCAGTAGCTGTGCACCGTAGTACATCTTGCTCACAGGAATGTGAGTTTTCACGAGCCCCTTTTTTACTGAACTGTTTTAAATATTTTCCCGGGGCGGAAAGCATGTTTCTATCAAAGTGTTTAAGTACATGCTAATCGCTTGGAAACGAATGTATTTATATAATGTTTATTGTACGGAAGTTGTACGGTAATGTATTAAGATGGTAATTAACTGAGTTGCTAATATTGTAAGGCCCGAAACAGTGTTCTGGGGTAACCGAGTTCCCAGAGGTTATTAAATGTGTTTCTGGGGTAACAGAATTCCCAGAGGTTATTAAATGTGTTTCTGGGGTAACAGAGTTCCCAGGGGTTATTGGAAGTATTCTGGGGTAACAGAGTTCCCGGAGGTTAATCGATATGTTTTGGGGATAATAGAGTTTTCACTTGTGAACTCAGTATAATTACATCACTTACTTATGATTTTTATAATGATTTGTCATGGTTTATTTAAAATTAGTGAAACTCACCAACTATTCGTAGTTGGCCCGTTTTCTTTACATGCTTTCTAGGTACACTCAAATCGGAATGAGTGATATGTTTCGATGCTGTGTGCTATTTTGTGGAAGTCTAGAGATCTATATTTTGCATTAAATATGATAATGTACTATCGGTAACACTTATGTGATAACGCTTAGATGGTTATGAAACTCAGAACAATGTAATATGTTTAATTTAATGTAGTGATGTTTTCTTTATAAACAATGCTGTTGATATCAGATGTGTCTGTTGCATCCCGTGTACGTTTCCGCTGCGGTTACGGGGTGTTACAGAACTTGGTATCAGAGCCAGGTTATAAAGAATTAGGATGTCTTTAAAAGATACCTAAAATATAGCCAGTAGCTCAAGTATTATAGGATCTGAATATCAACTAATAATATATTGTAACGAGATTGGGATGAATTTGGATGGACAAGTGGGTTATTATGGTCCGGAACATAACAACAGACTTGTCTGCACGACGGAATTCAGGGAAAGTCACGGGGGACTTTAATAGGTAAAATTGGCAACATACGTGCAAATATGTGATAATATTGTTATGTGGTCAAGTTGTATAAGTAAGTGTATATTAATTTGATTATGATTTACACTATGGAAAGAACTATATGTTTGTTAACTTGTGTGCAGGTAAAATGTCAGGAACCCCCAGTTTGTCGATTGAGGAGGACCCGGAGGAGGTCAGCTCCGGGGACTCTGGGAGCCCACTCGTAGCATCTAGCACAGAGCCTAGCGAGGCTAGCCTTAGGAGTTCCGGCCAGTCCTCCCCAGCTAGGATTGCCAGATCCCCGACCCCACCCGCACCACAGGCCACCCCTGCACCCCCCGGATTCGGACCCCGCCTCACGGCGCGGATCAGTATCCCACCTGTCCGACCTATCTCGCCCCCACCCAGACCTGCTACTCGCAGGGGCGAGTCCTCCAGCTCTCGGCCCGAGCTTGCGACTCCACCTGTGTGGGGTCTTCCGAGACAGGAACGGGAAGGGGCGGCCTGGCTCCGAGTGCTCACTGAACAGGTGAATGAGCACTCCGCCGCCCTGACGGTGGGAGTCCAGAGGAGGATGTACTTGGGTGATTGCATACTGGACCATCAGTATGCGATTGCCCAGCTGAAGAGGGAGTGCTCATACTCCCAATGGATGCTTGGCCGGATGGAGATGCGGGTTCGGGTTATGATGGCTGTGTTGGTGGTGTTGGTGGCGATGTTGGTGGGGTTGGTTTACCACCGTGTTTAGTTGTTTTGGGTTGGGGATAGACAGGGACCATTTTTTTTGATACTCTGTGTAAGTAGTTAGTGGTGATGCTAACATGGAGTGAATCTTGTTTAGTTATAATACAACCACTGGCCCTTAGGGGGGGTTTCGTTTGGGGCATATCAGTATAGATACTTTTGGGTATCATTCAAGCACTGACCCGTTACGGGTTATGTCGAGATGATGCCGACATAGGCCCTATGTAGGAAAACTTATCTAATGTAATAGTGACAGGAAAATAATATGAACGGATGTTTGTGTAATATGTATTAACGTTTATTAATGAATGGAATGTTTGTTGTGTTTTATGATTGGAACTTGTATTGATTATATATATTTTCTTGATGTTGTGTAGAATGGCACCAAAACGTTCAGCCCAATTGTCGGAAGTGGACGTGAGTCGTTTGATTGCTCAACAGTTAGAGGCGGCGAAACCGGATATAGTATCGCGCATCGCCGCCAGTATTAACAATTCGGCCAATCCAAACCCTCCGAGCAATCAAACGACCACCAATAATGATGGGGAACGAAATACTAATCCTCCGCAGAATGATAACACGATTCCGAGTAATGACGCACCGCCTAGGGTGGTCGTTACAGACAGTAATGGCCCTATACCTACGGTAGAGACGAACCGTACGGAACCGATTCGTGCATTCAGGGGATGTTCGATCAAGGACTTTATGTTGTGCAAACCTCTAGAGTTTAGCGGGTCTGAAGGACCAAATGGATTAGTTAAATGGATCGAGAAAATAGAATCCGTGGTGAATATCAGCAACTGCCCCGAGGATTGTGTTGTTAAGTATGCTGCCTGCACATTCACGGACCATGCCTTGACATGGTGGAACACGATACTGCAGACTCGCGGTCAGGCGACGACAAACCGCATGACCTGGACAGAGCTCAAGGCTCTTGTATTGGAACATTTCTGCCCGAAAAACGAATTGCAGAAATTAGAAAATGAATTGTGGAATCTGGAGATGCAGGGGGCGGACCACTTGGGTTATACGAACCGGTTTAATGAGTTGGCGCGATTGGTACCATGGTTGGTCACCCCAGAGTCGAAGAGGGTGGAGCGTTATATTTGGGGACTAACTCCAGTAGTAAGGAGTATAGTCAATTCTGGGGGACACCAGACGTATGAGGGTGCGGTGACGCAAGCTGGTATCGTCACGTATGATTTCGTAAGAAGCGGGTCACTAAAGGTGGCGGGAGAGTCCGCTGGGGGGGAGCGGAGTTCACATGACCATAGGACCCAGGAAAAGCAGCAAGGTAAACGTGCTAGACCCACTGCCCAGAACTACGCCATGACTAGTTCGGGCGGAAGGCAAGAACCGCAGAAGGGAACGTTTCCTAAGTGTGGGAAATGTGGTTACCACCATGGTGGCGTGTGCAAAGAGGTGGTGTGCCACCGGTGTGGCAGGATTGGACACTACGCACCAAATTGTAAGACAAATCTGAACAACCTGAACCGGCAACCGCAACCTATCCGTGCGCAGCCATTTAAGACTCATCCAGCCCGACAACAGAACCCGCAAGGAAACCAAATGGTGACCACCAGCCGTGCTTGCTATGAATGCGGCAGCACGGATCACTTCAAAAGACACTGTCCGAAACTGAACCAGGGAGGAAACGGGAGGCAACCCTCGGGTCAGGCATCGTCGTCCAATCCGGCGCGAGGCCGAGCATTCGTGATGGGGGCGAACGAGGCACGCCAGGACCCCAACGTAGTGACAGGTACATTCCTCGTCTCTGATCATTACGCTTCTGTATTATTTGATACAGGCGCCGATAGAAGTTTTGTCTCCGTTAGATTCCTGTCGATAGCAAACCTTCCTATTGGTGAAACCATAGAACCTTACACCGTAGAAGTCGCTAACGGTAAAACCATGATAGTTAATCAGATAGTTCGGAATTGCCCTTTTATTCTGAACGAACAATCCTTTCTGATTGACTTGTTACCGGTAGAATTGGGTAGTTTTGACGTGATAGTGGGAATGGATTGGTTAGCACGTAACAAGGTAGAAATAAACTGTGAAAAGAAAATCGTCAAGATCCGGGTGTCGGATGACGAAGAGGTATTAGTGCAGGGTGAGAAGTCGGGCAATATGATACCGTTTATATCCCACCTCAAGGTGTTAAAATATATATGCCAGGGATGCGTGGCGTATCTAGCGAGCTTGACGGCCACGGATCCTGAGGAAAAACGGGTGGACGATATCCCCGTGGTACGCGAATTTCCACAAGTTTTCCCAGAGGAACTTCCTGGATTACCGCCAACCCGACAGGTCGAATTCAGAATCGATCTGTTACCTCAAGCTGGCCCTGTTGCTAAGGCACCTTACCGACTTGCACCATCTGAGATGCAAGAATTATCCAACCAGTTGCAAGAATTGTTGGATAAAGGATTTATTCGTCCTAGTTATTCCCCGTGGGGTGCACCGGTACTATTCGTGAAAAAGAAGGACGGGAGCCTTAGAATGTGCATTGATTACAGGGAGTTGAACAAGTTGACAATCAAAAATAGGTATCCTCTTCCCCGAATCGATGATCTGTTCGACCAACTACAAGGTGCGAGCTACTTCTCAAAAATAGATCTTAGATCGGGATACCATCAGGTTAGAATTCAGGAGGAGGATATCCCAAAAACCGCATTCCGGACTCGCTACGGTCATTACGAGTTCTTAGTTATGCCTTTTGGGCTAACAAATGCGCCAGCAGTATTCATGGATCTCATGAATCGAGTCTGTAAACCCTACCTCGATAAATTCGTCATCGTGTTTATTGACGATATTTTGATTTACTCGAAGAGTAAAGAAGAGCACGAGCAACACTTGAGATTAATTTTAGAGCTTCTAAATCAGGAGAAGTTGTTTGCAAAATTCTCCAAGTGTAACTTCTGGTTACAAGAAGTGCAATTCCTTGGACACGTTATAAACCATCAAGGAATACACGTTGATCCAAGTAAGGTTGAAGCAGTTAAGAGTTGGCAAGCGCCTAAATCGCCAAAGGAAATCCGCCAATTCTTAGGCTTAGCTGGATATTATCGTCGATTTATAGAGAACTTTTCCAGCATTGCCCAACCTTTAACCCTTCTGACCCAAAAAGATCGAAAGTATGAATGGGGTGAAGAGCAGGAAACGGCGTTTCAAACGCTAAAACAAAGATTGTGCCAAGCGCCGATCTTAAGTCTCCCCGACGGAGACGATGGTTTTGTCCTGTATTGTGACGCATCCCGGAGAGGGTTAGGATGCGTGTTGATGCAAAATAATAAGGTCATAGCCTATGCTTCTCGACAGTTAAAAATACACGAGAAAAATTACACCACTCATGACTTAGAACTGGGAGCAGTTATCTTCGCACTTAAAATCTGGAGACATTATCTCTACGGTACAAAGTGCACCATCTTCACCGATCATAAAAGTTTGCAACACATATTCGATCAGAAAGAACTGAATATGAGACAACGAAGATGGGTCGAATTATTAAGCGACTATGACTGTGACATCCGTTATCACCCCGGCAAGGCTAACGTCGTAGCCGATGCCTTAAGTAGGAAGGATCGGATTAAGCCATTGCGAGTGCGAGCGCTGGGGATGATAGTCCAGTCGAACCTTTCGGATTTGATTCGAGTCGCTCAACGCGAGGCGTTGGAAGAGGAACAATTGGAAAAAAAGGGACTTTTCGGTAACGAGAAGAATTTCGAACAGCGCAAGGACGAAATTCTCTACTTCAAAAATCGGATTTGGATCCCGACCCTCCATGATCTTCGTGAATTGATCATGAACGAAGCACATAAATCTAAATATTCCATACATCCGGGTTCGGATAAGATGTACAAGGATGTGAAGGAGTTCTACTGGTGGCCGGGTATGAAAAAGGATATAGCCACATACGTCGGCAAGTGTACGACGTGTGCGAGGGTTAAGGAGGAGCACCAGAAACCTTCGGGAATGTTACAACAACCGGAAATTCCCGAATGGAAGTGGGAGCAGATCACGATGGATTTTGTGACACACCTCCCCAAGACGTCCCGAGGACATGATGCAATTTGGGTAGTCGTGGATCCATTAACCAAATCGGCACATTTTATCCCGATTAGAAATAATTATAACACTGAGAGACTTGCGCAGATTTATATAAATGAAATTGTGTCCCGTCATGGGATACCCATCTCAATCATCTCTGATCGGGATAGCCATTTCACCTCCAAGCTTTGGCAAGCTGTGCAAGAAGCGCTGGGAACGCGTATTAATTTAAGCACAGCCTACCACCCTCAGACCGACGGTCAGTCTGAGAGGACCATTCAAACCCTGGAGGATTTGCTTCGTGCATGCGTACTGGATTTTAAGGGAAATTGGGATCAACATCTCTCGCTCGTTGAATTTTCCTATAATAACAGTTACCATAGCAGTATAAAGGCAGCACCTTTCGAAGCATTGTATGGACGGAAGTGCCGATCACCACTCTGTTGGACTGAAGTGGGCGACACACAGGTTATTAGATCAGATCTGGTCCAGGAAACGACCAGCAAAATCCTTGAAATTAAAAACAATCTGAAGGCCGCGCGGGATCGGCAGAAGAGTTATGCCGATAACCGTAGAAAACCGTTATCATTCGAGAAAGGTGATAAAGTGTATTTGAAAGTATCACCGTGGAAGGGTGTGGTTAGATTTGGAAAGGCGGGGAAGTTAGCCCCTAGATACATTGGACCTTTCGACATTATTGCAAAAATCGGTCCTGTAGCATACCGATTAGAACTGCCTGATGAACTGAGTGCAGTTCACAACGTGTTCCACGTGTCGAACTTGAAAAGGTGTCTGTCGGATGAGACATCGGTGTTACCTTTAGAGGGTGTTCAAATAAATGATAAGCTCAACATTGTAGAGGAGCCCATAGAAATAGTAGACGGGAAAATCAAGCAACTTAGACACAATAAGATCTCGTTGGTCAAAGTTAGATGGAACTCGCAACGAGGCCCAGAATATACATGGGAACGAAAGGACGAATTTCGGAAGAAATACCGCCACCTATTTCCTTAAAAGGAAATAGTTGACATGTAAAATTTCGAGGATGAAATTTTATAACGGGGGGAGAATGTAACGATTCCGGCAAATTCAGGTATACCCTAGCCAGAATATACTATTTACGTGTTATTCAATACTGAATATATGAATTATAATGTGTTTATACGAGTATATAAGATTCACAGTACGAATTATACTCAAATGTACAACTAGTCGTATCGGAATTACGATTAACCGATGAACGGTTATTAAAAACCCGAACGAATCGGGGATTACGTCACAGATGAAATATATGATGTTTAGTAAGGTTTACGAAGTATTAAGGCTTCGGGATAAGTGAATTATAGCACAGAAAAAAGGATTTCGATTTATTAGTACGTCGGTACGTTAAACGAAACCTTTAACATCAAACTAAGCAAGAGACGATCGATCAAGCCGAAAATGACGCACAATTACCGACAATATGATGTGTTGATTCAATAAACGTCGTGGTTTAAGTTTTTAAAGTTTTTAATCTGTTTTATATAAATTTCATTTTTAAGCCGAAAAACGACCGTTTTGGCCTCGTTTTGAGCGGAATTAAACGTTTAAACCGAAAAACGAACTGAACCAGATTATCCACAACATTATCCGGATTACGCAATCCAAATGTGTGGCCATGGTTGGACTTGTGGGCCCCCCTCCCCTCCTTACTATGGACCGATCGGTCCATAGTCTTCCACACACACACATCATTTTCTTTTTTCTATTATCCAATTCTCCAAATCCTCTCAACACTCATCTATCTTCATCCAAAATCTTTGATTTCTATCAAGATTCTCAAGGTATAAACATGATTTTAATGGTTGATTCCTAGTTTTGATTCCACAATCTTGAGAAAATGAGGTTTCAAATGAAAAAATGGGTGAAAACCCGAGATGAAACCGATTCTTAGAGGATCAAGTGATGTATACAAGTTATAGAAAGGATCTTGGTCCAAGAAAGTAGCTAAAAGAGTCAAAAACGAATTTTTACGGTCAAAATCTTTGTTTTGATGTTTTAATCGAAACCATGAAAGAAATGGCTTGATTGTGGGTATAACTTGCTTGGTGTGGTGTTATTGTGCTTGTAAGTGTTGTATCTAGTGGCTAGCAAAGGCTAGAAACCAAGATCTTTGCGATCTAACGCTAGAAAACACAAGATAGTTCGGTTTTCGTGTGATTTAGTTATTTTGGACAGATTGTGATAGACCTAGAGTTGGGTCACGAAATTTCACAGAGATGATATACACATGAAAATATGAGATCTGTGAATTTTTGGTAAGTTTTGGATAAAGGATGAATATTTGGTGAATTTAATGCTCGGTTTTGGCCAAAAATGGTGAAAAATAGCTAAACATCATGAAAAATTCTGGAAAATTTAAGATAAGTTTTTTATAATATATAAAATTCACACACAAAATTTCAGGTTCATTGGAGAAGTCTAAGTAGGCTTTTCGGTAAAACGAATTCTAGGGATTTCTAGCTCGGTTTTGGTTAAAATGGCATGAAAAATAAGTTTTTGGTTCTGGAAAAATTACAGGGAACTATGTGGGTGACAGGGGTCATCCCAGAAAAATTTGGGATTTTTCGAAGGTCGTTTGGTATTTTCGACATATTTGGTGTTTAAATGACGTTTAAAAATGGTTAAATAAATCTTAGATATAAAAATTAATTCTGGAAAAAATTTTATAAAATTCCTTACTGTCAAAATATGGTTTGTACAAAATTTCAAGGTCCAAGACTAAACGGATATTTATTTGTAATAATTGGAACTTAAAAACAAACTTTTAAAGCTTAAAACGAGTAAACCGGCGAAGTTCGCCTAAGCGAGCTGACTGGTGCTTAAAAACCTTAAAAATGGACTATTTTCATGAAACTAAGTTAATCAAGTAAAAATAAATCATCCGAAAATAATTCGGATGATTTGGGTAATTTTACCCGATTTAACCGTTTCCAGTGTATTAAAGGCGGAAACGGGCCCCGCGGCCAAACGGGGTGTATAACCGAGCTCTAATTTCACCACTTTAATGAAAATATCAATAATGATTATTTTCGGGACGTATGTGGTCAAACTCATTTTTTTGAAAACATAAAGACGAATAACCGTGCTAGGCACGCAAAACGAGAAAACAAACTATCGGTAGTTTTGACTAAAGAACTCTAAGTGATATCACAATCTAAGTCCTGAGTTGTATCGGGGTTAACATGGTCCCCGGATCGTGTACGGTACTGGGTTAACAGTGTCCCCGGACGTACCGGTTAACACGAATTTAAGTTATATAGATAGAAATTGTGTAGTAACGATTTGGGGATCGTATTACAGATCTGTACCAGTAGCTGTGCACCGTAGTACATCTTGCACACAGGAAGGTGAGTTTTCACGAGCCTCTTTTTTACTGAACTGTTTTAAATATTTTCCCGGGGCGGAAAGCACGTTTCTATCAAAGTGTTTAAGTACATGCTAATCGCATGGAAACGAATGTATTTATATAATGTTTATTGTACGGAAGTCGTACGGTAATGTATTAAGATGGTAATTAACTGAGTTGCTAATATTGTAAGGCCCGAAACAGTGTTCTGGGGTAACCGAGTTCCCAGAGGTTATTAAATGTGTTTCTGGGGTAACAGAGTTCCCAGGGGTTATTGGAAGTATTCTGGGGTAACAGAGTTCCCGGAGGTTAATCGATATGTTTTGGGAATAATAGAGTTTTCACTTGTGAACTCAGTATAATTACATCACTTACTTATGATTTTTATAATGATTTGTCATGGTTTATTTAAAATTAGTGAAACTCACCAGCTATTCGTAGTTGACCCGTTTTCTTTACATGCTTTCTAGGTACACTCAAATCGGAATGAGTGATATGTTTCGATGCTGTGTGCTATTTTGTGGAAGTCTAGAGATCTATATTTTGCATTAAATATGATAATGTACTATCGGTAACACTTATGTGATAACGCTTAGATGGTTATGAAACTCAGAACAATGTAATATGTTTAAATTAATGTAGTGGTGTTTTCTTTATAAACAATGCTGTTGATATCAGATGTGTCTGTTGCATCCCGTGTACGTTTACGCTGCGGTTACGGGGTGTTACATCCGGCCAACCGGTTTTCCGGCGAGCGTTTTCCGGTCGTCGCATACACCACACAGCTACCACCTTAGATCCTTTAGTCACCGCAAGTAACACCGCAGTTCTTTACAAGCTCCGGTGCTGTTAAAACACACAATACGGTTTTCCGGCGGACCTGCAACTCCGGCAAACCCCAAATCCGGTGAACCCGGTTTTCCGGTGACTTGTTGATGCTATTGTGCTGCTGTTGTGTTGTTGTCTGTTGCTGTCTGCTGCCGCTCACCGCCGTCCTCTGACATCCGACGTCACTAGCCGCCGCTGTCCAACGCCATCAGCTGCCGGAACATCCGCCGCCGCCTCCTTCAGCCGCCGCCAGATCTTCTGTTGCTCGTCTGATTGCGTGTGTCATCTCTAGCTCTTTCTCGTTAGCCTTCGGTGTTTTTCCGGTTTCGATAACCGAGGTATATCGACTACCTTATTTATGGTTGATTCATTTTCGTTTATCGTGCTCGTATTGTTGTAATCGGATCCGGATTCGTGTTTCTGTTTATGGTTCGTTTAAATCGTTTCTATTCCATTGCGTTTTATAGTTCGTTTATGAGTTAATATATTAATATTGATTAATATTTATCGAAACAAAATTATAACTAAAACGGGTTTGAAATTACTTGAACGTTTTCGTTCCGAACCACCGTTGAAACCCAACAGTGGTATCAGAGCCGCGGTTACAACGTATGAGTCGATCCCGGTTCGTTTAAACCAGATCTACATATCGAACTTTAAAATCGTTTAAAGTTTGTAGATCTAGATTAGTTTTCGAGTAATTTTAGATTTGGTCAAAGTTTTGTTTATTTTATTTGACCAAGTCAAAACGACCCGAAGTTTTATTTATTTTGAATATGTAAATCCGGCCCCCACATATGTTTGTTTGGTTGTGTTTGATTGTTGAGCTTGTTTTGGCCATATGGTTGTTCAAATGTTGTAAACGGTTATTATTTATTTTTCGGTTTTCTTTTGGCCATAAAGATGGTTCAAATTTGTAATAGGACAAATTGTTTTTAGTTTATAAATTTGTAATAAAGAAGACGCGAAGATGACCGAGGACGAGCTTAAGGATTTCTTGGAGTTAGTGGGAGTTCGGACAAGATGACGGGATGCACGAAGAAGTCCATCCTTGTGGTTGTTTTGTGTTATGAACCCCTTGACCCGATCGGTCTCCCTAATTGGCTCTAGCGAGACCGATCACCTTTTGGCCATAAGGATTTACATATTATTGTTATTTGCTATTTGTGGTTGCTTGGATTGTTTATAATAGGATTATAATATCACCGACCTAATACCAAATAAATTTGAAAATAAACATTTTATTAACTAATTATGTTTTGCAAATTAAAAACGTTTTGATTTCCATAACTAATAACTAAATAGATTTTCTATTAACTTAAAATTGGTTAGTCATATCGCGACAAACTTAGTTTTTAATAGGTTATCTAAAACTAAGTTTCCTGAGAGATTAAAAGGTTCATCTATTCGTCCCGATAATAAATACAGTAAAATTTGACTTTTACTCTATTTGGTAATTTTAAAATTAATCCCAATTTTAAAACCAATAGTTTATGTCAATCCTACTACAAGTCACACTTGAGGCATACTGCGAAATTTCGAGTGTCTGGAGCTACAACACCACACTTGTTTTCTAGCCTATCCCATCAAGGTGAAAGCGCTTCGTTGACACATCCGGCCCTTTCACACGTCACGGTACTAGGACAACTATTACTTTACTCTCCTGTTACGTGCTAAAGCTGTCTGGAGACTTAAAGTGGGCAAAGATGAGGCTAAATGTATCTATACAGACATTCGTTGTCTCTATAGGCCTTATAACCGAGAGTTGTGCTCTATTCACAATTGGCAATCGTTGTCAGTCTGCCTAACCACTTATTAATGTTGTGTGCTACAGCTGCCTTTAATAACTAGAAGCCAGATTCTCATACTCCTAATTAATTAATGTTATTGGGTCATTAATAATAGGACTACAACGTCGAAAATACTAATTAAATTTACTTTTTCTTAATTAATCAGATGTCGTCAAACGAAATCTCACCCTACGCCCTTAAGACTATCCTTGAGAAGGATAAACTGAACGGTACCAACTTCATCGAATGGCACCGCAATTTAAGACTTGTTCTCACCATGGCAAAGCGCCTGTATGTTCTCGATGGACCTGTTCCAACCGAGCCTGAAAACAACACAGCCGCTGCACGAAAAGTTCTTGACAAGCATAAGGATGACTCGGCTGAGGTCTCCTGTATTATGCTAGCCACCATGACTTCTGAGCTTGCTAAAGGCTTGGAAGACTTTGGTGCCTATGAGATGCTTGAGCAACTCAAGGGAATGTTCTAGAAACAAGCCCGTCAAGAACGTTTTGACACCATGAAACAATTCATCAGTTGCAAGATGGCAGAAGGGTCTCCCTTCAGTGCGCATGTTCTTAAGATGAAGGGGCACATCGATCAGCTCAAGAAACTTGATTATCCCATGCCTGATGAGATGACATCTGATTTCATTCTCAACTCTCTCCCCAACTCATACGACCAGTTCGTAATGAATTTCAACATGAATGGTTGGGTGAAGACAGTGCCGGAGCTTCATAACATGCTCAAGACGGCTGAGATGAACATTCCTTCTAGGACCAATCAAGATCTGATGATTCGATCTGCTGGTGTCAAGAAGCCAAAACCAAAGGATCGGGGTTTTAAGGGAAAAGGCAAGAAGAAAGTCATTGTTGATGCCAAGGTTGCCACCAACACTAAAAAGAAGGTTGCAAAGCCACCACCGATGCCCTTTGAGGAGCGCCAGTGCTACAAATGCAACCAGATGGGGCACTGGATGTGTAACTGCCCCGAATACCTAGCTGATATCAAGAAGAAGAGAGCCAATAGTGAAGGCTCTTATCGAGGTATTTCCATATATGTTATTGAACTTTTCACTGTCTCTAGCAATACATGGGTATTTGATACCGGATGTGGTTACCACATCGTTAATGTCTTGCAGGAGCCTGAGAAGTGGAGGAAACTGAATAAAGGTAGCATGGAACTCATCGTTGGTGATGGGAAGAGAGTACTAGTTCTGGCAACTGGAGTATTTCATTTTACTTGTCCATCTGGCCTAGTTTTTCCTTTGAATAATTGTCTGTATGCTCCTGGCTTGACCAGAAACATCATTTCAGTTTCGTTGTTGTTTGAACAAGGATTTAAGTATGTTCTTAATGGCATGGCCATTTCTGCTTACTTGAATGATATCATTTATTTTGAGGCTAAACCTCGAAATGGTATTTATGAGATTGATGTTCAACCTGACAATAACATATATCATCTTTCAAAACGTATCAAGACTAGCATCAATGATACTTTTCTACGGCATTGCCGACTTGGCCACATAAGCAAGGCAAGAGTTAAAAGACTCCAATCCGAAGGGATTATTGAATCCACAGGACCAGACTCTTTTGACGATTGTGAATCTTGCTTAGCTGGCAAAATCGCCAAAGACTCCTTCACTAATAAAAGTGAATGAGCAAGTGATCTGTTAGGACTCATACATACTGATGTATGTGGACCTTTCAGAACCATGACTAGAAACCATGAAAGATACTTCGTTTCCTTTATCGATGATTATAGTCGATACGATTATGTGTATCTTATGAAACACAAGCACAAAACTTTTGAAAAGTTCAAAGAGTTTCAAAGCGAAGTGGAAAAACAACTTGATAAAACTATTAAGATACTTCGATCAGATCGAGGTGGAGAGTATCTCAGCTCAGAGTTTATCACTCATCTAAAAGAGCATGGAATTGTTTCACAGCTCACTCCACCTGGCACACCCCAACTTAATGGCGTGAGCGAGAGGAGAAATCGAACTTTGCTAAACATGGTTCGATCAATTATGTATAGAACTAACTTGCCTCACGCCTTTTTGGGTTACGCCCTTATGACCGCCGCCCGCATTGTCAATCTAGCTCCAACTAAGAAGATAGACAAAACTCCATATGAGATATGGCATAAGGGAAAGAAGCCCAAATTGTCTTATCTTAGTGTATGGGGATGTGATGCTTATATCACAAGTAAGTCTGATGAAAAACTTGATCCCCGCGGCGAAAAAATTATTTTCGTTGGATACTATTACAAAAGCGGTTATTACTTCTTTCATCCTGATACAAATTCGATTTCTGTCAGGAGGAAAGGCCACTTCCTTGAGAAGAAATTTCTCAATCGAGGAACTGGAGATAACGTTGTTGATCTTGAAGAAACTCAAGAACCACAACCAACCACTGAGGAAGTTGGAGAGTCTTAACAACAAGTTGTTGTTGCTGATACATCAGACGTGAACACAAGCGTTCGCAGAAGTAGTAGGACTCCCGTACCAAATTCTAGATACTTATGTCATCTAGATGGTCCCGAAGTCTTATTAGTAGCCGAGTCTGGTGACGAGCCTACTAACTACAAATCTGCTATCTTGGATCCGGAATCCAAGAAATGGCAAGATGCCATGAACGCCGAGATGCAATCCATGCATGATAACCAAGTTTGGAACTGGGTTGAGCTACCCCCGATTGTCGGGCAGTAGGGAGCAAATGGATTTTCAAGAGAAAAACCAACATGCATGGAAATGTGCAAACCTACAAGGCACGGCTAGACGCAAAAGGATTCACTCAAACTCAAGGTGTTGACTATGATGAAACCTTTTCGCCCGTTGCTATGACCAAATCTATTAGGATATTGCTTGCCATTGCTGCATACTATGACTATGAGATATGGCAAATGGATGTCAAAACCGCTTTCTTTAATGGACATCTTTCTGAAGATGTCTATATGGTTCAGCCTCAAGGTTTTGTCGATCAAAAATATCCTAATAGGGTTTGCAAATTGAACAAATCCATTTATGGACTTAAGCAGGCATCTCGAAGTTGGAATCTTCACTTTGACGAGAAAATCAAAGAGTTTGGTTTTGTCAAAAATGAAGATGAACCTTGTGTTTACAGAAAGGCTAGTGGGAGCACTATATCATTCCTCATCTTGTATGTGGATGACATACTGATCATTGGAAACAACATTCCTATGCTTAAGGAAGTTAAGCAATGGTTGGAATCTTGTTTTGCAATGAAAGATCTTGGAGAAGCCGCATATATTCTGGGAATAAAGATCTATAGAGATAGATCTAAGCGGATTCTAGGGCTAAGTCAAAGTACTTACATAGACAAAGTAATGGCACACTTCTCAATGGAAAACTCCAAGAAAGGAGCTGCTCCAATTACTAATGGAACCGTGTTGAGCAAATCGCAATCTCCGGCAACGAACATTGAATCTAAACGTATGCAAGCAATTCCATATGCTTCTGCGGTTGGCTCTATCATGTATGCTATGTTGTGTACTAGACCTGACGTCTCGTATGCCTTGAGCATGACCAGTCGTTTTCAACAGAGTCCTGGCATTACCCATTGGACTGTTGTAAAGAACATTCTTAGGTACTTGAATAGGACCAAAGACATGTTCTTGGTGTTTGGAGGAATGAAAGAGGAGCTCACTGTAAAGTGTTACACTTATGCTAGCTTCCAGACTGACCGAGATGATTCTCGCTCATAGTCAGGTTTCGTTTTCACTCTCAATGGAGGAGCTATTTATTGGAAGAGCTCCAAGCAGAGTGTAGTGGCGGATTCTACCACCGAATCCGAATATATAGCTGCATCAGACGCTGCTTGGATGAAGAAGTTCATCACCGATCTCGATGTGGTTCCGAGTATTCACAAACCAATCGAGATATTCTGTGATAACACAGGTGCTATTGCTCAAGCCAAAGAGCCAAGGTCTCATCACAGAACCAAGCACATTCTAGGGAAGTTCCATCTTATTCAGGAAATACTGGAACGAGGTGACATCGTGATAAGCAAAGTAGACACAGATCAAAATCTAGCTGACCCGTTCACTAAGCTGATGACTCAGGACAAGCATGATCAGCATAGAGATGCTATCGGGCTTAGACATGCTAGTGATTTATTTTGATTCAGTATTTGGATGTATGGACGTTTAATCAGTTGTACTTCTCTCTTCACTTTTGATTTAATGGTTAAATGCAAATGTTGAATAATACAACTGTGTTCATTTTAATATGTTTAATCCGTGAATATTGTATTCTAAATTATCCGTAGTCGGTCAGACTCGTGGGAACGATTCTGAATTAAGACTATTCTGACTTTGGACTTAAGCAGTTGACTTCCAAACTCACAGACCTCATTATGAATGACGTTGGATGTAACTCGCATCAAATCATCTTCATGGATCTTGATCATAAGATGTTTTGATAATAGTATGCTCATTTAGTATCCTTAGACCTGAGATACATATTAGAACTTTCGTTTACCGAGGAATATTCTTTGATCATGTCAACCATTGTTGCGTAACTGCCAGCCATAAAGGCATTGGTTGGGAATGTTCTGGAGTTCAGTGGGAGTTGTATGTAGTCAAGATGGGATTCTGTACTCTTACATTAAAATGTAACTGTTAGACATATTGGCGCCCTCATTGATTCAAATTGGTAAAGTGTGAGGCCTCACCCAAACTTACTGTGTGTTTAATTGGACCACTTTAACTCTTTATCGAGAACTATAATAATTGAACACTATATGAGATTGATTTGATCCATGTCTCATTGTTCAATTGATGTCTTATACAGAAAGGATAGATGACAAAGATTACTATAAATTCATTATCTTGCAATAAGGGATTCCAAGATACTTTGGTTATGGATTTAAAATGTCATATTTGGTTGGGGACAACTATGTGTAGCTAGAACACCTCTGGCTGTTAGCGTTGTGATACTTAACCCAAATCCGTCCAAGTGGGAGACTGTTGGATTTAATGGTGGGTTCGGGTCAAGTCAACGCGACCGACCCGAATGTGACCCGGTATGAGTTACACAAGGGGTAACGAGATATAAACCTACTTAAATGTTAATTAGGCCCGACACAATGTATTAGTTGGACCGGATAGTGGTTAAAGGCTTTGTTTTTGTTAATTGGGCTCAAGCCCAATTGGTTTAACTTGTTAAACCCTAATATCATTCTATAAATAGTATAAGATAATGATATTAATTAATAACCTTTACAAAAACACAAAACCCTAGCTGCCACTATTAATCCGGCGCCGTTTTCCGGCCAACCGGTTTTCCGGCGAGCGTTTTCCGGCCGTCGCATACACCACACAGCTACCACCTTAGATCCTTTAGTCACCGCAAGTACCACCGCAGTTCTTTACAAGCTCCGGTGCCGTTAAAACACATAATACGGTTATACAGCGGACATGCAACTCCGGCGAACCCCAAATCCGGTGAACCCGGTTTTCCGGTGACTTGTTGCTGCTGTTGTGTTGCAGTCTGTTGCCGTCTGCTGCCGCTCACTGCCGTCCTCTGAAATCCGACGCCACTAGCCGCCGCTGTCCAACACCATCAGCTGCCGGAACATCTGCCGCCGCCTCCTTCAGCCGCCGCCGGATCTTCTGTTGTTCGTCTGATTGCGTGTCTCATCTCTAGCTCTTTCTCGTTAGCCTTCGGTGTCTTCCCGGTTTCGATAACCGAGGTATATCGACTACCTTATCTATGGTTGATTCATTTTCGTTTATCGTGCTCGTATTGTTGTAATCGGATCCGGGTTCGGGATTCCGTTTATGGTTCGTTTAAATCGTTTATATTCCGCTGCGTTTTATAGTTCGTTTATGAGTTAATATATTAATATTGATTAATATTTATCGAAACGAAATTATAACTAAAACGGGTTTGAAATTACTTGACCGTTTTCATTCCGAACCACCGTTGAAACCAACATGAAGATGGTAATATTTCATCAATTCTAAATTAATTAGTATATTTTAAGGTATGACTGCGTTTCTGAATCTTATTTCTTTTCTTGATGTTGTATATGAAGTGTGATTTGATTGAATTCAGTTAAAAATGGTTATGAACCCACTACTATATTTCTGACAATGAATTATTGCCAACACCTACTTAGAAAACCACAACTATCTCATATTAGGTTTTGAGTTTAACCTTTATACCAACAATACTCTTCGACAGTAACAGATATTAATCATGCTTCGATGCATTTCATACTAGAAAGTAATATAAAAGTAAGTTAACCTACAAATTTTCCCGATTAAAACTTGAATGTTGATATTAAAACTAACCCAAATTTAAACTTAACAAATTAAGTTTTAACTAAAGAAACTGGCACTATATAATATATATTCATGAAATCCAAGACCAACACTAGAATAACCATAAATTAAAAACCTAGCATCTTATTACTGTTTGGGTATTTATTATTTTTTATTTACCCCGGCTCACTAAATGTAGGGTTTTTTTGGGTGGCTCGTTGAATTCAACTCCTCCATACACACAAAAGAAAACACACACAAATACACTATACTTAACTTGGAGAATTCCTCTTCAGCAGCCAGAGACAAAACTGAAGAGCAAATCTTGTGCTCTAAATATTTTGGTGTTGTGTGAAGATAAAAGACGTTTTAGAGATCGATTTATTATCTCGTTGGTGATATATCTTACTTGTTTACTCTTTTGTATTTGATTTCATATACTTGAAGTTGTTTGTTTCAAGTAGATGATGATTATTTGTATGCCTAAAGATGACTTTGTATTACTGGTGATAGTGGGTTTAAAACGACTCTAGTAGTCTTGTGGTTTTACTCTCCTTTTTGAGAGATTTCCATGTTAAAAATTCTTGTGCCTCTTTTGGCTTTGAATTCATTCGGGTCCGAAAATAGTTTAGCCAAAATTTCGCACTTTTGTTTGCTGATTATGTCTAGGTAGAGCCGTTTTTCACTTTTTCCCCACAATATCTACTATCATGAAGTGTAAAGAAATCCCGGCCGTAAGTGGCTGCTGGGTGTGGTGGGTGCCCCTCTTTCCATGGTCAACCAAACTTATGAATAGACAAATAATTTAATGGCGGCTAATTCCACTAGAACCTCAACAGAATATACGCTTTAATCATGTGTGGATTCCTTTTTTCTAATCGATAATTCCATCAATACCCTATAAACAACATGCATCGGGTAAACCGTAGCACACAACTTGTCCTGAACATATGATGTTTAAGACATGATGGATATGGGTGAAAATAAGATTTGAGCATGCAACCTTGTAATATTAAATTATGAAATCATATGCTTATCACTATATCACCCATTGAAGGTTGTACGACTATGTATTTGCAATTCATATATGACAATGTCCACAGGTTGGTGATCTAGTCGCAGAGACAAAATTTCTTAAACATCAAACGGTTCAAGCTCGAGTCTCACATAAAGAAATTTGCCTTAAAAAATTGTTTTTCTGTTCTTGATATATTTACTTTTTATCCTAAAATTCTACATTCTCGTCTTTCTTACTACATTGTGCGAATTTAGTGTCAAATTAAATGTGGAGCAATATTTTCTGTTAAATCATTTAATTTGCGAGTAATTAATATTAAAATATGTATATCACCATATATACTATTAAAATAATAGAGTTCTTGTACAAATGTCATGTTTTTATTGGTTAATCACTACATTTTCATACAAAATAAGGCTTCTCAAATTTTTTTGGTAATTAAATAATTCAAAAGTAAATAATATTAATCTATTGGCACTCTATTTAACTCATATATTAATGTTAATTAATGCTAATGATCATGATATATACCTATCACTAATTAATTGGAAGTTATTACATGACATGTTTTTCTTTAAAATATCAATGTATTAAAATATTGGTTTAACATTATTAATTTTTTTTATATCTATTCAAAAATACAATAATTTTTCAACCTTCACTTAATATGACTTAAATCTCGGACCAATTTCCTTTACAAATGATATATTTATAATAACGTTATATTTTGCATAAAGTTTGTCATTTCATGTGTTTCTAATTCTAATGTCAATAACTGACAAATTCAAAAAGATCTTTATATTATTAAAATGCATTTCTAGCTTTGATGCCTATAAATTGTTTGTTGAAATATTTTTGGTCTTCAATTTAGTGTATGTTATTGTAAGGTCTCGTTACCGTTGCCTCACTTTGGACGTTAAATTTACTCATAAACACAGTTCTAAATATTAGAGTTAATTAAAACTTTACGCGGAATATAAAACTTTCATAACATTACAATAATAATTCATAACTTGTCTTAAACATTCTTATCTTTCAACATCAAAACATAAAACATAAAACAACTTGAGTCTTCAGATTCCAGGCTCTTTTTCTTCTGCCATGTGTTCCCACTCAAGTCAGCTGTCTCATCCTACTCACATACATGCATACTAAAAGTCAGCTACGCTGATTGAGTTCTAGTTAATCACACATTATACAATACATACACCTACCTTCAATTATGCCTCTGAAGATACATAATAAATACTTTACTAATTTACTTTCATTACATAATTTCATACATACGTTCATACTTTATTACTTTCATACTATATAATTACTGTCCTTTCTATCTCAGATATTATTAGGGTCTGATCCCTTCCTTTTTTTTATCTCAGATTATTAGGGTCTGATCCCTCTTTCCTTTATCTATCTCAGATATTATTAGGGTTTGATCCCTTTCTTGTCTATCTCAGATATTAGTAGGGTCCGATCCCTCTTTGCTTCTCTATCTCAGATATTATTAGGGTCTGATTCCTTTCTTCTCTATCTTAGATATTATTAGGGTCTGATCTCTTACTTCTTCATCTTCGTACATTCTGTCTTTACATACCCGTAACATATATATACATTCTTTAATCATTCATACATATTCATATGTTGTACATATATCTACCATACACATTCGTCTACTATATACATACCTTCCTTGTCAATACGTGCAATATCCGAAGATCGTTCACGTACCGACAAGCTTTCATTCACATTCAAGATGTACATAATTAACATATAAATCATACATGACATACACTTACCATTTAAGGTAAGTGTATTAACTATCATATCGAGTACCCACACAGCCCCGAAAACATAACAAGGAAATGGGGCTAGAAACTCACCTGAACTCGGTTGCGTTCACCGTTAATGGATATTCCCTTCTTTAATTATGCGCGACTAACTATATAACAACTACGCGTATTAATTACTATCGCTATCTATATCGTATTTCTAGTTTAATTTTAATTCCCAACGAACGGGGGTCCGGGGGCAGCGCCCCTGGCAGCGGGGTTATAGGGGCGGCAGCCCCTAGCAGGGTCCAAGGGGCAGAGCCCCTGGCTGGGGTCGAAGGTATCTTTCGTTAATTAATAAAGTCCAAGGGCTATTTTGTAATTAAATCATTATTCTCTAAGTCCAGGGACCTTTCTCTCATTCATTCAAAGTCTAGTTCATTATTCGTTATTCAGTTTCTGATTCATTATTCAGTTCCTTAACGAATTAGGACTCTATAACGAATGGAGTACTGATTCGTTATACCATAACGAATTACCACTTACGGACCTTCAAAACGAATTGAACTTCACAACGAATTGAAACTTTGTAACGAAATGGCCTTGTATAACGAACTGGGGGTTCATTTGTCAGTTCCCCGTTAACGAATTATCTAGCTAATGGCTTAACTAACTGCCTCTAATTCGTTATCTCTTCTTAACGAATGGGCATGACGAATTGCCTGCTAATTCGTTACGCCTCTGCTAACGAACTAGGATTAGGTCAGAGAATGTTAGAAACATTCTCTGACATTCCTACACCTCATACACCTTTTCCGGTGCCATCATCGCCAGAAAACGGGCGGTGGCTGGAAAAACGTATTTTGGCACCGTTGTCACCGTTTTTCATCCCGTTCGATCCAGATCTGAGCTAGGGTGACCCCTAAGCTCATTTTTTGACCAGTTTATACCCGATTCCATCCGGATTTAACGGTTTAGGGTGTCGGCTCATCGTTTCGCGACTAGCTTTAGCGGGTTTGGATCTATACAATATCATACTATCGTTACCTCGGGTCGGGATTGGTTCTTCTTGGTTATTTCGGCTAGAGAGAAAGAGAGAGCTTAAGTGTGTGTTTTGGGTGGTGTATGGAATGAGTGAAATGAATGGATTATGGATTAATTAAGGTTTATATATCATGGGTCATGGGCTTAAACCCATGGTCTTTATTTCTTTCCTTTTAACCCAAGTCCATAACTCATATCTACTTAACCCAACACTAGCCCGACTCATAGTAACTCATATTTTTATTTTATTAACCGAAACGAGAAAACAGGATGTTACAATTCTGTTTGATATTACTTTATTATTATATAAAATGAAAAACATTATTGTTTTTTCTTCTTACCAATTACAAACTAAATATGTGTACACATGCATGTGTACGTGAATATAACAGTGATTGGTTTTGAGCACATCAATTTATCAATTACAAGTATAATACGATTTTATGAATTCGTTACAATTTAATTAACAATTTACGTTAAAATATTATTCAAACTATTTATTTGCACACAGTTGTAAATACCATTATTAGTACGCACTAATTATTATTTATTAATAATTATAATTAGTAATAACAAATGAAAATCAATTCTATGTCAACTACATTTCAGTATCAATTGATTAAGCATTCTTTTTAATTTAAAATCATTATTTTCAATATAATTCGTATATAACTATTATATAAAACTTTATTTTAGGAATTTTCTAAATAAAGGTTTTTGATTTTCGTGGCTTAAATTTTAAAATAGGTCTATCAAATACGTATTTTATTGCTATATCTGAATGGCAAACTTATTTTAAATAAAATCTTAATTTTCGGCTATAAATAATGGTCAACTTATTTTTAAAAATAAATGGAGTTTTGCCTATTATAAAACGATAAACTTTTTTTATGAAAGCATAAATTTGGCTAAAATTAAATGGTCAGTTTATCTACATATACTATTAAAGCAATAGGCTTTTTAAACAAATGACATTTATCTATTGGCTAATCACTATAGTTTTCATATACACTAAGTCTTCTCAAATTTTCTTGGTAATTAAATAATTCAAAAGTAAACAATATTATTTAAATGTAAACAATTCAAATCATATATTAATGTTAATGGTTGTGATATTAAATAAAATAGTAACTCATGGAGTCTTTAGGCAATCACATTGATTATTATGTATCAATAATTAAGGCACAAGCACTGTACAAAATTAGAGAAATAAACATATTTCTGTTGTAAAAAGTTCAAACAACCTTAAATATTCAAATACTTAATATATTCAATTTTTGGATTCGTTAGTCAACAGTATTGCCTATATAAAAATAATGCACAAAAAATGTATCTAATTATACTAATAGACTTATTTCCATTGTTAATAAATACAACCACATTCTATTAAAATGTCACAATTTAGTAAAGTTCATATAAAAACCAATTCAAATAACTAATCTCGGTGTTTCATAATTTGACTATTAAGAGGTTAATATTATTTAACAACATACTTTTTATTCATTCATTCATTCATCATAATCTACCTATACTATTATAAGAATTGAGTTTAAGTCCACATGGCATCTTCCTACTGGCCGTTTTCAATTCATTCCACTTATATCAACAACTTCTCTATTTTTCTTCACAACAAAATAATTCTAAAACAATTTTAAAAAAAAAAAAACATTCAATGCATCGTATAACCCCCGAACCCGTTTACCATTCCTGTTTTAAGAATATAGATTCATAAAAAGTATTTAAATTTATCATTAAATGTGCATTTGTAACTTATCATTTTGGTCAAATTTTAAATAATATTAACTCACTCAACCATTTAATAAATCAAAGAGTGGATTTTGTTAATGGGTCTAAATTATTGATTACTAACTAGACGTTTATTTTATATGTGTAGACGTTTAATAAATTTATTGAACCATATACTGTTAACGTATAAAATGTATAATTTACGTAAAGGTTAATTAACGCGTTTAAATTAAAGTTAGAATACATATAAATATGTTAATTCTATATTAGAGTCCCTTCGAAATCTACCTATACTATTAAAAGAATTGAGTTAAAGTCCACAAGGCATCTTCCTACTGGCCATTTTTAATTCATTTCACTTATATCAACAACTTCTCTATTTTTCTTCACAACAAAATAATTCTAAAACAATTTAAAAAAAAACATTCAATGCATCGTATAACCCCCGAACCCATTTACCAATCCTGTTTTAAGAATATGGATTCATTTAAAGTATTTATATTTATCATTAAATGTGGATTTGTAACGTATTATTTTGGTCAAATTTTAAATAATATTAACTCACTCAACCATCTAATAAATCAAAGAGTGGATTTTGTTAATGGGTCTAAATTATTGATTACTAATTAGACGTTTAGTTTATATTTGTAGATGTTTAATAAAGTTGTGGAACAATATTATGTAAACGTATAAAACGTATAATTTACGTAAAGGTTAATTAACGCGTCTAAATTAAAGCTAGAAGACATATAAATATGTTAATTCTATATTAGAGTCCCTTCGAAATCTACCTATACAATTAAAAGAATTGAGTTTAAGTCCACATAACATCTTCCTATTGGTCATTTTCAATTCATTCCATTTATATCAACAACTTCTCCATTTTTCTAGACAATAAAATAATTCTAAAAGAAAATATTTTTTTTAAAAACCATTCAATGCATCGTATAACCCCCGAGCCCGTTTGCCATTTCTGTTTTAAGAATATGGATTCTTTGAGAGTATTTAAATTTATCATTAAATGTGGATTTGTAACTTATCATTTTGGTCAAATTTTAAATAATATTAAATCACTCAACCATTTAATAAATCAAAGAGTCGATTTTGTTAGTGGGTCTAAGTTATTGATTACTTATTAGACGTTTATTTTATATGGGTAAATGTTTAATAAAGTTATTGAACCATATTCTGTTAACGTGTAAAACGTATAATTTACATAACGGTTAATTAACGCATCTAAATTAAAGTTACAATACAAATAAATATATTAATTCTATATTAGAGTTTCTTCGAAATCTACCTATACTATTAAAATAATTGAGTTTAAGTCAACATGGCATCTCCCTATTGGTCATTTTTCAATTCATTCCATTTATATCAACAACTTCTCTATTTTTCTTCACAATAAAATAATTCTAAAACAAAATATTTTTTTAACAACCATTCAATGCATCGTATAACCCCCGAACCGGTTTACCATTCCTGTTTTAAGAATATGGATTCATTTAAAGTATTTAAATTTATCATTAAATGTGGATTTGTAACTTATCATTTTGGTCAAATTTTAAATAATATTAAATCACCTAACCATTTAATAAATCAAAGAGTAGATTTTGTTAATGGGTCTAACTTATTGATTACTTATTAGACGTTTTTTTTATATGTGTAAATGTTTAATAAAGTTGTTGAACCATATTCTGTTAACGTATAAAACGTATAATTTACGTAACGGTTAATTAACGCATCTAAATTAAAGTTAGAATACATATATATATATTAATTTTATATTAGAGTCCCTTAGAAATTATAGTCATTTCATTTTTCCATTTTTGAACGTGTACAAAATTAAAAAGTTAGATTTGACTTTCAAATTACGGCAATACGACCCAATCGGTGTTTAATTTGTGATTTTTTTATTCAATTAAAATCACTTTAATATTATGTTAATTTGGTAAAACAAATTACACCTTAACTTATTCCATTGTCTTTGTACAAGAAAGACATAATTTTTGGCAAACTAATAGCTTAGTCTTCCTCTAATATATGTAAACTTATACACTATATATTCAACACTTTTTCTTGAGTTACATTTGACACACTATATGTTAAGACATAATATGTCAATGTTCATACTTGGTTGCTTATGAAGTTTGAGATGCAAAATTTTGAAGTTCTTCATGCCGTTTTAAGTTAACCGATATTATACTTTTGTAGTAGACAAAGGTATGCATGCTTATTTTTGTTGAAGTTAAATCATTTGTTAAATAAATATAATCATGCGCCATCCTATATACGCTTTTATTGTCAACATGTTTAGTGTTTCCTATTTGTTGGTATGAAAGCTGATATAACGCTAAATGTTTATGTTTCCCGTGTATATTTTATTTAATATTTTAATTGTTTTTGTTCGTTTTTAGTCAATATTTGTATACTACAAACGTTTTTTGTGTCGTAGGTTCCGGGATTTGATCGTGGTCAAAAAGGACGAAAAACGAGCTAAAAAGAGCCAAAACGGAGATCCGGAACGCGTCAGGAAGGAGTCAGAACAGAGAACCGGTCAGACCGGGCAGGTCTGACCGCGGTCTGACCGGCCCCCTTGGTGGAGCACGCCGCGCCGCGCGACCGGGGAGGCCTAAGCCCGTCGCGGCGCCTAGGGACTACTGGGCAAGATTTGATTCGTTTTTGCTTCTAGTTGGGCCTTGTTTAGGGTATTTAAACACTTTTAACTTAAACCTAAAGATAACCTGAGGCCACTAGACGAAATTGAGAGTTCTTGGAGCTATCTTTCATTTTCGTGGTGATTTTGAAGGCAAGAGGGCAGCCGGTGAAGAGCTACGCGTTCACGTTTGAAGTTTTACGGGTTTTATCATCCTTGATTCTTCGTTCTTTAGATTTTCACCATGTTTTCAGTTTTAATTATTTTGTTTAATTTAGACTTTATGATGCTAGGTTAAATTCCATAAACTACCAAGGTCGTGATGAACCTTAGTTCGGTTTGATTTTTGTTTGGATTTCGTTTCGTTATGGATTTTATGTTCTAAGTAAACTGTTGAGTTTTACTTTAATTGATTCGTTTGATTGCTTGGTTTTGTTTACTTGAATTTATTGTTTCGCATTGCCCTTGTTGAATGTTTCATAGGATAGGGTTTTGTTAGGTCATTTACTTTGTGTTCTTGACTAGTTTGTGATTAATATCGATTAAAATCATAGAAACAATAAAATCAATTAAACAGATAAAAGCGAGCTGCTAGTCTAAAAAGCTGTAAGGTGATAGGCTATTGATAGATCTTTGCTTGTCGGGATTGCTAGATTTAGTTCTTCGTAAGGAGTCCGTCTAGGTTTAATTGTCAGGTTAGTCTATTAAGTTAATTGAGTTTGCTTTGCTATCTTTGAATTCCGCGCTGTAAGGTAGGTTTTCGTCATAAAAGATACTTAGACATAATCTATTAAATAACCGTAAGGAAGTTTAACTAATAAACTGGTGAGTCTTAAAATTTGTTAGAAATCCATAGGCGTCTTCTTAAATCCCCCTCAAATATTATTAATAAATAGTCGTGTCTTGTAGTTGAGTCTTGTTTGCTAATTTCGTAATTTAAAGAGTCTCGTGGGTTCGATATCCGGTCTTACTTAGCTTTACTAGAGTCGATCAGTTCACCTGCTAGCTAGTAGTTTAAGTTAAGTTTAAGGGTCTAGAGTATTACTTAGTGTCTAGATTATTATAATTTTAGTTGTTTATTATTTGACTACTTTTAGAACATCAAGTTTTTGACGCCGTTGCCGGGGACACTTAGCGATTGCGTTATTTGCTTTTATTGGACTTATTTGCTACATACGTGCTATTTGTTTTATTTTCGTTTGAGTCATTGGAGTCTAATTAAATTTTAGTTTATTTAGTTTAGTTTTTATTTATAGTCTACTTACTTAGTCTGTTGCATTTTATAGGTTTATGCCACGTCTTCGTTTGCAAGGACCACCACTGGAAAACCTGGAATTTTCTCCGTTGCAGACCGAGGCTAGCTCGTCAGCAGAGAAGCAACTGTCAGAAGCCAGTTCTACACCAAAGTCTTCCCTAACCAGTTCACCACCCGAAAGTCCTATAAGTCAAGTTCAAATGGCCGACGAAAGGACAATTTCTGCTCAAGCCTTCGATGGCTTAACCAGGAACCAGTCATGCATCGTTGTTCCCGGATCGACAACCCCAACTTTTGGCAGATTCCGTCATATGTCATGAGCAACATCGTTCAAACTAATCAGTTTCATGTGAACAATGACGAGGATGCACCGGCTCATATTAACCGACTTTACCGCGTTTTGAAAACTTCTAATTTGCAAGGTGCTACTGAAGATGCAATTTTCTTACATCTTTTTCCTTTTTCACTTGCAGGTAAAGCAGCTCTTTGGCTCGACACTCAGCCGCCTGGCACATTCATCACTTGGGAAGCTCTGCGTTCTGCATTCATCAAGAGATACTTCCCACCGGCTAAAGCGGCTATTCTTCGTGATCAGATTCACTCGTTTCACATGGAGCCATATGGACAGTATTGCCATGCATGGGAGCGTTTTCAGAATTTGCTTGCCCGTTGTTCACAGAATGGTCTTACACCATGGGCTCTCGTGGAAAAATTTTACAACTGGCTGACATATGAAACCCAAGTTCGTTTCGACACTGCTGCTGGAGGTAACTTAATGGAAAGGAAGAATGTCACCGAATGCAACAAGATGTTTGAAAGCTTCGCTCAATCGGACCTCGCCAAAGGGACACGACGTGAGAATTCCACTCCCTTTAGCAGTATATCCTCATCTTCTCGAGGTGTACACCAGGTTAATCTGGATATTACTGTGGCCTCTGCTTTGGAAAAATTAACCCGAGAGGTAAAGTAACTTAAAACTAAGGTGGAAAAGTGTGAGTTTTGTAGAGGTGGACATGGCACTTTGGAGTGCCCGGTGATGAATCAGCAGGTAGACTTTGTTGGTGGTCAGAATAGGTTTCCTAACAACAACTTCAATAATAATCAGAATTGGAACACCTATAAGAACCCAAATCAGAATAACTCCAATTGGCGTCCGTCGGGCGCACCATCCGGCTATCAAAATTCTTACAATCAAGGACAAGGTCAGTATAATAATAATAATAATAATAATAATAATAATAATAATAATAATAATAATAATAATAACAATGGTACTAATGTTCAAAATAATGTGTAGGATTCTAGTGGAGGAATTGGACGTCTAGAAGATATGACGAAGCAAATCTTGGAGAGGGACCAAATTACACAGAAAAAGTTTGCCAAACATGATTTTCTCCTCAAAAATCAACAATCCTCCTTGCTTGACCATCAAAGGTCCGTTGGTGATATTGCTCGTCGTCTCGATGAAAGGCCTCAAGGACAGTTTTCAGGTTCTACTCAGACGAATCAAGCCGCTCAACTGAAAGCAATTACTACTCATTGCGGAAGGGTTTTGGGTCCCAAGGTTGTTAAAGAAAGGGTTGGAGTTGAAGAAGAGGAAGAGGTGGATGAAGAAATTGAGATGGAGGCTCCAGGTAAGTCACAAAGTAAACACCAATTATTGAGCCGCAAGTTGAGAAAAAGCCGGTTGAATTCTGGCCACCACCCGAAGTGTAACATCCTACTTTTGGTTATAATAATAAAATAAATTTCGTCTATTTTATAGTGGGTCGTTACCGGGTTAGATAAATAGATTACAAGTTGAGCTAGTATTTGGTAAATGGATATGGGTTATGGGTTATGGACTTGGGTTAGGAAAGAAAGAAGGGAAGACCATGGGCTTAAGCCCATGATCCTTAAATATATAAACCCTTAATCACCATTTAATTTCATTTCACACATATTCCATACACCACTCAAAACACACACTTAAGCTTCTCTCTAGTTCTTCCCTTTTCTCTAGCCGAAACCAAGAAGGAAACCGAGCACCGACCCGAGGTAATGATAGTTTAATATTGTATGAGCTTAACCCGTTAGATATAGTCACGAAACAACGAGCCGAAACCGTTAAACCGTTTAAGTCACTAGATCCGGGTGGAATCGGGTATAAACCGAACCTATGATGAGCTTAGGGGTCACCCTAGCTCAGATATGGATCGAACGGGATGAAAAACGGTGAAAAACGAGCTAAAACTCGTTTTTCTGACATGTTCGCGGTTTTCCGGCGGCTTTCCGGCAATGGCGGCGCCGGAAAAGTTAATACGAGGTAAGGAGGTGTCAGGGAATGTTCTGACATTCCCTGACCTAACCCTAATTCGCTATGGAAAACTAACGAATTAACAAGTAATTTTTTAGTGGAGACCTAACGAACTAGCCTTGATTCGTGAATTGATTCGTTAACGAAAGAAGGACAAACTAACCCTAGTTCGTTAAGGTCCAACTCGTTATGATGACCAGTTCGTTAAGGACCAGTTCGTTATAAGGTCCAATTCGTCATAAGGACCAGTTCGTTATAAGGTCCAATTCGTCATAAGGACCAGTTCGTTATGAGGTCTAATTCGTTACAAAGCCAGATTCGTTATAATAGTTAATTCGCTATGAACTCCCATTCGCTAAGAATTGAATAACGAATTAGAACTTTGATAAAATGAAAGAACAGTCCCCGGACTTATAAAAGAATGAATTAATTACAATTAGGCCCTTGAAAATTTGAGTTAGCAAATTAATTAATGATTTAAAATCTTAATGGAAAATGTGTTACGACAGTTGTTGGTGCACATTTTGTGGCCGTTGCTTGGCGAATAGTTTAGAATGTTTATGTTGTATGCTGTACACCTAGGTAGTGGTTCACGCTGAAAGTGATCCATTTGAAAGAGCATTTTCAAATGGATACTCATTCGATCGAATGAGTTTCTGATTCGATCGAATGAGTCTGCCATTCGATCGAATAGGACTCATTCGATCGAATGAGTCCTGACCGAATGGCAGCGGGTATAAATACCAGCTTTCAGTCGTGAACAGGTAAGGTTTTCGAGGTTTTTGCGTGCCCGGAGCCCAGGTGCTGTCCGGATGAGGGGGGAGGCCATGCTCGACCTCCCCCTGCCATAGATCGTGATTTCTCTGTTTAAACAAGCATGTAACCGTTCGCGTTTATCAATAAAGTGTTTGTTTTTATCTTTGATCTGTGGTTGAAACCTTCCGTCCCGAACCTGCTCGGATCGTTACCGGTCCTACAATTGGTATCAGAGCCACGGTTACCGCTAGAAAGGTCTAACAACCGATCTAGCAAGCCGAGCTCTTGATTTTCTGCGTTCTGGACGTTAAACTGTTGGTGTGTTCTTCGTGTTCTTCGCGTTTTCTGGGCTGGCGTTGAAGGAGTCGAATCAGTACATTCGATCGAACGAGTTCCCCATTCGATCGAATAGGCCTATTCGATTGACTGATTCGATCGAATCAGTCTTCCCGCTCAAAAGTGTCAAATTCAAACGCAAGTTTTCCCGCCCAGACAGCCTGTTCATTCGATCGAACCAGATGTCTTCATTCGATCGAATCAGTTTGTATTCGATCGAACTGGTTTTCCCGCTCAAAGTGTCAAATTCAAATAGCTGATCGAACCAGTTCTTCATCCGATCGAATATGTGCTTCATCCGATCGAATCTGTGGTTCATTCGACCGAACCAGTTCTCATTCGATCGAACATGTTCCAGACCAAAAAAAAAAAAAAAAAAAAAAAAAAAAAAAAAAAAAAAAAAAAAAAAAAGTCTGGAACGCCTGCTTACACGAAAATTTGCCCAAGCCATTTTTATCAGTCGGGAAGTCTTCTGAAAAAGTTTGGCGAAAATAAAATTTTTTCGACAAAATTTCCGGGAAATTTTCGGTTAATTGTCGGGTCAGTGATGAAGATTTTTCTGGACATCCTATACATGTTGATCACATTCCAGAAAAAGTTTGGTGACAGTGAAATTTTCACTGATATTTGCCGGCAAAGTCAGAGCGTTTAAATGTTTAACGGTTAAAGCGGCAAATTTGAAGATGAACAAAGCACAATTACCTGAAGGAATTATCGTCTACAAGTTTAATGGATAACCCCTTGTTCATTGAGCTTCTACAGTGGTGATTGTTATAAGAACACAGAAGAACAGAGAAAAGTGATTACTGATGAGGTATGATGTTATTGTGGGGTAGTCAGGAGCATCTGACTATTTATGGGCCAACCAAGTTTAATTTATTGTCCGCATTCTGAAGATTCTGCTTTGTGGAGAGAATCTGAGTTTGAGTTATTGTGGGGTAGTCAGGAGCATCTGACTATTTATGGGCCAATCATGTTAAATATTTATTTTCCGCATGTGAGAATTCCGCTTTGTGGAGGGAATTCTGTTGAAAATTGGTGATTCGCAATCACGAAGTTAATGATGTGTCTTTGTCTCCGATGATGAATCTGCATACAAACTAATCTGTTTAGGGGGAGTAGCTGTGGATTGGAAGCCTCTGTCATTTGTCCAATACATGTTGGTGAAGTAACCGTGTGGGTGAAGATTCGCCGATAGTAAGTCGCGCAGCGGAAGCGTGCATGTATTGTCATGTCTATATATTGGGATACACGTCAACGTCTGAGGGGGAATTTCTACAGTTGGTTGTTTTAAACAGATTATTTAGTCTGAAGATGTCAGCAATGGAGAACACTTTGCATCATTAACCGAGAGTTCAGTCTAAGGGGGAATCTTGCTGCAATGATGGTATTCTTCAACGTGATTATCAAGATAAAGCAGAAGATTTGACTGAAGATTGCAAGAGGTGTCTACAGCAATTCGCAAGCAACGTCCAAGGGGGAATTTGTTGGTGCACATTTTGTGGCCGTTGCTTGGCGAATAGTTTAGAATGTTTATGTTGTATGCTGTACACCTAGGTAGTGGTTCACGCTGAAAGTGATCCATTTGAAAGAGCATTTTCAAATGGATACTCATTCGATCGAATGAGTTTCTGATTCGATCGAATGAGTCTGCCATTCGATCGAATAGGACTCATTCGATCGAATGAGTCCTGACCGAATGGCAGCGGGTATAAATACCAGCTTTCAGTCGTGAACAGGTAAGGTTTTCGAGGTTTTTGCGTGCCCGGAGCCCAGGTGCTGTCCGGATGAGGGGGGAGGCCATGCTCGACCTCCCCCTGCCATAGATCGTGATTTCTCTGTTTAAACAAGCATGTAACCGTTCGCATTTATCAATAAAGTGTTTGTTTTTATCTTTGATCTGTGGTTGAAACCTTCCGATATAGTGTTTGTTTTTATCTTTGATCTGTGGTTTAAACAAGCATGGACCCTGCTAGGGGCTGCCAACCCTAGACCCCGCTGCCAGGGGCGCTGCCCCCGGACCCCCGTTCGTTAAGGGTAATAATTAAGACTAGAAAGACGATATAAGTAATGATAGTTAATTGATACGTGTAATTGTTATACAGTTAGTCGTGCACAGCTCAAGAAAGGAATTACCATAAACGGTGAACGTAACCGCATTCAGGTGAGTTTCTAGCCCCATTCCTTGTTATGTTTTCGGGGCTGTGGGCATACTCGATGTGATTAGTTAATACACTTATCCTAAGTGATAAGTGTATGCCATATATGTATTTTTGTGAAATGTATGAATGGTTTCTTGTCGATACATGAACGTTCTTCGGAATTGCATGTATTGCCAGGAAATGGTTGATGTTATATGAAGGTTGTAAGATGAAGAATGAATGATGTATGTATGAAATTTACGATTATGTATATAGAAAAGTATGTTAAAAAGGTATGGAAGAAAGGGTACCGGACCCTAATAATATTCGAGGATGAAGGGTACCGGACCCTAATAATATCCGAGGATGAAGGGTACCGGACCCTAATAATATTCGAGGATGGAGGGCACCGGACCCTAATAATATCCGAGGATGGAGGGTACCGGACCCTAATAATATCCGAGGTATGTAGGGCGAATGCTCTTTATAACGTAAGGTTAGATATGTATATGTATGAAAGATTGATGGACAGGTTAAGTATGTAATGCGTACCTACGGGCACGTGTATGTGTATGTAAAGTAAGTTATGTGATTAACTAGAACTCACTCAGCGTAGCTGACTTTTAGTATGCACGCAGGAAAATAGGTTGAGGCAGCTAGCATGATTGAAGACACACGGCATGGAATCGAAGATACTGGCATCTCGAAGAATTGTTGTGATGTTTTAAAGACTATGTTTTATTTAATTGACTATGAATGTTTTATAAGACAAGATTTGATGGTTATGTAACATATTATGGTTGAAGTTTTAATGTTCCGCGAATGTTTTAATTAACTCTGATATTTAGAACTGCGTTTATGAGTAAATCCAACACCAAAGTAGGGCTACCGGTAACGGGGCCTTACAAGTTGGTATCAGAGCAAAGTTTGAGAGATTTAAGCATCCTACATGCTTAGACTCGAACAGAGAATTGGATTTAAGAAAGAAAAGAAAGAAGATGCCAGTTCGAGATAGCCATGTTTCACTCAAGCAAGCTCAGTAACAGTAAAGTGTATGATTAAATATGTATGTGAATGTTAGCTTAATTGCTAAAGAAAGAATATGTGTATGATAGGGATAGGATTAATTGATTGTTCGATTGGTTAACTGTTTAGAGTAGAACCAGCACAAATAAGACTCATAAGAGGAAGTGTATAGGACACGAAAAGTAACGTGATCAGCTAATCACAGCTGTCCACTGTTATTACCTGTTAGCCTTACTATCCTTGTACTAAGTAGTTCCTTGAGTGATGACGTTTGTGTTTTCCTTCCAGAATACGATGGCTGGATCTAGGGCAGTTGATGGAGCAGGAGGCAGCACTGGACGTCGTGGCAGGCCTCACCGTGTCCAACAACCTTCAGTAGAAACAGCTTCCAACACCGAGGAAGAAGGAAGCGCAGCTGGAGGAAACCTTAACAACAGTGAAGGGGTTCAGCTAGATCCCTTAATCCAAGCAGCTATTGTCCAAGCAGTAGCCACTGCTGTGAAGAACCTGAATCCCGAGAGATCTGCTGGAAGCCGTGAAAGAACAGCTGAAGGAGCGGGATGAGGTGGTAGGGAAGACGATGAAGGAGAAAGAGAGGCCTCAAGTGAGGTTAAGTCTGTGAAGGTCGATGACAAGAAAATGGCCGAGGTGGTTGTAACTATAAGTCCTTTAAAGGTTGTGACCCGCCGAAGCTGACTGGTTTGGGAGACGCAATCGCTACCCTTCAATGGATAACCGCCATGGATAAAATTATCCGCATTAGCGAGTTTCGCCCCGATCAAGCTGTCGGTTTTGCCACGCAATCGTTTGAGGAAGAGGCGATTTATTGGTGGGAAAGTGTGGAGCAGAGGAAGACTCGGGACGAGATTAAGGCCATGAAGTGGGAGGATCTGAAGGAGTTAGTTATGAAGAAGTTATGTGCTGACGCCGAAGTTAAGAGGGTGGAGATGAAGTTTCTGAACTTGAAAGCTGGGACGATGGCACATCGTGAGTATACTACCGAGTTCAACCGAATTTCTAGGTTGGTACCCTATATGGTCAACACCGAGGCTAAGAGAATCAAGTGTTATGTGAGGGGACTGCCACAAAAGGTTCGCATGCTGGTCAGGGCGAATAAACCTACTACTTTTGACTCTGCTGTCGAACTCGCAGAGATGGTTTATGAGGATCTGGCTGTGGACGATGTTGTGGTGGGGGAAGAGAAGAAAGACAAGAAGTGGGTCGCTCCTGTTAAACGACCGGGTACCCAGTTGTGGAACTCTAAGGACAAGAAGCAGAAGGTGTGGGAGAGAAAGACGTGCAAAACGTGTGGGAAGGTGCACGGTGGAGAGTGCAAGTGGGGCACTGGTTCGGATGTGTGCCACAAATGTGGAAAGGCTCATGGCGGAGAGTGTAGGCTTGGAAAAAATGCCTGTTATAAGTGTGGGAAGGTGGGGCACTATGCTAATGAATGTGATGTGAAACCCGCATGCTACAAGTGTGGTAAGACGGGTCATATGGCAAGGGAGTGTACTGATGATGGAGCTGGAGGTAGTGGAAAGAAGGATACCGATCAAGCTAGGCCAAGGACTAGAGCCTACATGCTGACCAAGGAATAGGCTAAACAGATTCCGGATGTTGTGACTGGTACGTTTTTAGTAAACGGTATTTCTGCTTCAGTATTATTTGATTCGGGTGCGAATAGAAGTTTCGTAGCTACACCGTTTAGTAAATTACTAAAATGAAATGTTGCCGAGTGTCTGAAACGTTTATAGTAGAAACGCTAGTGACGCTTCGGTTAAAATAATGAGAATGGTTAAGAATTGTAAGATAGAGTTAGAAGGACAAAAGTTCCCTGTTACCTTGTATGTTATGACCTTAGGAGGGTTCGATGTAGTTTTGGGAATGGATTGGTTGTCTGAGTACGAAGCTCAGATAGTGTGTAAGAGTAGGATAATAAGGTTAAAGTCTTCGGATGGTAGTGCGGTGACGGTGTATGGTGATAAGGAAAGTTCGGGGCTTAATTTCATTTCGATGATGAAAGCCGAGGGATTGTTAAGGCGAGGGTGCGGTGCCTACCTGGCGTATGTTGTCAACGCTACGGCCGAAACGAAAGAGATGAAAAATGTTCCTATCGTGTGCGACTACCCAGAAGTATTCCCTGAGGATCTTCCGGGGTTGCCACCGGAGCGAGAGATATAATTTCAGATAGATTTAGTACCAGGAGCCTAACCCGTCGCGAAAGCGCCTTACCGTCTAGCACCGTCTGAGATGAAAGAATTGATGTCCCAACTGCAGGAACTCCTCGACAAAGGTTTTATTAGACCAAGTGTTTCCCCATGGGGCGTACCAGTGTTGTTCGTGAAGAAGAAGGATGGAAGTATGAGAATGTGCATAGACTATCGCGAGTTTAACAAGATTACGGTAAAGAATAGATATCCTTTGCCAAGGATTGACGATATGTTTGACCAACTACAAGGTTCGAGTTGGTTCTCACGAATAGATCTTAGATCAGGCTACCATCAATTGAAGGTGAAGGAGGCAGACATTCCTAAGACAGCGTTCCGAATGCGGTATGGACACTATGAGTTCCTTGTGATGTCATTCGGTCTAACAAATGCTCCTGCAGCATTTATGGACATGATGAATAGGGTGTGTCGGCCGATGTTGGATAAGTCAGTTATTATCTTCATTGATGATATATTGATTTATTCAAAGAGCGAGTCTGATCATGCCGAGCATCTGAGAGAGGTATTGGAGACTTTGAAGAAAGAGAAGCTATATGCTAAGTTTTCGAAATGCGCATTCTGGTTGCGAGAAGTGCAATTTCTAGGTCACGTGATTAATCATGAAGGGATTACCGTTGACCCAGCTAAGATTGAAGCGATAACTAACTGGAAGACTCCATAGAATCCGACTGATATACAGAGCTTCCGAGGGTTAGCTGGCTACTATAGGAGATTCATCGAAGGTTCCGATGACCGGTATGACCCGGAAGTCGATAGTATTCAGTTGGGGTAAGTTTCAAGAAGAGTCTTTTCAGGAGTTAAAGAAGAGACTCACGCAAGCTCCAATCCTTGCTCTACCCGATGGTGACGAGGATTTGGTTGTTTGTAATGAGGCTTCGCATCATGGGTTAGGTTGTGTGTTGATGCAACCAGGACAGGTGATAGCTTACGCGTCTAGACAGTTGAAAGTCCATGAGAGTACTTATCCGACGCATGATTTAGAGCTAGCAGCAGTAGTGCATGCTCTAAAGATATGGAGACATTATCTGCATGGTACTAAGTGTACCATTTACACAGATCATAAGAGTTTAAAGTACTTCTTTGAGCTGAAAGAGCTGAACATGAGGCAGAGGAGGTGGTTAGAATTGATAAAGGATTACGACTGCGATATTAAGTACTACCCTGGTAAAGCTAATGTGGTCACTGACGCGCTAAGCCGTAAGAACGAGAAAGTCCTTGCAACAGTGAAGTCATACCAGTTGATTATGAACTCAAGTCTGTTTGATGAAATCGTCAAAGTACAGTCTGAAGTGTTGTTAGATGAAGGACTAGTGAAGGAGAGAATTTTCAGTCAGAAAGACGAGTTGACGGAAAACACTCATGGTGTTAAAACTAGGTTTGACCGTATGTGGATCCCACGCCATGGAGATCTCAGAGGTCGAATCTTAGATGAAGCTCATAAGTCAAGGTATTCGATTCATCCAGGAACTACGAAGATGTACCAAGATTTGAAAAGAGATTACTGGTGGCCAGACATGAAGAATGATGTAGTAGATTATGTCAGTAAGTGCCTAACTTGCTTGCAAGACAAGACAAAGCACCAGAAACCTTATGGGAAGATGCAGCCTCTAGAAATACCAGAATGGAAATGGGAACACATCACCATGGATTTCATAACTAAGCTACCTCGTACAGCTAAGAATCATGATACCATCTGGGTGACAGTGGACCGTTTGACCAAAAGTGCTCACTTTCTGCCCATACGAGAGGCCATCTCGTCAGAAACGTTAGCAAATTTGTTCATAAAAGAGGTTGTGGCCAAGCATGGAGTGCCGTTATCGATCTTGTCTGATAGAGATACTCGATTCACTTCGAGGTTTTGGAAGAAGTTCCATGAAGCTATGGGAACGAGATTGAACATCAGTACGGCGTATCATCCTCAAACCGATGGGCAGTCTGAAAGGACGATCCAAACCCTTGAGGATATGCTATGTTATGGATATGGGTTATGGACTTGGGTTAGGAAAGAAAGAAGGAAAGACCATGGGCTTAAACCCATGATCCATAAATATATAAACCCTTAATCACCATTTAATTTCATTTCACACATATTTCATACACCACCCAAAACACACACTTAAGCTTCTCTCTAGTTCTTCCCTTTTCTCTAGTCGAAACCAAGAAGGAAACCAAGCACCGACCCAAGGTAATGATAGTTTAATATTATATGAGCTTAAACCGTTAGATATAGTCATGAAACAACGAGCCGACACCGTTAAACCGTTTAAGTCACGATATCCGGGTGGAATCAGGTATAAACCTAACCATTGATGAGCTTAGGGGTCACCCTAGCTCAGATATGGATCGAATGGGACGAAAAACGCTAAAAAAACGAGCTAAAACTCGTGTTTCCGACGTGTTCGCGGTTTTCCGGCGGCTTTCTGGTAATGGCGGCGCCGGAAAATTTAATACGAGGTAAGGAGGTGTCAGGGAATGTTCTGACATTCCCTGACCTAACCCTAATTCGCTATGGAAAACTAACGAATTAACAAGTAATTCGTTAGCGGAGATCTAACGAACTAGCCTTGATTCGTGAATTGATTCGTTAACGAAAGAAGGACGAACTAACACCAGTTCGTTAAGGTCCAACTTGTTATAATGACCAGTTCGTTAAGGACCAGTTCGTTATAAGGTCCAATTCGTCAAAAGGACCAGTTCGTTATGAGGTCTAATTCGTTACAAAGCCAGATTCGTTATAATAGTTAATTCGCTATGAACTCCCATTCGTTAAGAATTGAATAACGAATTAGAACTTTGATAAAATGACAGAACAGTCCCCGGACTTATAAAAGAATGAATTAATTACAATTAGGCCCTTGAACTTTTGAGTTAGAATATTAATTAATGATTCAAAATCTCGAGCCCAGCCAGGACCCTGCTCTGCCCCTTGGACCCTGCTAGGTGCTGCCGCCCCTAGACCCCGCTGCCAGGGGCGCTTCCCCCGGACCGTCGTTCGTTGAGGGAAATAATTAAGACTAGAAAGAAGATATAAGTAGTGATAGTTAATTGATACGTATAATTGTTATACAGTTAGTCGTGCACAGCTCAAGAAAGGAATTACCATAAACGGTCAACATAACCACATTCAGGTGAGTTTCTAGCCCCATTCCATGTTATATTTTCGGGGCTGTGTGCATAATCGATGTGATTAGTTAATACACTTATCCTAAGTGATAATTGTATGCCATATATGTATTATGTGAAATGTATGAATGGTTTCTTGTTGATACATGAACGATCTTCGGAATTGCATGTATTGCCAGGAAATGGTTGATGTTATATGTATGTTGTAAGATGAAGAATGAATGATGTATGTATGAAACTTACGATTATGTATATTGAAAAGTATGTTAAAAAGGTATGGAAGAAAGGGTACCGGACCCTAATAATATCCGAGGATGGAGGGCACCGGACCCTAATAATATCCGAGGATGGAGGGTACCGGACCCTAATAATATCCGAGGTATGTAGGGCGAAATCTCTTTATAACATAAGGTTAGATATGTATGTGTATGAAAGATTGATGGACAGGTTAAGTATGTAATGCGTACCTACGGGTGCGTGTATGTGTATGTAAAGTAAGTTATGTGATTAACTATAACTCACTCGGCGTAGGTGACTTTTAGTATGCACGCAGGCAAATAGGTTGAGGCAGCTAGCATGATTGAAAACACACGACATGGAATCGAAGATACTGGCATCTCGAAGAAATGTTGTGATGTTTTAAAGACTATGTTTTATTTAATTGACTATGAATGTTTTATAAGACAAGATTTGAAGGTTATGTAACATATTATGGTTGAAGTTTTAATGTTCCATGAATGTTTTAATTAACTATGATATTTAGAACTGCATTTATGAGTAAATCCAACACCAAAGTAGGGCTACCGGTAACGGGGCCTTACACGAAGTTAATATTGCCCATGTTCCTTACCCCGCTCGTCTCAAGAATCATAAGTACACGAGGTAATACATGCACTTTCTAGATATGTTCCGACAATTAAAGATTAATCTTCCGTTTGCTGAAGCCCTCCAACACATGCCAAAGTATGCGAAATTTTTGAAAGATTTACTCAAGAGACAAGATCGGTTGGGAGAGGTTTCATCTATTCCACTTAGCGGGGATTTTTCAGCGGTAGTGTTGAACCGGGTCCCGGAAAAGTTATCAGATCCGGGTGTGTTTATAATCCCATGTACGTTCGGTAGTGATATGATGAGTCAAGCATTGGCGGATTTGGGTGCGAGTATTAATCTTATGCTGTATTCGTCTTTTGAGAAGTTGGAGTTGGGTGAGCTTACACCGACTCGTATGTCGTTGTCGTTGACGGATCGTTCGGTTAAGTTTCCGAGAGGTATTATTGAGAATTTGTTAGTGAAAGTTGACAAGTTTGTATTTCCGGTTGATTTTGTGGTATTTGACATGGAGGCTGACTAGAAGGTTCCCATTATTATTGGTCGGCCGTTTTTTAGAACGGCGATGTGTATGAGGGGCGATCACACTTCAGGTTGGTGATGAGAATGTTACTTATGATATTGCAAAGTCCATGAAGCACTCGGGTGTTAGTGATGATGTTAGCGGTCCATGCCATTCGGTAGATTTTCTAAATTCTTTTATTCCGGGTTTTGATAAGTGTATTGATTATATTTGTGGAACCAATTTGGTTGGGATGGAGTCGGATGACGAGTTGACGGAATTATGGAAGATGGTGAGGAAGAAGTGGTAGATGATGTTTCTTGTTCGGCGGAGATCATGGAGGTTAGTGAGATTATTTGTGAAAAAGAGGCGGAAAAACCCGCTCCCTTGGAATTAAAGGTTCTTCCATCACATTAGAGTATGCGTATCTTGAAGAGGGCTCATATTTTCCCGTTATTGTTTTGTCTAAGTTGAGTGAAGAAGAGAAGTCGAAGTTAATAGAAGTGTTGAAGACTTTCAGATATTCAAGGTATTAGCCCCGCTTATTGTACCCACCGAATTTTGATGGAAGACGAGTATAAACCGGTGGTTCAACCCCAAAGGCGTTTGAATCCAAATATGTAAGAAGTTGTCAAGAAAGAAGTGCTTAAGTTGTTGGATGCCGGGGTGATTTGTCCGATTTCAGACTCTCCATGGGTAAGTCCGACTCAAGTTGTTCCAAAGAAAGGGGGGATGACGGTTGTCATGAACGAGAAGAATGAACTCATCCCTTCACGTACGGTTACCGGTTGGAGGGTTTGTATTGATACCGTAGGTTGAATGATGCTACTCGCAAAGACCACTTCCCGTTGCCGTTTATTGATCAAATGTTAGAGTGTCTCGCAGGTTAGCAATTTTATTGTTTTCTTGATGGTTTTTCAGGTTATTTTTAGATTTCCATCGCACCGGAAGACTAAGAGAAGACGACTTTTACGTATCCGTATGGTACATATGCGTATCGTTGCATGCCGTTTGGGTTGTGTAATGCTCCGGCTACCTTTCAGCGTTGTATGGTGGCAATTTTTCAGGATATGATAGAGACGTCCATGGATGATTTTTCGGTGTATGGTAATTCTTTCGATCATTGTTTGGGTAAACTTGAGAGGATGTTGTAGAGGTGCATTGAGACGGAGTTAATGTTGAATCGGGAAAAGTGTCACTTTATGGTGACGGAAGGGATAGTTTTGGGCCATAAAATTTCAAGAGACGGTATAGAGGTGGATCGGGCGAAGATTGACACGATTAGTAGGCTCCCTCCACCGACGAATGTTAAGGCTATAAGAAGTTTTCTTGGTCATGCGGGTTTCTACCGGCGGTTTATTAAAGACTTTTCAAAGATTACCAGCCCGATAACCCGATTATTAGAGAAACATGTCCCTTTTGTGTTCGATGAAGAGTGTTTGAAGGCGTTTAACTTTCTGAAAGATCAACTTGTAAGTGCTCCTATTCTCGTGTCACCGGATTGGAATTTTCCTGTTGAGCTCATGTGTGATGCGAGCGATTATGCGGTTGGAGCGGTTTTGGGGCAAAGGCGTGAGAAACATTTACACCCTATTTATTATGCGAGAAAGACGTTGAATGATGTCCAAGAGAACTACACCACCACCGAGAAGGAACTTTTAGCCGTTGTATTTGCATTTGACAAGTTTCGGTGTTATCTCGTGCTTTCAAAGGCCACTGTTTTTACCGATCATGCAGCTTTGCGTTTTCTCTATCACAAGAAAGACGCGAAGCCCCGTCTCATACGGTGGATTCTTTTACTTTCTGAGTTTGATATAGAGATTAAAGACAAGAAAGGGGCGGAGAATGTTGCGGCGGATCATCTTTCTCGTTTAAAAGATCCGAAGAGAGAAGAGATTCACGAGGAAGAAATTGGTGATAGATTCCCTCATGAGTCGATTGATTTTGTTACGGCTGAAAAGCAAGGTTTGCCATGGTTCACTGATTTTGCTAATTTCTTATCTACCGGCCTTGTGTTGAAAGGGATGACTACTCAACAAAAGAAGAAGTTTTTCCGGGATGTTACTCGGTATGTTTGGGATGATTCTTTTCTTTTCAAGATTGGTGGTGACCGAATTCTTAAAAGATGTGTGTCGAAAGAAGAAGTGTTGAATATTCCGAAGCATGCTCATGAAGGTTTAACGGGCGGTCATCATGAAGCGCTTGCCACGGCTCAAAAGGTATTTGATTGTGGTTTTTATTGGCCATCGGTTGTAAAAGATGCGGTGGAATTTGTTAAGACATGTGATGCTTGTCAACGCACCTGAAATATTTCATCGAAAAACGAGATGCCTCAAAACCCCGTACAAACTCTTGAAATTTTTGATGTTTGGGGCATCGATTTTGTAGGACCGTTTCCCGTTTCTGGTGGTCACAAGTATATTTTAGTGGCGATACATTATGTTTCAAAGTGGGTTGAAGCCCAAGCATTGGCCACAAATGATGCTAGAGTTGTTGTGAAGTTCTTAAAAAAGTTGTTTACTCGGTTCGGAACTCCACGGGCAATTATTAGTGATCGAGGTACTCATTTTTGTAATTCCGTCATGGAGAAAGCATTAACTCGTTATGGAGTTACTCATCGCACCTCTACCGCTTACCATCCTCAAATAAATGGTCAACTAGAGAATGCTAATAGAGGGGTGAAGAGAATTTTGGAGAAGACGGTGGGAATAAGTCGGAAAGATTGGTCGGAGAAGTTGGATGACGCTTTGGGGGAATTTAGAACTGCGTACAAGACACCGTTGGGTACTACACCATTTATGTTACTTTATGGTAAAGCATGTAATCTTCCCGTTGAGTTGGAGCATCGAGCGTTTTGGGCTTTGAAGACGGTAAATGTTGATCTTACTGAGGCCGCTAGAAAGACGTATTTTCAAATTCATGAGTTAGAGGAACTTCGTAATGCGGCGTATTCTCGATCGTTGGATATCAAAGAAAGGACGAAAGTGCTGCACGATCGACGTTTAAAGGGAGGTAAAGACTTCAAGAAAGGTGATAAAGTATTGTTATTTAATTCTCGTTTGAAATTATTTGCAGGTAAGTTGAGATCCAAGTGGACGGGACCGTATTTGATGAAGGAAATGTTCCCATATGGGGCGGTGGAGTTATAGAATCCGGACAACGAAACATCGTGGAAAGTAAATGGCCATCGTCTAAAGCATTATCTTGGAGTGCCGGAGGATTCAACCGAGGTGGAGGAAACTCCCCTCGATCCATCGAACTAAATCATCGAAACGGGTTCTTGAGTGAAAACTCAAGTGTAGATTTTGTATAATTTCTTTAGATTATTTTCGGTTCTTTGAGTCACTAACTTTAGTTTTTTTTGTAGTTTTATTGCGTCGTCGAGTCGTCTCAAGGAATCATCACCAACAAAACGAGAGGTTTTACGAGGATTTGAAAGATGCCAGGTAAGTTTTACACGTCAAAATAACATAAAATGGGCATAACAAAGAGTTGGTAATTTTCTAAATTTTTTTCTAAGGCGAAATAGGCTTAAAAAAACGTCATAACTTTCTGTTAAAATACCCCGTCGCGCGCTCCGCGCAGCGCGAAGAAGAAAAAAAAACTGGCCACGCCCGCGGCGTGGCGCGACGAGGAGAAGCCCAAGCTGTCGCGCGACGCGGCGCCCTCACAGCCCCATATCAGATTCTTTTTTTTATTTTAAACCACTTTATATCATATTCTCATCACTTTTCAAAAATCCCTCTTTCACCTACAAGAACCCTAGCCGCGATTTACACTACATCTTCACCAAAATCTTCAATTTTTCACCATTAATCACTAAATTAAACCTCATAATCACTTTCCTATTACCCTAATATCATAACCCACCATCAATTTTCACCTAAAACTCACTAAATCTCTCACTTGCACACACTTTAATTCTTATATTTTTTTGCAAGTTCATCCGGGTTTTCACTATTCAAGGTATGATTTCTTGTATTTTTTTTGTAATCTTTGTATATTTTAATGTTAGTTTTAGCTTAGGTTTTGCTAACTTTGTTGTTAGGATTTGTTCAAGTAAGTTGTTTAAGTTCATTGTTGGGCGCGGTTTGGTTAGGGCTGGCAGTTTCGTTGAGATTTTGGGTGCGGTTGGTTGGGCTGGAATGTGTTGAAACTTTATTTTTCGCGGTTGCGGTTGGGTCGGTTTGGGTTTAAACGAGTGCATTTAGTGTTGGGTTTTGGTTTGAGATGTTGAACTTTGATTTTTTAGTAGTTAAAACGAGCCGGAAAACACTTTTTTATGCAATATATATTTTCCCAAAGTGTGGTTTTTCGCTCGTTTTCGGCTCATTTTTTTTGGGTTTTTGGCATTTGGGTTTAATTGGGACAATTAAAGTGCCGAGAGGAGGTGATGTTTGTTGAATCGGTATGAATGTTTTCGGATTTATAAGCTAGTAAAAGTCCTAAAAATATTGGTTATCCGTTAGCTTTTAAGTAAAAAAATAAACCACTCATACTTAATTGATTTTCATCTAAATGAGTCGGTTTAAAATAGTTTGTAACCTGAACTTCCAAAGTTTATTTTATTTTCAATTTTGATAAAAAAAAATTAAAAATTAAAAAATCCAAAAATTTAAAAAATTTATTTGTTTTATTCTTTTTAGTTTATTTACTTACTCCCATGTTTGTTTGCTTGTTTAAATGTGTTTAGATGTCAAACGAAGCGGGAAAGCGAAAATGAGGTCCGGCCGCGCGACCGAGAGGCGAGCCGGAACCAGTCATCTTTATGGAGCCGAGGACTCGGGTGATCGAGTACCAACCCAGACCGATTATGTTTAGAATAGCTCCAACCCTTAAGAAAAGTTCATTACTTAGGTTCGACGTTGATTCGCAAGAGTATGATCAAGTATGTAAGTTAATAAATTCGGATCTTCTCACGTTCAAGACGATTAATTGGGATTCGGTAGATTCGGTTGGTCAAAGGAGGCGTATTGAAGAGTTATTGGGCCCGAAATTTTTGGCCATGTTAGATTTAAACGAACCGCAATACCACTAGCTGACTCTAGAGTTTTTGAGCACGTTTCAATACAAAGATGGTAATTTTGCGTAGTCAAATGCGGTTTCGTTTTCTTTGGGAAGGTAGTTGTATAATATGACTATCGCACAGTTTGCGGTAGCAAGCGATTTTTATACGGATGAGGAGGTGAGAGAGCCGAGGATTCTGACTAGTATTCGGGGTGCGTTTAGGACTAAACAAGATGTTAGTTTCGGTCAGGATGAGTTGGCTGCTTTTTGGAATAAAATTTCTATTGGTTCATTTTCGGGATCGAATGTGGCTTCGGATATTCGGGATCTCGTGCTTCGGTTTATTCACTAAGTTTTGGTGAACACATTGATTGGTCGCGGTTCGGGCAACAGTAAAGTAAACTGGTTGGATATTTTTGCTTGTTGGCGATGCTTGATCATGTTTCGATTAATTATGCGAGTCTTTTAGCGTGTTCGTTTCATCGGACGAGACATGGGGGAACCCAAAATAGGTCAAAGTTGGATATGGGCCCATACATTCCACGTATTGCTAGAAATTTGGGTGTGTTTGATAGGGTTAAACCGGAAATTATGAAATTGGGACTCGGAAGAGATTTTTTGGAGGTTAAGGATTTGAGAAATGCGGGAATTTTGAAGGGGACTGACCCGTTAGCATGGGAGGATGTTAAGATGGGCTCATAGATTCATCCACCATCGAGGACCGCGGATGCTGCGACTATGAGAGCCGGTTTACCGACACGTCACAAGAGGCCGCTTCACAGATCAGAGAGACCGGGTGCTTAATTCCCGGTCAGAGAGCCTCTCCCCGAGGATATTACTTTGGATTCATTATACGAACGGATGGAGTCCAGTTTTGATTAGATCAGGGAGTATGTGACGGAGCAGCGAGATGGTTTGATGCAGATTATTCAAGAACAGCCGAGGTTGATTGAGGCGAACCAGAGAAGGCAGGATGAGCACATAAGATATATGATGACTGAACTGAGGATTAAGTTGCCCGCATCTCTTCGACAGCCGGACGTTGCGGGTCCGAGCGGGTCGAGTGATCCGAGTGGATCAGGGTATGGTTATAGATCACCGGTTAGGCCGGGTCATCCGGAATTTGATAATGCTGAGCCATAGCATATTCTTGAGCAGGAGTCGGAGGAGGAAGAAGACGAGGATTGAGTTAGAGTTGACGAGCTGGCATGGGAGTTTATGTTTTTTGTGATGTTTTTATTTTATTTTATGATGTTTTTTTTTTTATTTGGTCTGTACTGAGATATTATTTTAGACTATATGGTTGGGTTGGCGGGTTGGTAGTTGGTGGACGATGAAAACTTATAAGTAACATTTATTTTTTTTAGATATTATGTTTGATGTTACTTAGGTTTGTCGAGAGGAGTGACCATGTCCGTTCAGAAAGAGAGAATGAGTTACCATTTCATGTTGAGCGGTCGGTGAGGAGAGCACCCATGAAAATAGACTAGCACATTGACAGTCTCGCATATTACCAGCTAAGTCTTTTCCATTGTATTTTGTTTTTTTTATGTTTCATGTTTTTATTTTTATGTTTTTGTTTTTATCTTTTTAGGTTTTTTCTTTTTATTTTTATAATCTTAGCTTTTGCTTTTAATTTTTTCGAGTCGTGTTTCCCGTGCCCGCATTGAGGACAATGCAAAATTGAAGTGTGGGGATGAGATACAAGTGTTTCAACTAATTTTAGTTTTGTTTTCGTTTTTGTACTTGAGTTTTGATTATATATATATATATATATATATATATATATATATATAATTTGAAAAATGTCCCTTGAGTCTAGCGTTTGTTGCGTAAAAGTGGGAGCCGATGACATTTATCGGAAATTGGGTTTTCAAACTACTAATAATATGAGATAAATAAAAGAAAGCGCACTTAAATTGGGATGTGTTGGTAGGCTCAGCCTTGAAAATGAAAGGGCAATTTGATAAAATGGGTCGGAAATCTCTTGTGGGTAAAGCGTTTTGTCGGTAGAAAATAAGTATTGAAAGGTCAGCCATACTCAAGCCTCAATTATTGGTAAGAAAAAGTGGAGATATTATAAAATGTTTGAAAAGTTTAAAAAAATGGAATACGTTATCATATGATGCTTGGGTAGGTTTAACGTTAGAGTATGCCGTGTAGCCTGTGATATAAATCTTAAACTGCTAGTTTTAGTGTTTTACACATCATTGGTGTATGGTTTTATAACCTCAAATCTTGTATTGATGGGATGTCCCGGGTCCGGAGAACATGGGTCTGTATGCCGACTATTCATCTGGGTATTCACAATTCCAAATGGGGTTGTGAATATTTAAAATAAAAGCTAAAAAAGAGCAAACCCGAAGATTTCTGCCATATAAGTCTTTAAACATGATCACAAAAAGTACAAAAGTACAAATGCATTACAGACTTGATCATCCACGCTGTTAGCCATGTGGGGTCCCCTTGCTCGCGTCTCATTACCATTAAGAAACGAACCACAAGGGACACACCACATGTAAGCCCTACAAATGAAATTTTGCATACTCACCTATGGTAATGGTTCGGTGTATTGCTTGATAACGGGGGTATGTCATGTTGTGGGGAACACTAGCAATAAATTAAATTAACCTTAATAATATCTAATGGCTTCTTGGTAGACTTTGATGCTTAAGCTTAGGTGGATAAACAATACCCTTGATCGTCTTAACTATTCATAAAAAAATTGAGCAACAAAAAGTTTTAAATCGGTAATTTTGTGGTTTAAGTCAAGTTGGGGTGGTCTGGTACGGTAAAAGCAGAAAATAAGCGAGTCTTAATTGTGTAAACCACTGAGTACTATTATTTTCGGATCATATTTGTCCCGGTAAAGATTTAGGCAAGGGTTTAAGTGGACAACAATATCGGTGATCGCAGTTTTTGCGTTTTTCTGAGCTTTAAAAATTAACCTATATGTTTGTTAGACTGTAATTTTCCGATTCTGATCCAACTGCATCAAACTTTTTCAGGGACGAAAAAAGAATAGTGTGGGGATATTTGATATAATGCTAAATGTTTATGTTTTCCTTGTATATTTTATTAAATATTTTAATTGTTTTAGTTCGTTTTTAGTCAAGATTTGTATGCTACATAGGTTCCGAGATTTGATCGTGGACAAAAAGGAGGAAAAACGAGATAAAAAGAGCCAAAACGGAGATCCGGAACGCGTCAGGAGGGAGTCAGAACAGAGAACCAATCAGACCGGCCCGTTGGTGGAGCACGCCACGCCGCGGCGCCTAGGGACTGCTAGGCAAGATTTGATTCGTTTTTGCTTCTAGTTGAGCCTTGTTTTGGGTATTTAAACACTTTTAACTTATACCTAAAGATAACCTGAGGCCACTAGACGAAATTGGGAGTTCTTGGAGCTATCTTTCGAGTTTCGTGGTGATTTTGAAGGCAAGAGGGCAGCCGGTGAAGAGCTACACGTTCACGTTTGAAGTTTTACGGGTTTTATCATCCTTGATTCTTCGTTCTTTAGATTTTCACCATGTTTTCAGTTTTAATTGTTTTGTTTAATTTAGACTTTATGATGCTAGGCTAAATTCCATAAACTACCTAGGTCGTGATGAACCTTAGTTCGGTTTGATTTTTGTTTGGATTTCGTTTCGTTATGGATTTTATGTTCTAAGTAAACTGTTGAGTTTTGATTTAATTGATGCGTTTGATTGCTTGGTTTTGTTTACTTGAATTTATTGTTTCGCATTGCCCTTGTTGAATGTTTCATAGGATAGGGTTTTGTTAGGTCATTTACTTTGTGTTCTTGACTAGTTTGTGATTAATATCGATTAAAATCATAGAAACAATAAAATCAATTAAACAGATAAAAGTGAGCTGCTAGTCTAAAAAGATGTAAGGTGATAGGCTATTGATAGATCTATGCTTGTCGGGATTGCTAGATTTAGTTCTTCGTACGGAGTCCGTCTAGGTTTGATTGTCAGCTTAGTTTATTAAGTTAATTGAGTCTGCCTTTCTATCTTGAATTCCGCGCTGTAAGGTAGGTTTTCGTCATAAAAGATACTTAGACATAAGCTATTAAATAACCCTAAGGAAGTTTAATTAATAAACTGGTGAGTCTTAAAACTTGTTAGAAATCCATAGGCGTCTTCTTGAAGTTCAAGGGTCCTGTTCGGGTTTTCTATCAAGGTCCCATTTTATGATCTCAGTTCCATAACTTGAGTTTTCCGTCTAATTAATAACCGTAACTTTGGGGAGTCTAGCCTAGGTCGTTAACTTTATCATTTGAATCAATCCAAGTTTTATTAATTGTATTCTTTAGTTAAATTAATTAGGTTAAGTTTTTATATTAAATTAATTAATTAAGTATTAATGATTATGTTTTTATTATTATTATTATTATTATTATTATTATTATTGTTATTATTAAGGCAGAGTTGCATATTTTATTAATTAGTTTATTATTAGTTTAATTAAAGTAATCATTAGTTAATTATTATTAAGTTTTAATTATTAGTATTAAATCCCCTCTCAAATATTACTAATAAATAGTCGTGTCTTGTTTGCTAATTTCGTAATTTAAAGAGTTTCATGGGTTCGATATCCGGACTTACTTAGCTGTACTACAATCGATCGGTTCACTTGCCGGTTAGTAGTTTATGGGTTTAGAGTATTCATTAGTGTCTAGATTAGTATAATTTTAGTTACTTATTATTTGACTACTTTTAGAACATCAAAAGCCTTATTATATTTTATTTTAGATGTCTTCAAGATCCATGAAACGTAGTGTTTTTGAGTCATCCTCTTCAATAAAAGAAATAATATAAACAGTTTGTCATTTTAATATTATTTGTTTACTCTCTAATTGTTATATTATATTATATTTTATTTTTTGAAAACGTGCAGTGTCAACGGAAAGAGAACCATTGAGTATCATATCCAACTGTAATATTTTGAAATGACTATTCGTTAATAGGTTTTCATATATTTTATTTATTATTCTGTTGGATTCAATTATAATATTTACACCAAATTATGAGATATACTATAAATGTTAATTTTAAGTAAATATATTTTTTTGCTATGCGCTATGTATTTTACAAAATTGGACATACACCCAAAAATGTAGATACTCATTTTAACATATTACAATGTTAAAAACGTATACTTATATTAACAACAAAAAATAATGTCAAAATGATTACAAATTGGAATGATAAGAATTAAGATTGTTATTTTGTATATTTCCGTTTTATTTTTATATGTTTCGTTTTTAATTAAGAATTAAAGCCTCTTAGGGCCAGGGATGGCCCGCCCCGCCCCCCTGTTTTTTTACGCGGTAGTGTAAATTTACTAGTTTTCGCCCAAAAATTTTATATGTAGTGTAAATTTATCAGTTTTCGACAGAAATTTTATATATGTAGTGTAAAATTTCGCCGTTTTGGCCAAAATTTTTTATACGTCGTGTAAAATTTAGCCGTTTTCACCTGAAATTTTCTATACGTGTTGTAAATTTAGCCGTTGTCGGCCGAAAATTTAAGTCCGCCCCCTTTGTGAAAATTTGTATACATTTTAAGTTCGCTCCCCCCCCCCCCCCGAGTGTCTTAGTCCAAGCTTCGCCACTGCAAACAATTTTATAATTACATTAACATATTACATAACCAATTTTTTTTAAATATTTTACAAAATCTAACATACGTTAGTACCGACAATAATTAGTTTTTAATAAATTTTAAGTTTAATAAACGTTTTGCTTAATTTATTCTAATAACAATTAACTATGCAGTTGCTGTAACATCCCAAATTTCAATAATAATAATTTATATATTATTTCTTACAATTGACGAGTTTACTTAAGTTATTAGAGAAATAATAAAATTATAAAGAAGAGAAGATAAGTAGGGTATATATATGGAATTAACTATGGAATAAAAAGGAAAGATGAGCTTAGGTCCATGGTCTTAAGGGAGTATAAATACACCCTTAAACCCTAAATCTTTCCATTTCCATCCATCATATCCTTATTATCCCATACACACTCAAAACACACACACTTAAACACACCCTATGGCCACAAGAGAGAAGGTGAGATCCGGGATCAAATGAGCAATGGTCTTTGATTAATCCTTGATAAACAAGCACGGATACGTGATTCAAGTCCATAACCAAAGTTAGTCGTGACCTAAAAACTGTATAAAGGTATGTTCTTGATCTTAAGGTTACGTTTTTATGAACGAATAATTATGAAACTTAAACCTAGAGTAGATCGGGTCTAGATAATTCATAAAGTCGTAAACTTGAATATTAGAATGGACCTAACAAAGTTACGGTTATGAACGGTTCATCAAGAAAACCCTAGGTTTAGCTTAATGGACGATTTATGCTTAAAGGTTTATGCTTTATACTTAAAACGGATTAGATCGTGGTGAAGGGATACTAAAGAACGTAAAAACCGGTTAGGGAGGTTTGGGGTTTAGGTGATTAAAAGGATAATCATGGACCGATTAACCGTTATTGAGCCTAAAATGGAATTTAAGATAGGAAAAATCTGTGCTGAAAGCATCAGACAAGGGTTCTCGGACCTGAGCCTCCATATGGGTTCTCGGTCAACGCGAGAACTCGGTCAACATGAGTTTTCGGCCACTTGAAGTTCTTGGTGACCAAGATTTCTCGGTCACTTAGCGATTTCGGTGACCATGTGTTCTCGGTCAACCCGAGGGTTCTCGGTCAACACATTGGTTCTCTGCCAAGAGATTTCAGTTGACCCAATTTATTTTTGGGCCTGACCCTAGTGGGCCTAAATGCTTTAATGGACAGATGGGCCTGACTTAACTAAATCCACATGGTTCTAAGCCCATACCTAATTTAAAATAGACAACCCATTATCATAAGTTAAATAACAAGCCCAACCTAGAAAAATACATTGGTTAACTAAAATACAAATTTAATCAATTATAGGGTTGATTAACATACGATTGATTAATATATATATATATACACATATATAACAGTTAGCCGTGCGCTATTAAAGAAGGGGATAACGATTAACGGTGAACGCAACATGATTCATGTGAGTTTCTAGCCCCATTTATGTGTTATGTTTTTGGGGCTGTGTGCATACTCGATGTGTTTGTTAATACATTTATCCTAAGTGATAAGTGTATGATTTATGTGATTATGTGAAAGGTAAAAATGATTGCTCGTCGGTACGAGAACGATCTTCGGATATTGCACGTACTGTCAAGTTATAATGTTATGTATTAAATATGAATTATATGTATGTATGATATGAATGAATGTAAGAGATAGAACGGCAGAAAAGTGACCGGTCCCTTTAATAATCTCGAGGCAGAAAAGGGACTGGACCCTAATAATATCCCAGGCAGAAAAGGGACTAAGCCGTTTAATAATCTCGAGGTAGAAAAGGGACTGGACCCTAATAATATCCAAGGCAGAAATGGGATCGGACCCTAATAATATCTGAGGCAGAATAGAATAAAATAAAGTAGAATTTGAATTATGAAAGTATGAATGAAAGTATATATGTTTGTATGCATGTAAAGTATGTTATGACATTAACTAGAACTCACTCAACGTAGCTTACTTTTAGTATGCACGCATGTGAGTAGGATGAGACAGCTCGCTTTTGGGGAACACGTGGCATTGTATAAGAGGCTGGCATCGGAAAACTTAAGACGTTTATGTTTAATATTATGATACTTTGAAAGACAAGATGTTTATTTTAAGACAAGTAGGGATTAATGTAATGTTTTATGAATGTTTTTATATTCAGTGTATGTTTTTATTAACTCTGATGAATAGAACTATGTTGATGAGTAAATCCAACGCCCAAATGTAAGGCACCGGTAACGTGGCCTTACAAGTTGGAGCAAAGTTCGAGAGATTTAAGCATCCTACATGCTTAGACTCGAACAGAGAATGGATTTAAGTAAAAATATGTTTGTTCAAGAATGCCATGTCTCACTCAAGCAAGCTTAGTAAAGGTAAAAGTGTATGGTTAAATAATAAATGTTAATGTTTTCTTGATTAATAGGGATATGATTTCTTGCTTGTTTGACTGTTTAACTGTTTAAGATTAGAATCAGCACATATAGACTCATAAAAGGAAGTGTATAGGACACGGAAAGTAACGTGATCAGCTAATCACAACTGGCCACTATTATTACCTGTTAGCCTTACTATCCTTGTACTAAATCATTCCTTGAGTGATGATGTTTGTGTTTTCCCTTTTAGAATACAATGGCTGGAACGGGAGGAAATGTGGGAGATGGAGGAATTATGAGAGCTGGAGGTCGCACTGGACGTCGTGGCAGGCCTCGTCGTGTCCAACGACCTTCGGTCGAAACAGCTTCCAACACCGGAGATGAAGGAAGCGCAGCTAGAGGAAATCCGAACAACAACAAAGGGATTCAACTGGATCCCGCAATTCAAGCAGCTATCGTCCAAGCTATAGCCACTGCTGTGAAGAATATGACTCCTGGAGGGTCTGTTGGAATCCGTGAAAGAACTGCTGAAGGGGTGGGTGGTGATGGTAGGAGAGATGAGGAAGGATAGAGGGAAGCCTCGAGTGGGGTTAAGTCTGGGAAAGCGAATGGTCGAAAGAAAGGCCGAGGAGGGTGCAATTATAAGTCCTTCAAGGGATGCGAACCGCCGAAGCTGATTGGTTTGGGAGACGCAATCGCTACTCTTCAATGGATAACCACTATGGATATGGTTATCCGCATTAGCGAGTGTCGTCCCGACCAAGCTGTCGGTTATGCCACCCAATCCTTTGTTGATGAGGCGATGTATTGGTGGGAATCGATGGAGCAGAGGAAGAGTCAAGAGGAGATTAAGGCTATGAAGTGGGAGGATCTGAAAGAGTTGGTGATGAAAAGGTTTTGTGCTGACACCGAAGTTGAGAGGGCGGAGATGAAGTTTCTAAATTTTAAAGCTGGAACGATGACTCATCGTGAGTATACCACCGAGTTCAACCGAATGTCTAGGTTGGTATCCGAAATGGTTAACACCGAAGCTAAGAGAATCAAGTGCTATGTGAGGGGGTTGCCACAGAAAGTCCGCAAACTAGTCCGGGCAAGTAAACCTGCTACCTTTGATTCTGCTGTCGAACTCGCAGAGATGGTTTAGGCAGACCTGGCTACGGATGATGTGGTGGTGGAGGACGAGAAGAAAGAGAAGAAATGGGTCGCTCCTATTAAACGACACGGTACCCAAATGTGGAACCCTAAGAACAAGCAACCAAGAGTTTGGGAGAACAGGTCGTGCAAGACTTGTGGCAAGGCACACAGTGGTGAGTGCAGGTGGGGTAAGGGTTCAGATGTTTGTTATAGGTGTGGGAAGGGTCATGCTGGTGAGTGCAAGTGCGGTATGAATGCGTGCTACAAGTGCGGGAAGGTGGGGCATTACGCTCCAGATTGTACTGCAAAGTCCGCCTGTTACAAATGCGGTAAAACGGGTCACTTTGCAAGGGAATGTACTGAGAGTGAAGCTGGGGGAAGTGGAAAGAAGGATGCAGAACCAACCAGGCCAAAACCAGAGCCTACATGCTGACCTAAGAGCAAGCTAAGCAAATTCCAGATGCCGTGACAGGTACATTTCTAGTAAACGGGATTTCTGCTTCAGTACTATTTGATTCAGGTGCTAATAAAAGTTTCGTAGCCACAACATTTAGCAAATTAGCCAAAATGAAATTTTGCCGAGTGTCTGAAACTTTTATAGTAGAAACCTCTAATGACACTTTGATTAAAATAATGAAAATGGTTGAGGACTGTAAGATAGAATTAGAGGGACATGAGTTCCCTGTCACTTTTTATGTTATGACCATGGGAGGGTTCGATGTGGTTTTGGGGATGGATTGGTTATCTGAGTTTGAAGCTCAGATAGTGTGTAAGAGTAGGATAATAAGGTTAAAATCCTTGGATGGTAGTACAGTGACGGTTTATAGTGATAAGGAAAGTTCTGGGCTTAATGTCATTTCGATGATAAAAGCCGAGGGTCTGTTAAGACGAGGTTGCGGTGCTTACCTGGCGTATGTTGTCAACGCTACGGCTGAGATGAAAGAAATGAAAGATGTTCCTATCGTGCGGGACTACCCAGAAGTATTCCCAGGGGAACTTCCAGGGTTGCCACCGGAACAGGAGATAGAATTTCAAATAGATTTAGTACCAGGAGCCCAACCTGTCGCGAAGGCACCCTACCGTCTAGCACCGTCCGAAATGAAAGAATTAATGTCCCAACTGCAAGAACTCCTCGATAAGGGTTTTATTAGACCAAGTGTTTCCCCGTGGGGCGCGTCAGTGTTATTCGTGAAGAAAGAATGACGGAAGCATGAGAATGTTCATAGACTATCGCGATTTGAACAAACTTATCGTAAAGAATAGATATCCTTTGCCAAGGATTGATGATCTGTTTGACCAACTGCAAGGTTCAAGTTGGTTTTCACGAATAGATCTCAGATCGGGCTATCATTAGCTAAAAGTGAAAGAGGCAGACATCCCTAAGACAGCGTTTCGTACGCGATATGGACACTATGAGTTTCTCGTAATGTCATTCGGTCTAACGAATGCTCCTGCAACATTTATGGACATAATGAATAGGGTGTGTCGACCGATGTTGGATAAGTCAGTTATCGTTTTCATCTACGACATATTGATTTATTCAAAGAGTGAGTCTGATCATGTCGAGCATTTGAGAGAGGTATTGGAGACTCTGAAGAAAGAGAAGTTGTATGCTAAGTTTTCGGAATGCGCATTCTGGTTAAGAGAAGTACAATTTCTAGGTCACGTGATAAATCCTGAAGGGATTACCATGGACCCCGCTAAGATTGAAGCGATAACGAATTGAAAGACTCCACAAAATTCGACTGATATACGAAGCTTCTTAGGGTTAGCTGGCTACTATAGGAGATTCATCGAAGATTTCTCCAAGATAGCCGCACCGTTGACCGGTATGACCCGAAAGTCGGTAGTATTTAGTTGGGGGAAGTTTCAAGAAGAAGCTTTTGAGGAACTTAAGAAAAGACTCACACAAGCTCCAATCCTTTCTTTACCCGATGGTGATGAGGATTTGGTTGTTTGTACCGATGCTTCATATCATGGGTTAGGTTGCGTGTTGATGCAACGAGGTAAAGTGATAGCTTACGCATCTAGACAGTTGAAAGTCCACGAGAGTACTTATCCGACGCAAGATTTAGAACTAGCAGCTGTAGTGCATGCTCTTAAGATATGGAGACATTATCTGCATGGCACTAAGTGTACCATCTACATAGATCATAAGAGTTTAAAATACTTATTCAAGCATAAGGAGTTTAATATGAGGCAAAGGAGATGGTTGGAGTTGATTAAGGACTACGGCTGCGACATAAAATACTATTCTGGTAAAGCTAATGTGGTTGCCGACGCGCTAAGTCGTAAGAATGAGGAAGTCATAGCAACAGTAAAGTCTTACCAGTTGATCATGAATTCAAGCCTATTTAAAGAAATGATCAAAATGCAATCAGAAGTGTTGGAAGATGAAGAGCTAGTGAAGAAAGAAAGGATTTTCGGACAGCAGGACGAGCTGATGGAAAACACTCATGGTGTTAAGACTAGGTTTGAACGTTTGTGGATCCCACGTCATGGAGATCTTAGAGATCGAATCTTAGATGAAGCTCATAAGTCAAGATACTCAATTCATCCTGGAGCTACTAAAATGTACCAAGATTTGAAAAGAGATTACTGATGGCCAAGAATGAAAAACAATGTGGTGGATTATGTCAGTAAGTGCCTGATGTGCAAAAATATATATATATATATATATATATATATATATATATATATATATATATATATATATATATATATATATATATATATATATATATATATATATATATATATATATATAAAACACAAGTCGCAACTAAGCTTTAAAAACCAAACAATCTATCCTAGTTCACACAAACGGCAAGTGTACCGGTCGCGTATAAAACAGATGAGGAAAGTCCGGATATCGAACTCGAAGACACGTGAAAACGTTTATAATCACTAAACTCTAACCAAGACTCACCAAAATATTTAATTGATTTTTTTTAGATTTGATTTAACTACTTAACTTAACTAAATGAAAACTTTTGACAAAACTTCGGAAACTTTGACTGCAGTGATAAAAACGTCTACCTAGGTAAGAATCATATTGAAGGAGATGACAAGACAATGGATTGAAAACTCTCACGACACCGGTTCTAAAGGATGACACAACTAAGGTTCGCTCAAGAAGGTCAAATCACCTCTCGGTCTCACTAACAAACTCTAACTTATCTTAGTTGATTTTAAGAACAAACCGGGAAAACAAATTATTAACGTGTTCTAATGCCGACTCACCTCTCGGTCTCACCGACACACTAGCCTAATGGAAACGAATACTACGCAACCAAGGATAGAGGAACAATTCAACTTAACTTAAACTAGACCAACAAATCGCTCAAACACCCAAACCCGACAAGAACAAAACCCGCTCTCGCGCGATCTTAATTTTAACAAGTAAAAGTAATGAGACGAGTTTACTTCTTATCACCTCTCGGTCTCTAAGAAGGTGTTTGACAACTGATTTTATTTAATTAATTTACCCACTTATCCCTATGGTTGTACTTCCCGCAAATAAACCCTAAACACAAAGTAAAGAGTCTTAAACATGCAACAACTAATCAAAACCGATTCAATTAATTAAAGCACGAGGTTATTAGGTATAATCAAACAAAACACAGCCACTAAACACAATCTAATTTACTGTTAAATCAAACTTTACATTAACAATTTAAGCCATGATCATTAACAATCCATATTACTAGTCAAAACCTAACAATATTCATCAAACCTAGGTAGAACGAACAAGATTAGCTACTCATTGATTTTGGACAGCAGCAATATATCAAATTAAACATCATATAACTCAACATAAACATAATAAAACTCATTCAATGATCAAGAACAATTAAACACAAGTCAATCTCTAAGTTACTAGCAAAACAATCCAACAAAAAGATCAAGTTCAACTAGTTAGGGTTCTTTAACAAGAGATAAAGTTTATGAATGAATACTTATGATTTATGGCTGAGATTATGAGTTTAGATGATGCCTAGAAGCTGCACAAGACTCTCCTTGGTGTTCTTCTTCCTCTCCAGCCGTCACAACCACCAAACCCTAGCCGCCAAACTCTTTTTCTTTCTTCCTTTGCTGCTGCCGATCGCAAGTTGTGGGCAGAATTGGGGCTACTGAATTTCGGGATTTAGGGCTGGTATATGGCAAAAAATTAAGTTAATTAACTTAATATAATATCATGTAAGGCTTCTAACTTGTGGGCTTGGGTCGGGCCTTGAGTTGTAGTTTTAAAACTTGACCAAAAAGGCCCCTAGAGTCTTCCAACTTAACTCTTTTTTCACCATCTTTCATAAACCTACAATTAACATTTAAACTTTGTAAATTATTGCACTTAACCCCCAATACTTTCATAAAATAAACAATTAAGCATAAAAACCATGATAAAATCATAAGGAAAGTAAGTGTGTTTTACAACACATCAAACATCCCCACACTTAAGACTTTTTCGTCCCTGAAAAAGATTTGACTGCAGTTGGATCAGAATCGGAAAATCAAAGTCAAATCAAACATATAGTTTAGATTTTAAAGCTCAGAAAAACGCAAAAACCGCTATCATCGATATTGTTGTCCACCTAAACCCATGCCTTAATCTTTACCGGGACAAATAAGATTCGACAATAATATTACTTAGTGGTTTACACAATTAAGACCCGCTAATTTTCAGCTTTTACCAGACCAGACCACCCCAACTTGACTTAAACCTCAAAGTTAGCAGATTTAAAACTTTGTTGCTCAATATTTATGAATAGTTAAGACGATCAAGGGTATTGTTTATCCACCTAAGCTTAAGCATCAAAGTCTACCAAGCAATCATTAGATACGATTAAGGTTCAATTTATTAATAGCTAGTGTTCCCCACAACATGACATAGCCCCGTTATCAAGCAATACCCCAAATCCATCACCATAGGTGAGTATGCAAAATTTCATTTGTAGGGGCTTACATGTAGCGTGTCCCTTGTGGTCCGTTTCTTAATGGTAATGAGACGCGAGCAAGGGGACCCCACATGGCTAACAGCGTGGATGATTAAGTCTGTAGTGTATTTGTACTTTTTGTGATCATGTTTATAGACTTATAAGGGTTTGCTCTTTGGATTTATTTTAAATATCCAAAACCCCACTTAGGAATTGTGAATACCCAAATGAATAGATTGCATACAGACCCATGGTCTCCGGACCCGAAGCATCCCATCAATACAGGATTTAAGGTTATAAAACCATACGCCAATGAGGTGTAAAACACTAAACTAGCAGTTTAAGATTTATATCACAGGCTACACAGCATACTCTAACGTTAAACCTACCCAAGCATCATATGATAACGTATTAAAATTTTTAAAAACTCACGATACTTCCACTTTTGCATACCAAAATTTGAGGCTTGAGTATGGCCCGACCTTTCATTGCTTATTTTCCACGGACAAAACGCTTTACCCACAAAAGATTTCCGTTTAACCGTTTTATCAAATTTGTCCTTTCATTTTCAAGGCTGAGCCTACCGACACATCCCAAGTTAAGTGTGTTTTCTTTTATTTATCTCATATTATTATTAGTTTGAAAAACCGATTTCCGGTAAATATCATCATCTCCCACTTTAATGCAAAAGAAACTAAAAACAAGGGACACATTTTTTTTAAACAACGTACGAAAACGAAAAACAAGTGAAAACTTTTTATTTTTAAAATTTTTTTTCTACAACTAAGTAAAATAAATTCCCATCCCCACACTTAGAACGAAATCGTCCTCAATGAGAACAAGGAAAAGAAATAAAATAAAAATAAAACGTAAAGCATAAAATTAAAACTTGAAAGAACAGAAATTAAAATAAAGAACGGGTTACTCCCCTGGTTTAGATGCAGATTCTTCATCAGCTGTGTATGACTCGAACGAACGACCGTATAACATTTCATTCACGGCCACAACCTCTGGTGAACCAGTTCCAAAACGCCATCAAAGCTACCATGCGCATAATAATACCTGTAAAAACTCAAACTCGCTCGCATGTAGCGGCGTACAAAACAGAAAACAAAAACATAAAAAATAAACATATTTTTGTGTTTTTGATTTTTTTTATAAATATAAATAAAAATAAAACAAATAAAACAGATAATAAAGAGAATCATAATACAAACTCTACAACTCGGCTGTCTCCCCAGTGATGCATCCATCACGCCTATTCCTCGGTGAATGAGTCAAGGTAGAACACCTCGACTGTCTGATCAGTTATCGGCTCTCCTATGTAGTGCTTTAATCTATGGCCGTTCACCTTAAACTTCCCGCTTCAATCTTGTATCTCAATCGTGCCATATGGGAAAACCTCAGTGACCGTGGACGGTCCCGACCATCGGGATTTCAACTTTCCCGGGAATAACCTCAACATTGAGTTATACAGTAAAATCTTATCCCCACACTTGAACTGCTTATTACCCTTCAATTTCCTGTCATGCAGTTCTTTCATATGCTTCTTATACCGAAATGATTGTGTATATGCGTGATCCCAGAGCTCTCTAATTTGTGTAATTGATGGAAACGAATACCCTCTGTGGCGGGTAAATCAAGATTAACCCTTTGAAGGGCCCATGAAGCGCGGTGTTCCAATTCAACAGGAAGATGACAGGCCTTCCCATAAATCATTCGAAATGGTGTGGAACCAGTAGGAGTCTTGTAGGCTGTACGGAAGGCCCACAGAGCGTCATCTAATTTGTCGGACCAATCCCGACGATTTGAACCACCGTTTTCTCGAGAATACGTTTGATTCCCCGATTACTCACTTCTACCTGCCCACTGGTCTGTGGGTGGTAGGCGGTCGCAAGCTGATGGGTGACCCCATAACGCTTCAACGCCTTATCCATCTGCGAGTTGCAAAAGTGAGTGCCTCGATCACTGATCAAGGCTTTCGGGAATCCAAAATGAGAAAATAGACTTTTCAAAAAACGGACTACCGCTCGGGCATCATTGGTGGGTAGAGCTTTAGCCTCAACCCACTTAGACACGTAATCGACGGCCACGAGTATGTATTTGTTTCCACGCGAAGATGGAAACGGTCCCATGAAATCAATACCCCAACTATCAAAAACCTCACAAACTTGAATGGCATCTGGGGCATTTCGTTTCGCGAAGAAATGTTGCTGACACGCTGGCAACGATCACAACTCTTAACGAACAGATGAGCATCCTTAAAGATAGACGGCCAGTAAAAACCAGAATCAAAGACTTTCTTTGTCGTAGAACTCACACCGTGGTGACCTCCAGTCGGTCCCACATGACAATGGCTAAAAATTTGCCCTCCTTCCTTGACATCTACACACCTTCTAATAAGCTGATCAGCACCAATGCGGAAAAGATATGGATCGTCCCAAAGGTAAAATTTGATGTCAGCAAAGAATTTCTTCTTTTGCTGGTAAGGCATCTTTGGGAGGTATCCGTCAGCAAGATAGTTAACGAAATCAGCAAACCATGGAAAACCTTCCTCTTGTGCAGTAACAAACATCAGACTCTCCGTCGGAAAACGATCGTAGATCCTAACTCCCGAATCTTCTAAATCAACTCCCTCTAGACGTGAAAGATGATCAGCCGCCACATTCTCGCCCCCCCCCCCCCTTTTATCACGGATCTCTATATCGAACTCTTGAAGCAACAGCATCCATCGGATAAGGAGAGGCTTAGCATCCTGCTTGCTGAAAAGATATCTAATAGCGGCATGATCCGTATAAACAATCGTTTTGGACAAAACCAGATAGGACTTAAATTTGTCGAAAGCGAACACCACAGCTAAAAGCTCTTTTTCGGTGGTGGTATAGCTTTCCTGTGCACCATTTAAGGTCCGGCTCGCATAGTAGATCGGATGGAAATGTTTATCCTTCCGTTGTCCAAGAACCGCTCCGACTGCGAAGTCGCTCGCGTCACACATCAATTCGAATGGTAACGACCAGTCGGGAGCAACCATGATCGGGGTCTTTTAGAAGATCGAACGCCTCGATACACTGCTCATAAAAAACAAATGGAGCATCCTTCTCCAAAAGTTTGGTCATGGGTCTCGCGATTTTAGAAAAATCTTTGATGAACCGGCGGTAGAACCCGGCATGACCTAGAAAGCTACTAATTGATCTCACAGAAGTAGGCGGGGGAAGATTAGAAATGGTCTCGACCTTTGCCCGGTCAACCTCTATCCCCGCACTTGAGATCCGATGACCTAGAACAATGCCCTCGCGAACCATGAAATGAAACTTCTCCCAGTTAAGGATTAGGTTGGTGTCAACGCAGCGGGACATCATCCTCTCGAGACTTGATAAACAATGATCGAAGGAACTCCCAAATATGGAAAAATCGTCCATGAACACCTCTATGGAGTCCTCGATCATATCATGGAAAATGGCCACCATACACCTCTGGAATGTGGCCGGAGCGTTACAAAGTCCTAACGGCATACGTTTGTAAGCAAACGTGGGCAGGTGAAAGTGGTTTTCTCCTGGTCATCGGGAGCTATCGAAACCTGGAAGTACACGGAGAAACCATCTAGGAAGCAGTAGTACTGCTGACCTGCTAAACGCTCTAACATCTGATCAATGAATGGGAGAGGAAAGTGGTCTTTCCTGGTGGCATCATTCAGTCGGCGATAGTCGATGCAGACTCGCCATCCCGTCACAGTCCTCGTGGGAATAAGCTCGTTCCACTCGTTGGTGACGACAGTCATGCCACCCTTTTTAGGAACCACTTGGACTGGACTCACCCAAGCACTATCAGGAATGGGGAAAATGATCCCCGCATCAAGGAGTTTAATGATCTCCTTCTTTACGACCTCTTGCATTTTCGGATTAAGCCGCCATTGCGGCTGAACGACAGTTTTGAAATTTTCCTCCATGAGGATTTTATGAGTGCAAAACGAAGGGTTGATACCCTTGATGTCAATAATCGTCCATGCAATAGCCTCCTTGTGCTCTCGTAGCACCCTCAACAACTTCTCCTTCTCGATCTCGGTCAAAGCAGATGCAATGATAACCGGAAGCTTCCTCTCTTCATCTAAAAATGCATACTCAAGGTGGGTAGGTAAATCCTTAAGCTCTAAGGAAGAAGGAGGACTCTCGACTGAAGGTCGGTCCATCGGATCGTCTCGTACGATCTCAGCAGACACGCCAGATTCAGGGGTATGCGACTCTGTGTCGTCATTTAAGGACTGATTGGTTACGGCAACCATTTCAATATCCGGAATCTCCCTATCGAGAATCTGGGTGTCGGAGGCAGATCCTCCACAAATTTCGCTGAGAAACTCCCCGACATGCTCCATGATGGTATCAATGAAGTATAAGGAGTCATCAGCAAACTTGGGGTGTTTCAGTGACTGTCGAACGTCAAAGGTGACGTTCTCATCCCCAACTCTTAAGATTAATTTACCCTCGCAGACATCGATCAATGCCTGTGCAGTGGAAAGGAATGGTCGGCCTAAGATGAGTGGGACACTATCGTCATCGTTCATGTCCAGGATGACAAAGTCCACCGGGAAGATGAACTTGTCGACACGAACAAGCATGTTCTCGACCACCCCTCGGGAGTATTTCACAGAACGATCAGCAAGCTGGATACTCATACGGGTAGGCCTCGGTTTTCCTAGACCCAACTTGCGATACACAGAATACGGCATGAGATTAATACTGGCAACAAGATCTGCCAGCGCATGGACGACCGTATTATCACTCAAGATGCAGGGAATTGTGAAACTCCCAGGATCAAACATCTTTTCTGGTAACTTTCTCTGCAAGACTGCAGAGCAACCAGCACTCAGAGGAATGGAAGAGACTTCGGCTAACTTCTCTTTATTCGAAAGAATATCCTTAAGAAACATTGCGTATTTGGGCATTTGCGTAAGTGCCTCAAGGAAAGGAATATTAAGATGAAGTTGCTTCAGAAGATCAAGAAATTTGGAGTTCTGCTCCTCGTCTCTATCCCTACGGACTCTCCCGGGATATGGGAGTCTAGGTTTGTAGACTCTTGGTGGTGTGCTGAGTAATGGTTGGTTCTCGGCCTGTGCTGAACTTCCGGGGCTGTGCCTCTGATGCACCTTGGCCGGTGGAGACTCCAACTGAATCTCCTCTTCTACCTGCTCCTCTACATCTACCGCAGGCTCATTAACGACTCCTCTCGTCGCCTCTTGAATCACGGGCTCGCTACGTGCCCCTGCACCGCTCCTTGTCGTCACAGCCTTCGCGAATGCCTTCAGATTTTGTTCAGTGTTACTTGGAAGTGTATCTGGCAACCTCTCATTTAGACGACTTACTATCTCTCCCATCTGACGCTCAAGATTTTGAATTGACGCTCCTTGATTTCTCATGAATGACTCGTGCTCCCGGAATTTCTCTTGAGTTTCTTTGTGACGGGAGTCCTCTCGAGTCATGAGTTGCGACAGAATCTGTGTCTGATGTGCCATCATCTCCTCTAACGTGGGCTTCTTCTCCCCACTACTCGTTCCCTCACCGGAATCCTGGAATAGGCTCTGACGTTGCTGGAAGCCGGACTGATTTCCGTTCCTCTAGTTGGAATTTTGGTTACCTCTCCACCCGAATTATAAGAATTGAAAGTATGTTGATTTCGGTTTGGATTATTAATGAAGTCGACTGCCTCCTCCTGGAAACCTATGGAGCACTGAACAGTATCATGTCCCCCTCTACAGATCTCGCATATCCTACTTTTCACCTGCAAGTCCTTCACGATCTTTGCTAACGCTTCAACTTGTGCCGCAAGTGCGGTGCTCGTGTCGACCGAATGCATGCCGCGTGATATAGATTCGACGGTTTTGGTACTCTTAACTGGTGGTCGCTAGTATCCACTCATGGCTAAACCGTTAAACAAGGAAATGCAGTCATCCGTATCCTTCGTTGTCAGTAGGTTACCTCCTGCAGATGTGTCGAGCATACTCTGAGTTGCGTACGTCACTCCGTTGTAGAACTTCTCAACAACCGCCCAGTCTTGTAGGCCGTGGTTTGGACATAACGCAAGTAGATTTTTGAACCTTTCCCACGCCTCGTAGAAGCTCTCGGTGTCCTCCATCTGGAAAGAATGAATTTGGTTACGCAAACGAGCGGCCTTAGCCGGAGGATCGTATTTTTCAAGAAATTGGGTCTGCATGGCAGCCCAAGTAGCAATGGATCCCTATGGGAGGGACTCAAGCCACAGACTCGCATGATCAATGAGTGAGAACGGAAAGATTCGGAGTTTGATGGCGTCTTCGGATATTCCGGCAAGATGAAACGTGTCGCAAATTCGTGTGATGCGAGTGATATGAGCATGTGGGTTCTCATGGAGTAACCCGTGAAATTGAGCAGAATGAGCAATCGTGTTCAGAACATTAGATGGAATCTGCCGAGTCATTTGAACTCCTATAGCTGGTGGAGCAATGCTTGATCTCGCGCCAGCATCGACCGGACGGGCCCGGTCTGCAACTGTCCTCCTCGGTGGTGGATTCGCGTCGCCCATAATCCTATCCCTAATGACGGGTTCAGAAAAAGTAGGAGAAGAGAATGTATTACCAACGGATATAGATGAACTGGAAGACGGTTTTGTACGATGTCTCTCACAAAGCTCTCTCTCTGGTTCGGGGAATCCTTCAATTTCTGGTGGTCCTAGAGATCGAGTACGTCGCATACAACTATTAACATAAATAAAAGAAACTATAATTAGCTAAACTATTTTAAACTAACAAACAAAACAAAACAAATAAGAAAAACAAGTAGTAAACAAGGCAAGTCCTAACTCGAGTCGTTCTTAATACGCCTCAAACCGTGTCCCCGACAACGGCGCCAAAAACTTGATGTGCGAAAAAAAAATATATATATATATATACATATATATATATATATATATATAACACAAGTCGCAACTAAGCTTTAAAAACCAAACAATCTATCCTAGTTCACACAAACGGCAAGTGTACCGGTCGCGTATACCACAGATGAGGAAAGTTCGGATATCGAACTCGAAGACACGTGAAAACGTTTATAATCACTAAACTCTAGCCAAGACTCACCAAAATATTTAATTGATTTTTTTTAGATTTGATTTAACTACTTAACTTAACAAAATGAAAACTTTTGACAAAACTTCGGAAACTTTAACTGCAGTGATAAAAACGTCTACCTAGGTAAGAATCATATTGAAGGAGATGACAAGACAATGGATTCAAAACTCTCATGACACCGGTTCTAAAGGACGACACAACTAAGGTTCGCTCAAAAAGGTCAGATCACCTCTCGGTCTCACTAACAAACTCTAACTTATCTTAGTTGATTTTAAGAACAAACCGGGAAAACAAATTATTAACGTGTTCTAATGCCGACTCACCTCTCGGTCTCACCGACACACTAGCCTAATGGAAACGAATACTACGCAACCAAGGATAGAGGAACAATTCAACTTAACTTAAACTAGACCAACTAATCGCTCAAACACCCAAACCCGACAAGAAGAAAACCCGCTCTCGCGCGATCTTAATTCTAATAAGTAAAAGTAATGAGACGAGTTTACTTCTTATCACCTCTCGGTCTCTAAGAAGGTGTTTCACAACTGATTTTATCTAATTAATTTACCCACTTATCCCTACGATTGTACTTCCCGCAAATAAACCCTAAACACTAAGTAAAGAGCCTTAAACATGCAACAACTAATCAAAACCGATTCAATTAATTAAAGCACGAGGTTATTAGGTATAATCAAACAAAACAAAGCCACTAAACACAATCTAATTTACTGTTAAATCAAACTTTACATTAACAATTTAAGCCATGATCATTAACAATCCATATTACTAGTCAAAACCTAACAATATTCATCAAACCTAGGAAGAACAAACAAGATTAGCTACTCATTGATTTTGGACAGCAGCAATATATCAAATTAAACATCATATAACTCAACATAAACATAATAAAACTCATTCAATGATCAAGAACAATCAAACACAAGTCAATCTCTAAGTTACTTGCAAAACAATCCAACAAAAAGATCAAGTTCAACTAGTTAGGGTTCTTGAACAAGAGATAACGTTTATGAATGAATACTTATGATTTATGGCTGAGATTATGAGTTTAGATTATGCCTAGAAGCTGCACAAGACTCTCCTTGGTGTTCTTCTTCCTCTCCAGCCGTCACAACCACCAAACCCTAGCCGCCAAACTCTTTTTCTTTCTTCCTTTGCTGCTGCCGATTGCAAGTTGTGGGCAGAATTGTGGCTGCTGAATTTCGGGATTTAGGGCTGGTATATGGCAGAAAATTAAGTTAATTAACTTAATATAATATCATGTAAGGCTTCTAACTTGTGGGCTTGGGTCGGGCCTTGAGTTGTAGTTTTAAAACTTGAACAAAAAGGCCCCTAGAGTCTTCCAACTTAACTCTTTTTTCACCATCTTTCATAAACCTACAATTAACATTTAAACTTTGTAAATTATTGCACTTAACCCCCAATACTTTCATAAAATAAACAATTAAGCATAAAAACCATGATAAAATCATAAGGAAAGTAAGTGTGTTTTACAACACATCAGTGCCTAACTTGTTTACAAGTCAAGGCCGAACATCAGAAGCCTTATGGGAAAATGCAACCGCTTGAGATACCTGAATGGAAATGGGAACACATCACCATGGATTTCATAACTAAGCTACCTCATACAGCTAAGCATCATGATACCATCTGGGTGATTGTGGACCGTGTGACCAAAAGTGCTCAGTTTCGGACTATACGAGAGGTTATCTCGTTAGAAACGTTAGCAAGTTTGTTCATCAAAGAGGTTGTATTTAAGCATGGTGTACCGTTATCAATCGTGTCTGATAGAGATACACGGTTTACTTCAAGGTTTTGGAAGAAGTTCCATGAAACTATGGGAACGAGGTTGAACATCAGTGCGTATCATCCTCAAACTGATGGACAGTCTGAAAGGACGATCCAAAGCCTTGAGGATATGCTATGTGCTTGTGTCTTAGACTTTGGAGGAAGTTGGGATGATCATCTGCATTTGGAAGAGTTATCTTATAACAACAGCTACCATTCAAGTATTGGTATGCCACCGTTTGAGATGCTTTATGGTAGACGATGTAGGACCCCGGTATGTTGGGGAGAGATTGGTCAGAAAGAGATGCAAAGTTTAGAAGTTGTGCAAGAAACTTCTTCAAAGTTTAATCAAATCAAAGAAAGAATGAAAGCCGTGCAAGACAGACAGAAGTCGTATGCTGATAAGCGGCGACGGCCGATTGAGTTTAACGTTGGTGACAATGTGATGCTCAAGGTCTCGCCTTGGAAAGGAATCATCCGTTTTAGAAAAAGAGGGCAGTTGAGTCCGAGATATATTGGACCGTTTAAGATCAAAGATCGTGTAGGTTAAGTGGCTTATAAGCTGGAATTGCCCGAAGAGTTAGAGGGAATTCATTCAACCTTCCATGTTTCTCATTTGAGGAAGTGTCTAGGTGATGACACGTTGCACGTGCCATTGGTGGACATTGAGGTGGATGCACAGTTAAACTATATTGAACAACCGGTCGAGGTAGTTGACCGCAAGGAGAAGCAACTTCGTCGTAAGGTTGTACCCTTAGTAAAGGTGATATGGAAGCACCGAAAGGGATCGAATGCTACATGGGAAGTCGAGGAAGAGATGCGCAAGGTTTATCCTGCTTTGTTTTGATGATAGTTAGGTTTCGGGGACGAAACCTCTTTAAGGAGGGAAGACTTGTAATATCACAAATTTCAGTAATAATAATTTATATATTATTTCTTACAATTGACGAGTTTACTTAAGTTGTTAGAGAAATAATAAAATTATAAAGAAGAGAAGATAAGTAGGCTATATAGATGGAATTAACTATTGACTAAAAAGGAAAGATGGGCCTTAGGTCCATGGGCTTATGGGAGTATAAATACCCCCTTAAACCCTAAATCTTTCCATTTCCATCCATCATATCCTTATTATTCCCTACACACTCAAAACGCACACACTTAAACACACCCTACGGCCGTAAGAGAGAAGGAGAGATCCGAGATCAAACGAGCAAAGGTCTTTGATTAATCCTTGATAACCAAGCACTATACACGATTCAAGTCCATAACCAAAGCTAGCCGTGACCTAAAAACCGTATAAAGATATGTTCTTGATCTTACGGTTACGTTTTTATGAACGAATAATCATGAAACTTAAACCTAGAGTAGATCGGGTCTAGATAAATCTTAAAGTCGCAAACTTGATGATTAGAATGGACCTAACAAACTTACGGTTATGAACGGTTCATCAAGAAAACCCTAGGTTTAGCTTAATGGACGATTTATGCTTAAAGGTTTATGCTTTATACTTAAGACGGATTAGATCATGGTGAAGGTATACTAAAGAATGTAAAACCGATTAGGGAGGTTTGGGGTTTAGGTGATTAAAAGGATAATCATGGACCATTTAACTGTTATTGAGCCTAAAATGGAATTTAAGATAGGAAAAATCTGTGCTGAAAGCATCAGACAAGGGTGGTTCTCGGACCTGAGCCTCCATATGGGCTCTCGGTCAACGTGAGAACTCGGTCAACGTGAGTTTTCGGCCAATTGAAGTTCTCGGTGACCAATAGTTCTCGGTCACTTAGCGATTTTGGTGGCCATGTGTTCTCGGTCAACATATGGGTTCTCTGCCAAGAGTTTCGGCTGACCCAGTTTCTGTTTGGGCCTGACCCTAGTGGGCCTAAGTGCTTTAATGGACAGATGGGCCTAACTTAACTAAGTCCACATGGTGCTAAACCCATACCTAATTTAAAACAGACAGCCCATTATCATAAGTTAAATAACAAGCCCAACCTAGAAAAATACATTGGTTAACTAAAATACCAATTTAATCAATTATACGTTGATTACATATATATATATACATACATATATAACAGTTAGCAATGCGCAATTAAAGAGTAGGATCACGATTAACGGTGAACGCAACCGGATTCAGGTGAGTTTCTAGCCCCATTTCTGTGTTATGTTTTTTCGGGCTGTGTGCATACTCGATGTGTTTGTTAATACATTTATCCTAATTGATAAGTGTATGCTTTATGTGATTATGTGAAAGGTAAGAATGATTGCTTGTCCAGTACGTGAACGATATTCAGATATTGCACGTACTGTCAAGTTATAATGTTATGTATTAAATATGAATGATATGTATATATGTTATGAATGAATGTAAGAGATAGAACGGCAGAAAAGGGACCGAGCCCTTTAATAATCTCGAGGCAGAAAAGGGACTGGACCGTAATAATATCCAAGGCAGAATAGGGACCGAGCCCTTTAATAATCTCGAGGTAGAAAGGGACAGGACCCTAATAATATCCAAGGCAGAAATGGGACCAGACCCTAATAATATCCGAGGCAGAATAGAATAAAGTAAAGTAGAATTTGAATTATGAAAGTATGAACGAAAGTATGTATGTATGTAAAGTATGTTATGTTATTAACTAGAACTCACTCAGCGTAGCTGACTTTTAGTATGCACGCAGGTGAGTAGGATGAGACAACTCGCTTAAGGGGAACACGTGGCATTGAATAAGAGGCTGGCATCGGAAAACTCAAGACGTTTATGTTTATATTATGATACTTTGAAAGACAAGATGTTTATTTTAAGACAAGTTAGGGATTAATGTAATGTTTTATGAATGTTTTTATATTCCGAGTATGCTTTTATTAACTCTGATGAATAGAACTATGTTAATGAGTAAATCCAATGCCCAAATGTGAGGCACCGGTAACGGGGCCTTACAGTTACTTATACAATCACATCATTTAATGTTAATCGATTAGACGTTGGAGAAGAAAATGAACCGCCAACTACTAAACAAGGTTCTATATGTACAAACTCAAATAACACATGTTATTTTTTTTCTATTCATTTACTTTTTGGATAAAGTACATGTATTAACCATTTATGTCATAGGTTATACCAACTATTTTTTTAACCATTAGTCTGTTTTTATATTTAATAGTTGTCACGATAAATACAAAAGAAGCAATTCACTACAACAAAAAGGGCTTTTTAGGACCTTTTGTGTTGGACGCTTGTAAAATAGGGTCCTAAAATCTATTTAATAGGACCAATGAACATTTAGGGTTCTTTTACAATATACACTACAGAACCGGTGTCCTAAAAATTTAGTTAATAGGATGGATGATTCTTTGGGGTCGTATTATCATATAACTTAATAAGACACTTAAAATGTAAACCCTAATAAAATAATCTATAAGACATGTAGTTGTTGGTGTCCCATTATGTGGTAATGTAATAGGACACTTCATCACTGGAGGTCTTATTATAACATAACTTAATAGGACGCTCTGTAATTAAGTCATAAATGTTCGCTGTTATAGGACCCTTTCTAGTCGAAGTCATATAAGAACATAACTTAATAAGACATTTTACACTATGGTCATATAACTTTAACCTTTATAAGATGTATAATCATTATGGTGTTATTACAATACACTGTAATAGGACATTTGATATTTTAGTCATAAAGCATTTGGTTTATAGGACGTTTATTCGCTAGAGTTTTATTATAACATAACTTAACAGGACACTTGACACTTGAGTCTTATAACTTTAACCTTTATAGGACGCTTAATCATTATGGTATTATTATAATACACCGTAATAGGACACTTGATATTGTAGTCATAAAACATATGTTTTATAGGACGCTTATTCGCTAGAATTTTATTATAACATAACTTAATATGACACTTGACACTTGGGTCTTATAATTTTAACCTTTACATAACGTTTAACCATTTTGGTGTTATTTTAATACACCGTAATAGGAAACTTTATATATGAGTTATAAAACATCAGTTTTATAGTACGCTTATTTGCTAGAATTTCATTGTAGCATAATTTATTTTGACACTTGTGTAACATCCCAAAAATTCTTGGGGACCCATGGCATGTCTAAGAGGCATTATAATCAGGTTGGGAACATGGGGCTAAGTTTGCAAAGTGCGGGGACTAGATCGTAACATTTTTAAACCTAATATTTTATCAGAAACCCTTCCCCCTACCCCCATCTTCTGGCCGCAACTTTCTTCATCACCAAACCCTTCGTTTTTGAATGAGTTAATTCAATTCCAAGCTTGTAGAGGTCGTTCAAGGTGTCTAATACACTCTCATGATCTTTAATTCCATTATCTCGGTCATTAAGATGGTTAATTAAGCCACTTCTTGAACTATGGACAGATTCGGATTACATTCGTTTGGCATGCTTCCCGAGGTCAAAAGTTGAAGGTTTTGGTGTCAAAAGATCCCCAGGTATGTCTAGTATATCATGCTAAAATTTCATGGTCATTGGAGTTGTTTTGATATGTCAGTTTTTAAAAACCGATTTCTAGGGTTCTTAAAGATTGAAATCATTAATTGTTGTCTTTCGAGTATTATTTGAAGGAATGGTCAACCTGGTCAGTTTGAGGGATCTCGTGTTAGTGTATGAGCAGTGGGAAAATTATTTTTTTGGCTATAGGGGCTGGTTTGGTTGATGATACCTTAATCGTTTTGAAAGAGCGCGTAAAATCGGTTAGTTGTGAATTAATGTGGAAATTGATGAGATTTCAAACCCCACCAACTTGGGTGGTTAAATATTAATGAATAGGCTGTAATTAAGTTAAATATTCTCAAATTGGGGCTGGTTTGGTTGGTGGTTGGTTAATCGGTTCGTTAACGCATGAATTCGACTCAAGTAACGTAAAACGGGCATAGTTTGGGAACCGTTGGTGGTGTGTTGTTGGAAAGGGATTTTTGGGTAATTTAAGGACTCCAAGGGCTTATGTAGATGGTTATGATTATTGGGTGTCGCTTTGGGTCAATCCAATCATGTTAGGACGTCTCGTAGGATAAACGAGTCATTTCGGTCAAGTTAGTGATTGTTGTGTGCGTTAACTTGACAGGCTTATGGATAATGAATGATTAGCTAGAGGATCCAGTTGTGATGTTTATCTGAACCATATCAGGTGAGTTTCATAATGGCGCTTTTAATTTTTTACGTTTTGGGCTAGCATACACGTTTTATGACTATTTTATCCTTTTGAAGCATTTGAATGATATTGCATAGTTCATGTTATTTTTACTATCTATGCTTGGAAGTTTTTATGTTTGATGTTTTTTTATGTGTATGTGTGTGTGTGGCCACCACATGTATGTTTTTGTTGGGTGAAACTAGTGGATTGTAGCTAGTTTTATACCATGTAAATTATTATTACAATCTTATATATTTTATGCAATTTTTACGCATGACCGAATATTAGTTGAGGTATCGTGTCGTGACGTGTCTGTTAACTATATGTTATTACAAGGAGTAAATTATAATAATGAATGAGTTTGGGTCGTATTGATTACAAATTATTACAATTAAGGTGGTTTAATACAAATTGTTGAATATGGTAAAACATAACAATAACGTATTGTTTTGACGGGGTTTTGGGGGTTTAAAATCATAAAGATGGGATGCAAACTAATAATGGGTCGAGTGCCTAAGTGCTGGAAATTCAGCTTATTTCCAGATTTTAAATGGTTTTAAAATATTGATAGTAAATTAATCGAACATTTGTTCGAGGCGCATTATATATTGATGGAAAGCTCTGTGAGTCTACTTTTCTCAAATTTTTAGCTTAAAACAAAATACCTACCATAAGTGGGCGAAAATACTTAAATACTACAGCTGTGTAACACCCCGCAACCGCAGCGGAAACGTAAACGGGGTGCGACAGACTCGTCTGATATCAACCACATTGTTTATAAAGAAAACTGAATACATTAATATACTTCAAATTACATTATCTTGTATTTCATTACCGTCTAGGTGATACACACATCATACAATACGATACACAATTCTATTTGTTATAGTGTATCCTAACATCCTGCACGCAAATCTTACACACATCAAGCACTTAGCACGTAAGCAATCACTTCATCTTAATTGTACCTGAAAAGCATGTGAGAAAACGGGTCAACTACGAATAGTTGGTGAGTTTCACAATTTGAGTAAACCATGATAAATCCATATCATAATATAATATTATCTGTGGACACTGTTAACCCAGTACTGTACTCATTCTGGGGGCAACGTTAACCCAGAAACACTTCCAAAGGCATCTGGGGACACAGTTAACCCAGTAACACTTCCAAAGACATCTGGGGACACAGTTAACCCAGTAACACTTCCAAAGACATCTGGGGACACTATTAACCCAGTACTGTACCCATTCCGTACAATTCCCGTACAATCAAATATTTATAAATACACGCAAATCCATGCGTTCAGTATGTATTTAAACATTTCAATAGTAACATGCTTTCCGCCCCGGGAAAATATTTGAAAACAATTCAGAAAAAGGGGCCCATGAAACTCACCTTAGCACATGCAAGCAGGTAACAACAATCATTATCAATTAACACATCCAATCTGTAATATGATCCCTACGATCGTTACTATACACTCATTATTAATATAACTTTAACCAAGTTAACCGGTACATCTGGGGGCACTGTTAACCCAGCACTGTACCCGTTCTGGGGACAAGGTTAACCCAGAAACACTTCTCTGGACTCAGATTGTGATGTCGTTTAGAGTTCCATGGTCACAACTACTATTAGTCGTTTTTCTCGTTTTGCGTGCCTAGCACGGTTATCCGTTTTTATGTTTCAAAAATAAGTTTGGTCACACACGACCCGAAAATAGTGGTTGACTGATAATTTAATTAAAGATGTGAAATTATAGCTCGGTTTAGACGTCCAGATTGGCCGCGGGACCCGTTTCCGTCTTTGGCGTACCGGAAACTGTTAAAATAGGTTAAAATTACTCAAATCATCCGAATTATTTTCGAATGATTTATTTTTACTTGTTTAACTCATTATATGAAAATAGTCCATTTTTAGGGTTTTTATTCACCAGTCAGCTCGCTTAAGCGAACTTCATCGGTTTACGCGTTTTAACTTTAAAAGTTTGATAATTAGCACAAATAATTATCCGTTTAACCTCGGATCTTGAAATTTTGCACAAACCACTTTTTGACAGTGGGGAATTTTATAAAAATATTTCCAGAATTAATTTTTATATTTAAAATTTATTTATCTATTTTTAAACACCATTTAAACACTAAATATGTCGTAAATACCAAACGATCTTAGAAAAATCCCAAATTTTTCCTGGATGTCCCCTGCCATCCACATAGTCCACTGTAATTTTTCCAGAACCAAAATCTTCTTTTACATGCCATTTTCACTAAAACCGAGCTAGAAAACCCTAGAACTCGTTTAAACGAAAAGCCTACTTAGACTTCTCCAACGGACCTCAAATTTTGTGTGTGACTTGTAAATGATATAAAAAGCTTATCTGAAATTTTCCAGAATTTTTCATTATATTTAACTATTTTTCACCATTTTTGGCCAAAACCGAGCATTAAATTCACCAAATATTCATCCTTTATCCAAAAATTACCAGAAATTCACAGAACTCATATTTTCATGTGTTTAACACCTTTGTAAAATTTCATGACCTAACTCTAAAGCATCAACAATCTGTCCAAATTTCCCAAAACCGAACATAACCGAATATACCTTTCGTTTTCCGCCACTACAAGCTACAAACTCGTCTTTCCACTAAACACAGAACCTACAATCAACATACCACAATACCAAGCAAGTTACACTCACGATCAAGCCTCTTACACTATAGTTTCGGTTATTGCTTTAAAAACAAAGATTTAACCGTAAAAATTCGTTTTTGGTTCGTTAACTCCTTTCTTGGACCAAGATCCCTTGTATAACCCGTATACATCACTTGATCATGCAAGAATCGGTTTTCATCTTTGAAACCTCATTTTCTTGCAAACAAACTCAAGAAACGAAGATGGAAACGTAAATAACTCGACTTTTTACCTCGGTTTTCTTGATAAAATCTCGGTTTTTATGATCTTGATGTGGAGAGGATTGAAGTTCATAGAGATTTTTGTTGTAAAAAAGAAATGAAAGGGCTAGGGGAGATCCCCCATTTCCGATCGGAGTTAGTAGAGGGGTGGGGTGGGACCCACATCTCCAATATTAGCCACATATTTGGATTCTCGTAATCCGGATAATGTTTTGGATAATCTGGTTCAGTTCGTTTTTCGGTTAAATGTCTAATTCGGCTTAAAATGAGGTTAAAACGGTCGTTTTCGGCTTAAAAATGAAATTTATATAAAACCGATTTAAAAACTTTAAAAACTTAAACCATGACATTTATTAACTTAAAACATCATATCATTAGTTATCGCGCATCTTTTTCGGCTTGATCGATCATCTCTTTCTCGGTTTGGTATTAAAGGTTTCGTTTAACGTACCGACGTACATTAAATCGAAATTCTTTTTCTGTGCCGTACTTTACTTATCCCGAAGCTTTAATACTTCGTAAATATCACTAAATATCATATATCTCGTCTATAATTGAACCCTCGATTCGTTCGGGTCTCAATAACTATCGATCGATTAATCGCATATTCAATACGATGAATTATATATTCATGTACAATCAATACAGTGAACCATGTATTCTCGTATAATTACTATGGTAACTCATGTATCCGACATTAATTATGACGTAACTATTGTCTTCCGGTTAGGGTATACCGGGTTTCGTCGGAATCGTTACATTATCCCCCCGTTAAGAAATTTCGTCCTCGAAATTTTACACGCCCACTATCCCTTTCTGAGAGAAAGGTGGGGGGGTTTTTCCTTCAGAATTCACCCTCGCGTTACCAGGTATAATCTGGTCTATCTTAGTCAATAAAGCTTGGTATGTCCAAACTGTTTAGTTTTCCCGTCTACTATCTCTACGGAATTAGTTATGATATCAAGCATGTCTTCTATGAGTACCTCTATTACTAGTACTTTCGTTGCCTCATCGCTTAGGCACTTTTCAATCCGTATGCATGGCAAAACATCATATATAGTACTTAGTCCCTGCAGTACTTTAATCGATAAACTAAATGACCAATCATGGAGATAGTCTCATGAGGTCCAATATATTAAGGAGCTATTTTCGGTTTTGCCAAACCTCGTATCACCTCTCTAAGGTGATGCCTTAAAAATACCTTGTCACCTCTTTCCAGCGACAATGGTTTCCTTTGAATGTTGGCATAAATCCTTTGCCAATCTCGCGCTGCTTTCAACTTATCTTAAATATTATAAATCCGATTGGTTGATTCTCGAATCAATTCAAATATTACGGCTCGATTGACGCCCATTTTCAATTTAACAAATTGGTGATAATTACTTCACCCATAGAAAGCTTCAAGCTCTCGATGCCTCCTTCCCCGCCTTCCAATAATGGAAGTAGGATGACTATTTCGATCTGAGATAATTGAAAATGGTACTCCACGACGAGATACCATTTCACCATCATGAATTTGAGCGAGAATTCATTGTGGTAATCGTCATGGATTGGGATGAAATGCGAGGATTGGTTAATCGATCCGCGATTACCCAATTTACCTCATGCCTTTGATATATCATGAGAATTTGCGTCCCGAAATCCATTGCAATTTATTCCCACTATCATTGACGAATTTTCTGTCGTTGTGGCGTTCCCAAGGGTTTTCAGTATGCAGCCTTATCTCTTGCATAACTTAAATTTTCACCAACATACGTAACCAAATCTTTCTCCACACTCGGTCATTAACAAAATCCTTTCAGATATTCGTATCATCAATAGTCCAATCCGATCCCGGATGTATGGAATATTTTGATCTATGCGCTTCGTCCATGATTAATTCACGAAGGTCATGGAGGGTCGGGATCCAAACCCGATCTTTGAAATAGAGAATTTCGTCCACGCGCTGTTCGAAATTCTTCTCGTTGCCGTAAAGTCCCTCCTTTTCCAATTGTTCCTCTTCCAACGCCTCACGTTGAGCGACTCGAATCAGGTCCGAAAGATTCGACTGGACTATCATCCCCAGTACTCGCACTAGCAATGGCTTAACCCGATCTTTCCTACTCAAGGCATCGGCTATGACGTTAGCCTTGCCGGGGTGATAACGGATGTCACAGTCATAATCGCTTAACAACTCAACCCATCATCGATGACTATGAGACTGTGGTCTCTTATCTTCTATAAAATTTGTACATTTGCGTCGTACAAAGGATTATGAGTTGGGTAATGCTAAAAATTCTTCAATAAACCGCTGATAGCCTCCGGCTAGTCCTAAAGATTGGCGCATTCCCTTTGGTGCCTTGGGTGACTGCCAATTTTAATGGTTTCAATCTTATTTGTATCTTTGTGAAATCCTTGTTGCTTTACAACATGACCAAGGAACTATGCTTTCTGTATTCAAAGTCACATTTCGAAAACTTTGCGTATAACTCCTCTTGCTTTTACACTTCCACAATTTTCCTTAACCGTCGTTCGTGCTCTTCTTTACGTTGCGAATATATCAAAATATCATCAATGAATGCTATGACAAATTTGTCAAAGTAAGGTTTACAGACTCGATTCATGAGTTCCATGAATACTGCCTGCGCATTTGTTAACCCGAATGGCATGAATAAGAATTCATAATGGCCGTAGCGAGTCCGAAACGCTGTTGCTGCAACGTCCTCCTCTTGGATTTTTTTCATTTGGTGATAACTATATATAAGATCAATTTTCTAAAGACAAATCGCCCTTTGCAGTTGGTTAAACAGATCATTTACTTCGAAGAAGTGAATACCTATTCTTGATCGTCACTTTATTCAATTCTCCCTAATCAACACATATCCTAACACTTCCGTCCTTCATTTCCCAATTAAAACTGGTGCACCCCATGGTGACTAACTAGGTCGTATAAAATCTTATCCAACAATTCTTGTAACTGATTGGATAATTCTTGCATCTCGGACGGTGCAAGTCGGTAGGGTGTTTTAGCAACAGGGCCAGCTTGAGACATTAAATCGATTCTGAATTCGACCTGTCGGGTTGGCGGTAATCCAGGAAGTTCTTCTGGGAAAACTTGTGGAAATTTGCGTACCACCGGGATATCTTCTATATGTTTTCTTTTAAATACTTTGGCAATCGTGTTTGTTAAATACACCACGTCTTCTTGTCGTAAATATTATAACATCTCAAGATGAGATTAGAGTGGTAACATAATACCGTACACTTTTCTCTGTATTTAATCGCTTCATCGTCCGAAAGAGAGCTTCTAGTCATCTTCTTTTCATATTTGATTTCTGCTTCATGTTGAGTTAGCCAATCCATGTTAACTATTACGTCAAAACTTCTTAACTTTACTGGTCGTAGGTCAATAAGGAAAGGATTAATCGTTCTGAATAATAGGGCAATTCCGAACAATTTAGTTAACCATTTGGGATTCACCGTTAGCTATTCTACAGTATAGGGTTCTATAGTTTCACTAATCGGTATCTTTCCAAATGATAGGAGGTTAACAGGAACTAACTTCTATCGACGACCGTAAAAATATCGCTGAAGCCCATTGATTTAAAACTACGACGTACTTAATACCACATTTGGTTCATGACGTGCTTTATTCGAATTACTCACAAAGGCACGGCTCCTTGCTTGATCAGAGGTTGATGCTTGTCATGAGGTTCGTCTTCCAATGACACCTTAGTTCAACTTTGGGCAATTTCTTTGGAAACGTTCTGTACTGCCACATTCATAGCAAGTACAACTGTTTGGCATAATTTGATTTCTTTGGATGGATTATTATTGAAGTTGTTGGGTTCGGAGTGGTTGTACACGAATGGGTTGGGGTTGCCGGTTCACATGGCTTCAATTGGTTCAACAATTGGGGCATTACTTCCATCTTTACCACACCTGTGGCCTACTATCACTCGACATTCTTCTTCCTGCCGATAACCATATTTTCCACATTTAGGGAAAGACCCTTCATGCGGTTCATGTTTTCACACCAGAACTAGTCTTGGTATAATTCTGGATTGTAGGGCATACCTACTTATTCACAAGTCTATTTTGCACTATACCTTTATCATTTCTCTTCTTTAGCACTCGACGTCTCACCTAACGTCCTTCCATTCTGCTTCCCATAAAGTCGAATATATCAATGCTGGCTTGTGACACAACCCTTCCAAATGTTGTATATTTTACAGGGTTGACTATACTCCTTATCGATGGAGTTAGTCCCAATATAGCGCTCACTTCGCTTAGTTTCAAGAGTAATTAGCCATGTTACCAGACATGACAATTCCTTCAAACGATTAGCGTGTTCTATGTGATCAGCACACAACATTTCTATCTTCCATAACTCAGTTTCCAATCTCTGAACTTAATTATTCGAATAAAAGTGCTCTAGCACAAGAATTTTAAATTCCGACCATATCATCTGAGTAAAAATTTTCTAACTGTAATTTTGTACCATCGTGTTCCATCACGATACAACATAATCTACCAACATATCTGCAGTATATTTCACTACACAATGTTCTAGAATCTTACCAATATCCTTAACCATTTCGATCTTTTCTATCCACTCGCTAATCTATTCCTCCCTTTACCATCAGTGGACTATTAATAATTTCCTTAACACAACCGATAAACATATCATTCATACCGGATCTAATTCATTACGACTACCATTCATGTTTAGTTTATAACTAATACTTGTAGTCGTAACAGTATTCGGTGGTACAATATCGCTCTTAGTAATAACACTAAGAATTGAAATATTCATAATCATGTGATTGCTCGATCTATAATTCTGCGATCACATTTGCATCAACACTAGCAGTGATCTGTGATACGACATTCGGTATCATCATTTGCTATCTTTGAGCAATCAACTGAATCATATCAATCTCCATCATTGGAGTTACTCTTTTTATGTCATTCTGCCGTACCCATCCCGTACGCAGTAATCAATACTAATCTCACCATATAACTCGTTACCAGCTCAATCATAACAGCAGGTACACATACACACCAAATATTATCATATATATTACACATACCGGTATCTAGTATATATGTCCCACAAATATAATAACATATGGACTTAACCTGTCGTCGGTTAACGTTTAAATATATTTCATAACCCTTGTCACCAACTGACATATAGATCTTTCTCAACAAAGATTAATGTTTAATATACTTGATCTCAATATCCTTCTGCATGTCAGCATAAGTGATACATGCTCACTGTGAGCATCAAACGATTACGTACCACGGTGTTATAATATCCGTGTATATTCGTATATCCGGCATACACAGTATACCACTTACGAACGAATACCCAACTATGCTATAATGATTCCACCACCTCTTTGTGTATGGGTAATCATTCTATTCGAGTATACATGGGTATAGGCATCTAACGGATGTAAGGTTAACATAGGGAGTTGCAAGGTTCAAGGTAATCGCGCTACATGGGTTGCCTTCAAATATTATTAATTACTATTATGGGAAACTCTATCACTTGCTCAGCCAATGTCCTCAGGCGTTCTAGGTTTGCTAGAATCAGTAATTCTCGATCTGGAGGTGGTATGTCTCATATGTTTGAGAGTGAGCAATACATATATATATTTCTATATACTATTTTTATCTGCTCATTTATTATCCATTTTATTATTATTATTTTATTTTTATTTTAATGGAACAAGAATGGGTTCAGGTACAGGTCCGTCCGTACGTGAGGGTCGGCGGTTCGGGTGAACATATGGGGTTATTAGGATATACGGTACCGGTGTTGGTAGGGTAAGGGATTTATCAATTTTGGTTGGGAGTGACGGTTACTAGATATTTCTGGTTAATGTCAAACAGGAGATCTAACTTGGTACTATCATAACTATGGCCCGATAAGTCAGACTCATTATCAACCGATGCTCTAGAAATTTCAGCATCCTCGGTACTTTTATTATTTCATCCCCCGGTTCCTTATCCGGGTCCCATTTCTCAATACATGTACCCACAAGATATGCACGTATATATATATACACATTAGCACACATAAATAATATTATATACTTTACACATATGTTGCCATTTTTACCTATTAATGTACCCCGTGACTTCCCCTGAATTCCCCCGTGCGGACAAGTCTGTTATTATGTTCCGGACCATAACAACTCACTTGTCCATCCAAGTTCATCCAGACCTCGTCACTATAAATTATTTGTTGATATTCAGATCCTATAATACTTGAGCTACTGGTTATATTTTAGGTATCTTTTAAAGACATCCTAATTCTTTTATAACCAATGGCTCTGATACCAAGTGCTGTAACACCCCTCAACCGCAGCTGAAACGTAAACGGGGTGCGACAGACTCGTCTGATATCAACCACATTGTTTATAAAGAAAACTGAATACATTAATATACTTCAAATTACATTATCTTGTATTTCATTACCGTCTAGGTGATACACACATCATACAATACGATACACAATTCTATTTGTTATAGTGTATCCTAACATCCTGCACGCAAATCTTACACACATCAAGCACTTAGCACGTAAGCAATCACTTCATCTTAATTGTACCTGAAAAGCATGTGAGAAAACGGGTCAACTACGAATAGTTGGTGAGTTTCACAATTTGAGTAAACCATGATAAATCCATATCATAATATAATATTATCTGGGGACACTGTTAACCCAGTACTGTACTCATTCTGGGGGCAACGTTAACCCAGAAACACTTCCAAAGGCATCTGGGGACACAGTTAACCCAGTAACACTTCCAAAGACATCTGGGGACACAGTTAACCCAGTAACACTTCCAAAGACATCTGGGGACACTGTTAACCCAGTACTGTACCCATTCCGTACAATTCCCGTACAATCAAATATTTATAAATACACGCAAATCCATGCGTTCAGTATGTATTTAAACATTTCAATAGTAACATGCTTTCCGCCCCGGGAAAATATTTGAAAACAATTCAGAAAAAGGGGCTCATGAAACTCACCTTAGCACATGCAAGCAGGTAACAACAATCATTATCAATTAACACGTCCAATCTGTAATATGATCCCTACGATCGTTACTATACACTCATTATTAATATAACTTTAACCAAGTTAACCGGTACATCTGGGGGCACTGTTAACCCAGCACTGTACCCGTTCTGGGGACAAGGTTAACCCATAAACACTTCTCTAGACTCAGATTGTGATGTCGTTTAGAGTTCCATGGTCACAACTACTATTAGTCGTTTTTCTCGTTTTGCGTGCCTAGCACGGTTATCCGTTTTTATGTTTCAAAAATAAGTTTGGTCACACACGACCCGAAAATAGTGGTTGACTGATAATTTAATTAAATATGTGAAATTATAGCTCGGTTTAGACGTCCCGATTGGCCGCGGGACCCGTTTCCGTCTTTGCGTACCGGAAACTGTTAAAATAGGTTAAAATTACTCAAATCATCCGAATTATTTTCGAATGATTTATTTTTACTTGTTTAACTCATTATATGAAAATAGTCCATTTTTAGGGTTTTTATTCACCAGTCAGCTCGCTTAAGCGAACTTCATCGGTTTACGCGTTTTAACTTTAAAAGTTTGATAATTAGCACAAATAATTATCCGTTTAACCTCGGATCTTGAAATTTTGCACAAACCACTTTTTGACAGTGGGGAATTTTATAAAAATATTTCCAGAATTAATTTTTATATTTAAAATTTATTTATCTATTTTTAAACACCATTTAAACACTAAATATGTCGTAAATACCAAACGATCTTAGAAAAATCCCAAATTTTTCCTGGATGTCCCCTGCCATCCACATAGTCCACTGTAATTTTTCCAGAACCAAAATCTTCTTTTACATGCCATTTTCACTAAAACCGAGCTAGAAAACCCTAGAACTCGTTTAAACGAAAAGCCTACTTAGACTTCTCCAACGGACCTCAAATTTTGTGTGTGACTTGTAAATGATATAAAAAGCTTATCTGAAATTTTCCAGAATTTTTCATTATATTTAACTATTTTTCACCATTTTTGGCCAAAACCGAGCATTAAATTCACCAAATATTCATCCTTTATCCAAAAATTACCAGAAATTCACAGAACTCATATTTTCATGTGTTTAACACCTTTGTAAAATTTCATGACCTAACTCTAAAGCATCAACAATCTGTCCAAATTTCCCAAAACCGAACATAACCGAATATACCTTTCGTTTTCCGCCACTACAAGCTACAAACTCGTCTTTCCACTAAACACAGAACCTACAATCAACATACCACAATACCAAGCAAGTTACACTCACGATCAAGCCTCTTACACTATAGTTTCGGTTATTGCTTTAAAAACAAAGATTTAACCGTAAAAATTCGTTTTTGGTTCGTTAACTCCTTTCTTGGACCAAGATCCCTTGTATAACCCGTATACATCACTTGATCATGCAAGAATCGGTTTTCATCTTTGAAACCTCATTTTCTTGCAAACAAACTCAAGAAACGAAGATGGAAACGTAAATAACTCGACTTTTTACCTCGGTTTTCTTGATAAAATCTCGGTTTTTATGATCTTGATGTGGAGAGGATTGAAGTTCATAGAGATTTTTGTTGTAAAAAAGAAATGAAAGGGCTAGGGGAGATCCCCCATTTCCGATCGGAGTTAGTAGAGGGGTGGGGTGGGACCCACATCTCCAATATTAGCCACATATTTGGATTCTCGTAATCCGGATAATGTTTTGGATAATCTGGTTCAGTTCGTTTTTCGGTTAAATGTCTAATTCGGCTTAAAACGAGGTTAAAACGGTCGTTTTCGGCTTAAAAATGAAATTTATATAAAACCGATTTAAAAACTTTAAAAACTTAAACCATGACATTTATTAACTTAAAACATCATATCATTAGTTATCGCGCATCTTTTTCGGCTTGATCGATCATCTCTTGCTCGGTTTGGTATTAAAGGTTTCGTTTAACGTACCGACGTACATTAAATCGAAATTCTTTTTCTGTGCCGTACTTTACTTATCCCGAAGCTTTAATACTTCATAAACATCACTAAATATCATATATCTCGTCTATAATTGAACCCTCAATTCGTTCGGGTTTCAATAACTATCGATCGATTAATCGCATATTCAATACGATGAATTATATATTCATGTACAATCAATACAGTGACCCATGTATTCTCGTATAATTACTCTGGTAACTCATGTATCCGACATTAATTATGACGTAACTATTGTCTTCCGGTTAGGGTATACCGGGTTTCGTCGGAATCGTTACAAGCTGCGCAGATCTATTTTTCTTAAACAAGAGACTTTAAAGTATTTGCAACATTATTAGGAAATAACCAAGAATGCGTGGAATATGATTGTATATGGTTGTAACCTTCAAGGTGTTCATATTAAATTACATGAGTTGAAGTGAGTGATATCTTGGTTTGGGGTTTGTATGCAGAACTACGGAGACATATATGTTGTGATCCATATGTGCAAATATGCGTGTTTTACTGTTACATGCTTTTGAATGGGGTTGTGTGAATTACAACTTATAAGCGGGGAGTAATGACGTTTTATTATATTGGTGTATTATTATATTTATGGTTTGTTTTATAGTGTATTGTTATTCTAAGTTACAATGGCTATTTGGAGGTGAAAAGGCTTAGTGTCGAGCTCGAATGAAGGAGGAAGACATTAGAAGATCAAAGTCGGGCTTTAAAAAACTAAATGGAGATTGTGCCTTGGGGATGAAATTGATATACTTTAATTTTATAATATATAATTTTGTTTTATAGTTGAATATCGTATATACAAGGTATCGGCCCTTACTAGGTTTTGACTAATTATCTATTGTGGTGGTAACATGCAGGTAGGACAAGTTGACTATCTAATAAGTGGCCAAGACATATGGATTAATCGGATAGTCATTGATTGCACATCATATTGGGAGACCGATATTGAATAATTATTTAAGGGAACTGGAGAAATGACGGGGCGGCTCAAATTTGTGGCTGATAAAGGTGGTTGCATGAAGTCATTGAGATTTTTGGATAATTGTTTTTATTTGTGTTAAACTGAATGCTTTTATAATATGTATGTTAAAAAATGAATAATTTAGACTAATGGTCAAGATGGATGCTTTAGCTGTTCTAGCTATTTCTGTTCTATCTATGTTTTTATTTGTCTTTTAAGGCGGTTGATTTGCCGCCATATTTGATTGAAAAACGTCATATTTGCTCACTTTTTTTGTACTAGTGATTAGGTAAGCACATGTCAATACATTGTAAAAGTGTCCTAATATGTTTTTATGGGGACGCTTTTTAGGATGTTAATGAATATATTATGCGACCATAAAATTGGTTTCATAATCTTATTTGGGATATCAGGACTTTTTTCTTGGTACTAAAGTACATATAATGTTGCACCATAAGGGTCTTATAAATTAATTTTTAAGGACGCTTGTATGTGTATCAAAAGATTAAAGGTAGGTAATCATATGTTAAAACATTGTAAAAGTGTCCTAATATGTTTTTATTGTGACGCTTTTTGGGTTGTTAATGGATATTTTATGCGACCATAAAATTGGTTTCATAATCTTATTTGGGATATCAGGACACTTTTTGAGTTCCGAGACTTATTACGACCCCTTTACATGAAACGCTTTTCTCGTTGGTCCTATTAAATGAAAGGTCCTATAATATAACATTTTAGGACGCTTTTGTGCGTACTAAAAAGCTCTTTTTGTTGTAGTGATTGCATAGTAAATTTCACGAGTGAAGAGTAGAGACGGTGTTAAAATGTTTATATTAGACAAAGACGGTAAAGTTACAAAATAAACTACAAATGTGGTTTATAAGGAACCATTTAGTAGTTAATGAATTTTTGATTTTTAACTTTGGATTATCTATCGAATAATTGTATAAAGGATGTTAATTTTGTTGAAAGTTATGTTTGATAATCAATTTTTTTACCGGTATTATTAACAACTAAATATCATGTACCCATCCTAACTATATGACAACCTATTTTATAATTTTATATTAATTAAATTTTTTACATGATTTATAAATTTCCACCCGTGTTGTATACGAATCAATAGCCTAGTTTCGTATATGATAACCGATGAAGAGTAGGAGGTGGGTTGGTGCCAAAAATGTATATGTCAGAGAATGGGTTGAAAATTTTGACATGTAATTTTCAATATATTATATATTTATATATCACAATTTGTAAGCATGACTTTTTAGTAAGGAAGAGCAGATGGATATAGTTATCGATATAGAATTGGTACCAACTTTTTAAGTTTTGATACCAATATCTGATGAGATTTTCAATATCGGTATTGAATTGGAACCAAACTCATATATGCTTCTGAGGCGTTTTACTGTTTACTTGTAACATTGAAGTAGCTCAAAGTACAAGATTATTATGTAATATTTTTTTTAGTTGCCAGACCAAGCCCCAGGCGTAGTCGCTTGCATTTATTATTACTTAAATGTTGAATTTTATCAATTTACTTTTGAACGGTTAATTCAGATCATTGATGGAACACTGACTCACCCGATTATCTTCATTCCACCTTTAGAAGGAAACTCACCTATAGGTGAGAAAAGTCCCCGACATAACTTGATCCCCCTCATTTTTTTTGTCTAAATGAGACATAACTTAAGCGTTTAAATGAGTTATATCTCATTTATTAGTGAAACTACTTTATCATCAAACCCTAATTTAATTTCTCTCATCTACATATTCCCCGTCGCCGATCTATCATTTCCATCACCAGTTAACTTCGGATTACCACCCACCATCGTTAACCTCCCCTCTAATGCATCAACCACCATCATCTCTTATATAAACCGACCCATTTTCATTATAAGACAAATATTTGTATTCATGTTTGTTTAAAAATCAATATTTTCGTGTTCGTTTATGTTAGTTCGTTAAAAATCTAAAAAAGCTTACACATCTTAATTGAAAGAGCCGAAACATTAAAAAATATAATGAAAGTAATAAACTAATATATATATATATATATGTGTGTGTGTGTGTGTATTAAATCCAAACAAAACTACGTTAAAAAGTAAAATAACTTATTACAAAATATAGCAAAAAAAATATAAATAAACCCTGTAACAAATAGAAATCAAACTAGTCAAATATATAGACGGATGAAGGGTCATTTTACTTGAAAAAATAATAAACCGTGGAACTAGTTATAAAAAATTGAAAAAAAAATAATCCATGTTAATTTGGACATATATCAAATGCTATTATAACAGGTTGTTGATAACTTGATATCACCAAATTATATACATGGAAATGAATTGGATAGAAAAAAAGATGCTTGGCTTGATGGTTACCGCTCTCCACTTGAACCGTTGAACGTATAAGGGCACGGTTTCAAAGCTTGTTGTGGCTAGATTTTAACTTATAGAGTTTCTTTTTGTTAAGGCCTGGTATCCTTTTCAGCACCTTTTGGTGTTATTATGCAGTTGTTAAAACGAGTGTCGGTATCATAAATGTTGTAATGAACAAAACCAAACCAAACAATACCAGTGCCAGCCGAACCCCGTTACATTCTCGTTGCATTGCGCATTCAGCCCACAAGTTTCATATAACTTATAAAGATCACTGATGTAGTTTACTACTGATAACTATTTGAAAAGGCTATAAAGAGACCTGATCCATGAACATATTATTTAAAACTTAATACATGTAACATCCATTTCACTTATACCACTCGTGGTAGTGTTTAATTTCATTTCAAAACGAGATCTACAACAAAGAGCACAATGCCCCCCCCCCCCCCCCCAATTCTTGCTTACATGCTCGTTTTGGGTTGGTTTGTTGTGTACGGTGGAAGGAGGCTATCCAATCAATGCTTTTTTCAATTTTATTTATATTAAAAAAATATAAACTAAATAATTGTGTAATGACTGAAAGGAGGTTATGGGGGGCATTCAGGGTCGGCTCAACGTACTCAGAGGTCTAAAACTAACTAAAATGTTAAGGCATCTTTTTTCTTTTCTATATGCATATAGCACTAGAGATATTCAAGAATTATAGAATATGGATGGTATTCAGTCAGGGCCGAATTTGGGCCTATGCAACTACACATGGCCCAATTCCAGTAAGAGCCCATAAACTTTTAAATAGCATCCCATATTCCCATAGATTCAAAAAGCTAATAAACAAACTTATATAAATACAATAATTGGGCTCGGCCCAAACATAAAATGCTTGCTAGAATGGGCTGTGTGGGTTCTAAAACTAATTATATAATATGTGTTTTATTAATTAATAATCATGATAATTATTTTTAGTAACATCTACTATAAATTATATAAACATTAGTTATTATTAATAAATGAATGGATTATTTAAGTAAATAGCGAGCTCATATTTAAATATTTCAATTATATATTTTATACTTTTATAAAGATAAAAAAAATCCTATAAGATTAGTTTGGCTATACTTTTTTATTAAAATAATTAGTAACATTATTATATTAAACAAGGTTCTGAAAGAAGATAAACGATAACCATTATATAAATATTTAAGAGCAAATGATTTATGAAATGATATCTTAAATTGAAAACCTTTAATGTGAGCCACAGTCTCATGATTCGTATAACTACTTAAAATAAATTATTTTATTACATTAATATTTTTATGTTTGATGTCACTTATCGTTCTATTATTGATTACATGTGTGTGTGCGCGTAAGTTTATATTAGGACCCATTTTTTTACTCGCACAGGGTCTATGAAGGCCAACGTTTTCACAGGGACGGCCCTGTATACGGTGATAATGGATATGAGACAATCATTCTTAACTTGTGACTCATCAATGAGTTGTTAATTAAAAAAAAACTATACTTTCAAAAACTCATTACATATACTCATGTTTAAGATTAAGACCCTATAAAACTTGAGACCTAAAGTCGTAGCCTCATTTAGTTTACTCATGAGACGACCCTGAAGGCATAAATCATTATGCCACTTTTTTCAAAACTACTCTTTGCTTAGTGGAACGTCACATATCGCCAATACGTGTATAGTTACCCCAACGTGTGGTGTTATTGTTCATGAATGATGTGAAGAGCATAAACCAATGTGGCGACAAAATAAGGCATTAGGGGACACATATAATGCAAAGTCACGACACTCATGATTCATTTATTGTAATTATGCAACTTTGGTCCCCGGGAGAAATAAGGTTGAATCTTCCACTTCGTCGGTAGGTATACAGGTGTGTTTTTTAGCCGTATCCGAATAACGAATCCGTTCTGAAGCGACCTGAAACCAAAATAACCCAACCCGAATTCACTCGAACCGATTAAGCTCCTAACCCGAACCTGATATAAAATATTCGGGTTGGTTTATGGGTTGAAATCCCCAAATTCGGGTTGACTCGAATAACCTGAAGTATAGTGCATCGATGCATCTAATTTTTATAGGGTAGTATAGCGGTGAAGTAACATAGTGATATTATGTATTCTTGTTCGGTTATTCTCAAGACTCCTATTAATATTGGATCTATTACATCAATATAGCATGTTGAGAATGTATTTTCAATTGAAAAACTTAAATAGTATAATATTTAAATCAACATGTATTGAGTATGTTTCTTCAATCAACACAAGTATTGATTCATAGGCTACAACACTCATTCATCTCGTCAAATGCATGCTTGTATGATAAATTTCATGTTTTATTAAATAATATATGTTATTGTTGAATATGGTTGTATATTATGGTTTTATAACGGTTTGGAAGATGGTTTATTAATTTATGATATTGTTAAAGGTGGATAATTTTTTTAACTGGTTAAAACCGAAACCCGACTCGAATTTACCCGACCCATTCAACCTGAAACCCGAACAAAAAAACTTATTTGGGTCGGTTCTTGGGTTAATTTGTTTTGAGCTGAAACCCGAACAACCCAAAACCCGAATAACTAACCCAAAGAACACCCCTAATTTTTTAGTATATCCCTGTTTTATAGGATTTTCATATCAAATATTTGGTCAGATTAATTTTAATGAGATGTTGTAACCCGTTTAAGGGCTATCTGAGTTTGGTGAGACCCATGCTCGTGAATTCAGGTAAAATGCATGAAAACCTCCATTTACATATAATGTAATCTGGTGGCTTGAGAGAATGTAGTAAGCAACCAGAGAGTTTTTAAAGGTTTCGTTTATATATATTATTAGCTTTTACCCTCCGTATTACGGGGTTATTATACATTATGCGTTTATAATATTTATATATTTTTTGGATTTTAATTTTATTTATTGTATGAAAGTTAATAATATACTTAGTATTTAATGATGACATGGTTTCACAAATAAAGAAGACGCTATAACCCGATTTAAAAGTTAGTTGGGTTTGATGAGATCCATGATCCACTTGTTTTTTACTATAAAATCGTTTTTTAATTATAATAATATATATCTTTTTTTTAAGAAACCAAATTTTAATTTTTAGTAAATCCCTATTTTATAAGATTTTCATATCAAATATTTGGTGAGATTAATTTTTAATTTAATGAGATGTTATAACTTGTTTAAGGAATATCTGGGTTTGGTGAGACCCGTACCCATAAATTCGGGTCAAATACACGAGAAACCTCCATTTACAAATAATGAAATGTGGTGACTTGAGAGAATGTAGGGAGCAAATAGTGAGCTTTTAAATATTTCGTTTATATATATCATAGACTAGTTTTTATCCCCCGTATTACGGGGGGTGTTTTACATTATTCGTATTTAATATTTATATATATTTTTTGGAATTTAATTTTATTTATTGTAAAGAAATTCATAATATACTTAGAGTTTGATGATAAAAGGGTTTCACAAATAATTAAGATGTTATAACCTGGTTTAAAAGTTATCTGGTTTTGGTGAGACTCAAGACCCGGTTAAGTTTTTTACTATAAAATTGTTTCTTAATTATAAAGAGTATTTTCTTTTTTTTTTAAAATCATATAATTTTTAGTATATCCTATTTTATAGGATTTTCACATCAATGATTTGATGAGAATAATTTTTAATTTAATGAGTTGTTATAACCTGTTTACAGAATATATGGGTTTGGTAAGACTCATACCCGTGAATTCGGGTTAAATGCATAAAAAGTCTCCACTTAATAATCAAACAAATCTGGTGACTCCTAAAAAAGGGGGAGCGACCACATCGCGACACGTAAGATTTTTATATTTTCGTTTATATATATATATATATATATTTATATATATATATATATATATATATATATATTCTCGCTGTAAACAAACTTCTGAAATGATTCAATACCTATATATATATATATAACAAACTTCTGAAATGATCCAATACCTATATATATATATATATATATATGGTGAGAATCTTAAGAGACATTTTTGAAATTGAGAATTTTAAAAATCATTTTGATCTACAAAAAAACCTTTTAAAAAATAATAAGACGAAAAAACAAAAATTTTTAAAAAGCAAAAATACAAAATTTTTTTATTTTTCATCACGATTTCAACAAAAAAAACCCAGATAATTATACACATATGTATATTTGTATTTAATATCGATTTATATAATGTACACATATATACATTATCATTTATATGTGTATAAAGAAATAATATTTATAAAATAAGTATTATACACATGTGCATAATTTTGATAAACCGATATTTTTTTTAAATTTTTTTTGTTTTTAATGACCGGGATGAAAAATAAAAAATTTTGGTTTTTTTACTTTGTTTATGTTCACGTTTTTTTTATTTTATAATTTTTTTTATTTATTTAATAAGAGTGTTTTTTATGGCCCAAAATGGTTTTCAAAGTTTTCAATTTAAAATAATTTTCACATGATCATAATCCTATATATATATATATATATATATATATAGGGGTGGGTTAACGTACAATAATGGGTTATCGTACGTTAGGTACGGGACATTCCAGAGCGTTTGACTAAAAAAAAGCGCGGTGGCAATTTCGTAAATAACCCAACAGTAGTTCGCGATCAAAATTCGTCGATTACAAGTCAATTCTGATCCAAATTCTAAACTTGTCTCTCAATCTAATCCAATTTCTAAACTCTAACAATAGCTTAAAGTATGAAATCTCTAAAATCATAAACCAAATCAAAATTGAACGTCGTTGAAATCAAGAAATCTTTAAAATTGATCAAAAAATGATGATTTAATCAATCGAATTGATGTGTAAAAGTGTTTAGATTCATCAATCGATTATGGAATTGCAAAAATAATGCACTCAATAGAGCTCTGATTAGGGTTCAAAATATTATGTTTAAACGTTCTGAAACAAAACTGAAGACCTTTAAACGTTCTGACAAAAAAAAGCATCTTTAAACGTTCTAATACTTCAATGAAATTCTGGGTGTTCAATAAACAATGAACATCTTTAAACGTTCTAAGAAGTTCTGGGTGTTAAAAAAAGTTTAGAAGTTCTGAACTTCTAAACAGAATTCTAAACTAACAAAAAAATTAAACACCTGTAACATGAAATTGAACACTCAAATCACTCCATATAATCTCGTAATCATCAAACAATTATCAATCGACCATCAATTTGATCATCGATTCGATCATATGAACAAAACTGAACATCTTTAAACGTTCTAATACGTTCAAAGAAGTTCTGACCAAAAAGAACATCTTTAAACGTTCTAGAACAAAACATAACATCTTTAAACGTTCTAATACGTTCAAAGAAGTTCTGACCAAAAAAGAACATCTTTAAACGTTCTGATAAAAAATTGTGTTCATCTAATGAGCAAAAGAAGAATAATACATACATGTTTTCGAATAATAATACATACTTGTTTTCAGTGTATGTGCCTGTGCTGATGAATAATACCCTGTATAGTATATACTTGTACTGGTCAATGTAGAATTCGTTGTTTGGATGTGGAGAGGTGGCTCTTTTACTTTAGGTCAGTTACAGGTTGGTGGGTTGGTTTAACTTGTTGGACTGACACTGAGAATATGGGCTGCAACTTATGGGGCTAGATGTGCAAGTTTGCAACAATAATATTAGTTCTAACAAATTCTGTGCTGCAAGTCTGCAACCACATTAATACAACTGTTGTAATAATCAAAGTTAAACCGAAGATTGAATTGAATATTGTTAATTAGAAAGATGTGCAACAATGAACATCTTTAAACGTTCTAATACGTTCAAAAAAGTTCAGAACTTTTAAACTAACAAAAAAGTCCAGAAACACTTATACGTTCAGACCTTTAAATGAACACCTTTAAACGTTCAGAAGTTCATATTTAAAATTAAGCACCTGCAACATCAAAATTGAACATTGAAATCACTTCATATAATCTCGTAATCATCAAATAATTATCAATCGACCTTCAATTTGATCATCGATTCGATCATATGAACAAAAATATGGAGCGTCTGCAACTGGGTTTCTGCAATGGCGTATTTCAATTCAAATTCAATTGAAGTGTGTGTCTGCAAATGACGCCGATGACGATGGTGAATCGATGCAATGCTTAATTAGGATGGAAACGATTTTGAAATAATTTACAAATTTGCCACCGCGTGTTTTTTGAAATCTAGGACTGTGGGTATCGCGTACGAAATATACGATAATCAATTTTCGTATTCTATCCTTTATCTATATATATATATATATAACACACACGCACGCACGCACGCACCATACAAAATTTTAACCACTGGCCTCTAAAATAGAGAGGAGCCACCTAGTACCAAGATATCCTTTAGGTATCTATCTATAAGGATTGTATACTTGTATTCATAGCTTTTTCTTAAAAAAAGTAACTAAATTTGTAAAATAGTTTAACTAATTAGAATTTTAACAAATTGGAACTAGAAATTAGAATATGTTAAAGTAATACGAAAGAATTGAAATTCAAATCCAAAATGAACATAGTGGCAGTAGTAACAATGGTGGCAATGATGATGGCGGTGGCGGCAACATCAGTGATGGTAGCGGTGGAACGTGTAACATCCCGAATTTTTAAAGAATAATATTTAAATATATTATTTATTTATAGCATAATAGTTACTCGGATTAATAGAGAAATAATAAAAGAATAAAATAATAAAAATGGAAGGATAAGTAGGCCACTAGGTGGAATTAAATATGGACTAAGAAGGAAAGATGTGCCTTAGGTCCATGGGTTTAAGAGAGTATAAGTACCCCTTAAACCCTAATCCTTTCCATTTCCATCCATCTTATCCATCCTAATCTCTACACACTCAAAACACACAAACACCCATTTCCACTTACGGCCACAAGAGAGAAAGAAGGAATCTGAGACCAAAATCAAGCCGAATATTGATAGATCTATGATATACAAGCTAGATACAAGATAACCAAGTTAAACCGTAACCTAAAAACATTCAAAGGTAAGTTCTTGATATTTAAAGTTTACATTTTTATTAACGGTTGGCCTTGAAACATAAAACTATAGTAGATCGGGTCTAAAAAAATCATAAAGTAGCAAACTTGATGTTAAAATGGACGTAACGAACCAATGGATGAATACGGTTCGTTTAAAGAAACCCTAGATTTAGTTTTGAACATTTTACACCTAAAGGTCTGAATCTTATGATCCTCCGGGTCAAGTTTGGCAAAAAATGTGAACGGGAACGATTATGGATTAATGCCATGCCATAACGAGGTGTTAGGGATAAAACGAGTGGTCATAACGTGGAAAAGAGACCAAACCCGTGACCTAAGTACCCAGACTAGTCGATTACATATAGGGTCGCTTACAATCATGTTAAGTCGCATACATGGTTCGCTTATGTTACCTAGACTCGATTACAACAAGAGAGTCGATTACATTAAGACTCGGTTACATTTAAACTCGCTCACAATGTATTCGATTACAATGGATATCGATTACAAATGAGTTCGATCACTTTGCTACATCAGCCACTTGGAATATTGCTTACAATAGACAATCAATTACAAACGGTTTCGTTTACAATGTAACTCGAATACATGAATAACTCGCTTACAATACTTAACTCAAACACAAGTATGAGGGACGATTACAATGGACAATCGTAATAGGGACTCGATTACAATGTGTTCGGATACATATTACTAAGGCCATACTCGCTTATATACTAGAACTCGATCATCATCAATACACTCAATCACCTTAGAGTTCGCTTACTATGTGAAACTCACTTACTAAGCTTATGGTCGCTTACAATGACCCGCTTGCACACAAGGAGCAGTCGATTACAATCTCCTTCGCTCACATTGATACTCGATTACAATAATACGAATCGATTACATGTGCGTACCTGGATACATACTTATGCTCTATTACAATCACAAGACTCGAATACAATGAGGAATCGCTTACAATGAAGAGGGTCATTTACATATTAAGCTTGCCTGCATCTATATAATCGCATACTTCATGTAGACTCAAATACATAGGCATGGTTCTCATACAGGTTATGTAATCAAATACATGCATGCATCGCATACATGGAAAAGCATTCGAACAACACGAATGTATTCGCTTACAAAGGGTCTTAAACATATGGCCGCTTTACACACTCGAATACATGTAAACCTTTGAATACTTATACACTTGGAGACTCACATGCATTGTGAACCTCGAGATGCATGTACATGATCAAATACATTATACATGTAACCCACATGCAATGTGCATATTAGCATGCATGAGCTAATTCAAATCTAATTTACACAAGGAATACATGGATAATCCGCCTACAAACTTATACTCTAAACTATACACAAGGAAAAAAGGAAAGAAAGAAACATTAAAGTAATCGAATACAATAATAGAATATATTAGGATTTGAGAACAAAGTATAATCTAAGTAAAATGTAATCCACAAGCAACCAAACCTATGCTAGAGATAGGAAAAAAAAAGAGATATTAGAGTAATTGAAAATATTCTTCCTATATAGTAATCTAAAACAAGGCAAATAGATTACACCAGACTTAGCCATTTTGGCTGAAGTACAAATAGGAAAAGTTTTGATATGTGTAACTTATATACAATTAGTAGGGCTCAATTAAAGAGAGGATTACCAATTAACGGAGAAAGAAACAGGATCCAGGTGAGTTCTAGCCCCATTCCATGTTATGTTTTCGGGGCTGTGTGCATATTCGATGTGATTGTTAATACACTTACCTTAAATGGTAAGTGTATGCCATGTATGATTTATATGTTATCTATATATGTCTTGAATGAGAATGAAAGCTTGTCAGTACGTGAACGATCTTCGGATATTGCACGTATCGCCAAGGGAAGTGATTAGCTCCTCACATGGATATTAAATAATAACTTATATATACAATGTTCCTTCTATGGATAATATATAGAGTTCCTTATATGGATAATGTATAATTTCCTTCTATGGATAGCATAGTGTTCCCTCTATGGATAGTGTAGTGTTCCTTTTATAGATAGTATAGTGTTTCTTCTATGGAAAGTATGTAGAGTGTTCCTTCTATGGAAAATATATAGAGTGTTCCTCCTATGGAAAATATATATAGTATGGTAATAGTAATGGTTCTTTTAATAGATATTACATGACGTTCCTCTTATGGATATTTATACAAGTTTAAGGTATTAATACATGTCTTCGGATACGTGAAAGAATGTATGAGAATGAATTGTATGTTGCCTGATTAACTAGAACTCACTCAGTGCAACTGACTTTTAGTATGCACGCAAGTAAATGTGTTTAATGAACTAACATGAGGGCACATGACATGTATTGAAAGGCTGACATCTAAAGATGGAAGAGAAATGTTGTTTTAAATATGATGTTGTATATTATGTTTTAAAGAAAAGATCGAATGTTTTGTATCGAATGATTAATATTAATGTTTCCACGAAAGTTTTAATAAACTCTGATTTGTAGAACTGTGTTTATGAGTAAATCGAACGTCCAAAGTAGGGCACCGGGATCGGAGCCTTACAGAACGAGAGATTTAAAATCCTTCGTTTGAATCACTTAATAATATATAATAAGGGATAAAGAATTCCTTTTATTATATAAGAAATTTGAGAAAATTCATTCTGGTTCTAAATTATTTCTTTGTACAACAAAACATGTTATAGTTTGTTTCAAAGTATAATAGCTCTTGACTAAGATTGTAAGAGGCCAAAGAAGCCACCCTCATGTAAATATGAGCCGCAAACATAACAATTCAGGAGGTCCCATGATGGCATGACATGACGATAGATGTTCTAATTTTGTCCGTTTACTTTTGTTTACTACTACCAACAAAGTGGTAGTACAAAGCGTCAAAAAGAGGGATTGTGGCAAAGTGGTTGACCGGCATAGACTGCTTTAGCCTATTGCTTAAAAACAACATAAATAGAAACAATTTTATAGCAAAATCATAACATTGTAATATAATTATGATATAAAAATGTAATTAAGTAAATAGTTAATTTTCTGACATATCCATTAGACGATTGATGATATAATAACAAAGAAAATTGAAGCACCGTTTCAAAATAAGTTTTATATCAATCGATTTGTATCATTCTTCTGATTAGAAAACATCAGTTTAAAATACAAAAAAATTAATTCAAGTTATTTATACCCGGAGTACAATAACACTTTTCTAAATTGAGATTATTATCAACTAACCTCACATAAATAAGATTAATAAAATTCAATTTTCCTATGCATATTAATGAGCCAAGAAGGCTTGTTAAAATGAAACACTATCGTTTAGAAATATCTTTCAAAGTTTGCAGCAGAAAAATCACATACTTTTCATTCTAAAATCTTATTAAATTAATAACCAAAAACTCTTATTATTATTATTATTATTATTATTATTATTATTATTATTATTATTACACTAAAAGATAAAGCAAATGTTCTACGAAGTGAAGATTTTCACACATGTCACTTTGAATGAATATAGATAATGTGGGATTTGAGTTAGACATTGTAAGGTTTTTAGCTTGGATTTCAAGCCCATCTGGGTTATTGTTCCACCATGCGTTACGTCAGAGAGTTATGCTCTTGTGACTGCACAACGGTTGTCAAGTGACAGTCGGCGGTTTAGTTTTCCCGAAAACGCTCAAGCCAAACTCTGAAACCAGACGATTAAGACAATATAGTATGGCTAGAGTACGGGGCTCTCAAAATTAGAAAATGTGGTGCCTAAACCCAAAAAAACAAGTTGCAGTTCTAAAAACATAATAATAAAAAGTGATATTCTTTCCCCCAAAGACTTGTGGTCTAGTGATAGGAGCCTTGGGTTATTTAGTGGAGACTCAAGTTCGAATCCCACTTGTGTCATATTTGGGTGGATATAGGTAATGAAGGATTTGAACTAAGCCTTGTGCAAAGGTTGTCAGTTCGAACCCTGAGCCCACCCGTGCTTTCGTCCCACCGTGTGCTACGCAAGAGAGTTCTGCTCTTATGGTGGCACGACTCTCAAGTGGCAGTTGGTAGTAGGGGTGTGCAAATTAACCGCCATAACCATTAACCGAACCATAACCGACATAATCGAACCGATTTTAACTGATAACCGACGTAACCAGCGGGTCCGTTTAATGAATTTTTAAAACCGCCAAATACGGGTCGTTTATGGTTAAAGATAATTTCAAACCCGTCAAAACCGAACCAACTCATTTACAAGATTCCCAACTTTATGGAGTATGATTAGACACATTGTTGATAATTTGTTGAAAATTAAAGAAGATAATAAACTAATAACGCTCTCATTTTTATGCTATATGATTCAATTTTACTAAAGAGTTAATCCATTAATTGTTTTTTTGAATATATATTATTAATATTAAGAATTATATAATTTGTTGAACTATGTCATGTCTTTTTATTTTTTTAGTACCAATGTTTTAGGCTCAATTATACATTGGTTTGGTCAGGTTAACCGGCTCGCTATAACCTTTAAAACCGATTAACCGAAACCGTCATAACGGATCGGTTATGGTTATGATTATTTATTAACCGACATATTGGTTATGGTTATGGGTTTGGTCTAAAACCGCCCCAAACCGACCCATGCACACCCATAGTCGGCAGTATGGTTTCCTGGGGAACCACCCAAGCCAAACTCTGAAGCTAGCGTGGACCCGGTTAAGACAACATGGTCTGCCAGAGTAGGGCATCTGAGCTCTCCAAATTTAGAAAGAATGGTAGCCTAAATATAAGAAAGTCACAGATCTAAACAAAAAACAATAAACGATGAGCTATTGGCGTTTTACCAAAAAAAAAATAAAAAATACATGTAATACTATTAGCTTTAGCTAAGTGAGTTTATGTTAAAATCATAACTAAATACATTAGTTCATTGATCACGTAACTACTTACGTGAACCCTTTCATACCTTAATGACTTTATATTAACATCAATTATCCTTCCAACCCGTATATGATCACATAACTACACATGTGATTCTTTCTATTTGATTGGTCATACGACTACCCTTATGATCCAGTTTAATCTGATCTAACACACAACTAACTCGCGATCCATTTTTATCAGGACGATCACTCATGCCCATGTTATCCACTTCAATTAAGTCAATCACACAACTACCTGTGTCACCCATAGTCTCAAGTGAGACTTTACATCATGTACATCATTGATCTATACAGTGGGCCATGAACATTTCAACTAGAAACATGTATACTCCTTGGGGTATGTATAGCCCATGTACACTTTTGAGTGTTTTAACACTTAAACACCCCGGGTAATTAAAATGCCTAACCCTATTATTTAATTTTGTTCACACATTTATATATGTTTACATAACTTATATTGATTATAACGATCTATAGTTATGAATTGCCAATACCAATGTGATCCAAAAATCTCATACATGACTTTAACCAATAATTAAACTGGATATATTCACATGTTCTAGTCACATTAGGCAAGTTACATACACTTCATACGGGTATGTAACACTCACATGTACACACAAACGTTCCATAAGAGGAGAAGGGGCACTCATGGGTATTACCCATGCACCGCTCAATCTTGCACTACTATCTAATTTCTACCCCCATGTAACCACAAATCATAAAATCACTGGAAATACCTACCCATTCAGTACCATAGAACTTTTTGTTTGTTTTTTAGTTTTGCAAGTACCCTAAATGCCAAAAATGAATCAATTTTATGTGGCAAACATTTGCCTTGAATGAAGCCATGTACCATACCCACAAACGTGGCGACGGTGTTACCCTACCATATTGGTTCCCCGCCCTCTCTAATAACTGTTTGTCTTCGTAAGCTTAACAATCCTATCTTGATAGTCATCCACCTATTATAACTATAACTAGGTAAATGGTCAATGTGACGCATGGGACAGTTTGGGTTTTACATATCTGAGCGTTATAGGGTCTCAAAGTTTTACAGAATGAACAAATTTCATATAAAGTAACAATATAGCTAAAGAAATTGACCGATGTCAAAAGATCAATAAAAAAACATTTATAAATTTCAGTTCTTAGCTCCTTTTACTAGTAAGGGTATGTAAGGTTGTCCCCACAAGGAATCTTTGGAAATTCTATTTTTTAATTATTATTTAATTAAATTAGGGTGGAAAGTTGATGTCAAGCAATCTTTGACACTTGACTATGAACCGATTCGGAAAATGAATAAACTTTGATTGTAAACTCAGTGACCGCCCTTCAGATTTCAGGTTATGCAACGAACTGACTAATTATAACTTCTATCAAATTGAAAACCACACAGACATGATTCGTTCATTATTATTGATAAATAATTAAGAGAAACTATGATTTGACAGTGCGGATTCACATAACTCAATCCGACTGACACATCTAAATATGGTCTAGTTAACTACTAGCACATATATACATAAGATTTAGTCACAATCAATGTTACTGCGTTTAATCCAAATAACTAGAGATATAGATGAATCCCATATAAACAACCGTTTAACCAATCACAATAAGCGTAAAATCTAAATTAAACAAATGAGTAAGCAAAACATAAATCCAAAGCTAAATAGAATCCACAAATCAATCATTTCTTACACAGACCCTACATTTGAAGTCGTCATAAATGGTTTAGCCTTGCATCTTCATCACTAACAGTGAAATGGTTGTATGAAATCTTGAAAACATGGAAGATTTTAGGAGGTGCTATAAAGAATTGCCCCCAAAATCGTCCAATGGTAGTTGGAATGAAAGATATTCAACCTAAGGTAAAACGAACCTTTTATCTCAAAAAAATAGATAAAAAAACAATTTATTTTGTCTCGGCGGCTAGCTGTAGCTTACTGTTCACCTGAAATTCCCTATGGTGAATTAGGTTTGAGCTACACCATGTCTTACGCTTCTATGTGGGTCGTAGGCTATGACCTGCCTGCACTTGGTTTCTTATATCTCGATGCTCGTTACTCTTTTCGACCCCATCTTGCTTCATTCTTACATAACTTGATTAATGTCCATCTTTAATGTTTCAAATTAGTTATGATAAGCTCTGCTCACCAACACGCATATAAGTTCACAAGGTAAACACGTTCGACATAATAATACCATTAATACACATGATATTAAACACTGTAAGCATGTTAATTAACTGATGACCATGTCGTGCCGATCATGCAAAAGCCTAATTTTACCTATAGAAGGGGTAAGTAAGGTATCAAATCTAAAGGAGCATGTTTGTAAACATTATACATTTGTGCATTTAGGTAAATATTTACAAAACAATTATAAAGAAACCATTATTAAGTTTTGTCAAATGAGTGCTAATCACACTAGAAAGTTTTATTTGAAACAAGTAAAACTTAAACAAATTAAGCTATTAACGAGAACAAAATTATACCTAGGTTTCAGATTTATGAGAAACTAGAATTAACCTGCACGAATGGTTTAATTTTAATAAATCACAATTGATATTCTAGTTTTGCTAACAAGAATCATAATCTTATATCAATAATCGTGTATCATATGCAACTGGTGCAAGAAAATTTCACTCTATGAATCAAGGGCAATTGTATGCTTCAAAAACTAAAAACCATCAAAACACCATAGCATGCATCAATCCTTAGAGCAGTAAACATAATATCAATGAAGCAAGAAAATCTCGACTGTTGTGAGTTCAAAACAATACTAACAATTGTACGCATACAACTTTGATCAAAAGCTAAGTTAATTGAATAACATCCTGGCTAAGTTGTCTATCTTGGAAACACATTGTGGAGTTATGGAAGAACTCGAGGTGGACCTGTGGAGGCAATTGAGGAAAAAGTTGAAAGATGGCATGGATACATTCTTTTGGATTAACCAATGGATTAGTGAAGATAAATTTCAGGTCCGGTTTCCGCGATTATTCGAACTCAAGACACTTGAAGGGTTTTTGGTGTCGGACCAGTTTTTAATGTATTCAAGTGAAATTTGTGGTCAATGGAACTGATTGCGTACACCACACATGATGTGAGATATATAAATTAAGAGGCTTTTTGATGGCTTGCCAACATGTTCGATTAGTCCAAGAGGCCGATAGGGTGGTTTAGGATGTGGATGAGGATAAAGGCTTCTCTGATTGGAGGAGGGCTATAATTATGAAACAAGTTATCATTTTGAATGAACAATTACATGTCGAAGGTGGGCATCCTCTCATGGAGCTGATATGGAGTAAATTCCACCATATGTTTCACTACACAGGCGGAATTTTATGGTGTGTTAGACATTTTGTCCGATCTGCGATGATTGAAAAGAAACAGTCAAGCACATCTTTAACTTGTGATGGTGTGCATGCAGTTTGGGAAAGAGTGGTCACGTGGTGCGTAATTATGGGTGTCTTTGCATTCTCAGTTTGTGATCTACTAGAGCTACATAGAAACACCATATTGCTGCCTTAGGTTATGAAGGTATTTCATGCAATATGTTTATCTACATTTGGTGTATATGGAAGGCATAAAACTTGATGGCTTTTGAGGGAAGTGTCACACACCAACATACGGTGAAATATGTTAGGGCACGACTGATTACTCGGTTGCTCACAATACACTATTAAATAAATATCAATATCTATTTACTTTATTTGCATAAAATTGAAGTACACAATATCAAATTCAATATAACAAACAAATCTAGATAACACACTTTTATCGTTGATATCCTAAGAAAAATATACAAGTTTCAAACTTTAATCATCCAACCAAGCTACCTGTAACATGCGTAAAAATAGATATATTTCTCAACAACACATGTTAAGTGAGCAAAACACAAGATTTTATGTATAATAATAGTAAAACAACAATTATTATTGGATGTGGTATTAACAACAATTAATATAACAATTAAAAATTTTCACTATGGCACTGGTTCGGTCAAGTTACTCGAATATGGTATTAACAACAAATAATAAAACAAATTAGTTTTTTCACCATGACACTAGTTCGGTCGAGTCTACTTGGACGTCATATGATTATATTAATGAATATGAGGACACCAACAATAAACAATAAACACCTTGACAAGTAAACATGTAACAATCAGTCGTGCAATACACATAAACGCATATAATAGAATTATGGCTGGGAAATCATTATAAAATATCATGAGGTTGTGGTACTCATGTTACCCTCAAAACAAAATAGAAAACAAAGTGTGAATTATTCACCTTAAATAGTAGTCGAGAAAAGATAATAAATAAAAGATAGAACTTGACTTAAGCGAGCTGATAATCAAACATGACAGAAACACCTCTCAGGATTTGGATTGGAACAAGGAGAATTAGAGAAGAAGAAGATGGTTGACTTCCAAAATTCAAAGCATGCAAAACTCTTAAATTGATGAGGTAGAACATGAATTGAGAGTGAATTGAGATGGGATCCTCGATTAGTAGGGATTGGAGGTCGTTTATAAATAGATAGGCTTAGGGACAAGAACTCGTTTAAATTGGAAAGAATTTTGCAATATGGGCTTTTTTAAACATAAAATTAACCAATCAATAACCTAAATCACATAACTTGGAGAGAATTGATAGGGCATTTCGATAGAATAGTCCTAGGAACATTCTAGGATCAAGAACCCGAATTAAAAACGGATTTGGAATGGATTTGGAGGCTTAAATGATCTAAAAACGAAAAACCCCTACATCTCCCCCCCGAGCGTCATGACTCACGAAGTGTTGGTGCATGATGCCAGTAGTTCATTTATCTCATGTCTATTGTGTCTGTAATCGTTACTTTGTTCTTATGTTTTGTTGAACGTGTTAGTATAGTTTATGTTTTGGCGAACTTGTTAAGTGGCGAAGTTAGGGACAACTTCGCCTAGGGTGTTGGGCGAAATTGTCGTGATATATAACCTAACTTCGGCCATTCTATTAGCAGCTTCTTGACTGATTGGTTGTGTTACCTCACGTGATACTTGTTTGGTGTGTTTGTTTCGTTCAATCGTGATATAACAAGTAATCATTTGTGTTTACGTGTTTGGTTTTATTTACGTATTGCCTGTTTAAGCAATCGTATCGTATACGTAGGAGATTCCGCACCCTCGTGTTACGAGATACTCCTGTGTAGATTCGGTTGGAAACCTACAATTGGTATCAGAACGTTTGCTTGTGATTGTGTGGTTCGGGATTATCACACGAGTGTTATAGTTATTCGGTTAGACTTTTCGCGGAATCGTTTCACGTAAAAATACCGTTCTTTTTTCCGTTTCTCATCAATGGCCTCCAAATCGCACACCTTATTACTTTCTCAACCTTCGAAATCAAAGAATCAGATTAACAAGTCTTAGCAGATCAAACTGCGAAGTTGCCGTCATGTGGAACTAGGGTTTTGGTGAAGATATAATATCAGGCGAAGTTAAGTGGACTGCGAAGTTGTTCTAGCGAAGTTATCCTTGCGAAGTTGTTCTAAAAGCTGATCTAGCGAAGTTGTTCTATAGCGAAGTTATCTTAACTTCGCTATCCACTGTTCACAGAATACTTTCTAAATTAGTTTCAGATATCGTATTGGCTAAGTACGACTTCGATAAACATCATTGAACTGGTAAAGATGAAATTTGAAGCTGGCTCAGTGACTAAAGCTCCAAAGCTACTTAAAGGAACTGATTTTGTTGCGTGGAAAGACAGACTTGAGCAGTATGTGAAGTATTAAGATGCAAATATATGGGTATGTATTCAGGATGGATATATTCCACCGACAACTGAGTTCGAAGGTCATGAGCAACTAAAGAAGTATAATAAGATGGAGGATAATGAGAAGAAAATGTACGAAGCAGAAAGTAAAGCACTAGCCGCCATAACCATGGCACTACCTCAAGATATTCTACACACTTTGGGAAAGTACAAGTCTACTAGTGAATTATGGGAAGCATTAGAGAACCGCTATGAATGTAATGTCGGGATTCATAACTCCAAGACAAAGTTGCTGAAAACTCAATTCTCTGTATTCAAGTATCTTAAAAATGAATCTCTTGATGACATCATCACACGATACTATTACTTAATGACTGAGTTGGATAACTACTCCATAGATTACACGGAGAATGAGGTTGGGGAAAAACTTCTTGATGCTCTCCCACCAAAATGGGAGATGTACACAGTTCTGATGAGAGAAGATAAAGAATTTGATAGTTTTGACTTGGAGAAGGTGGTTAACAAGTTATGTAATTATGAGCTTAATATGGTACGAAAAGAGACGCCTACTGATCAGGTTTAGGATCCGGGAATGTATGGTGCACAAGGCTCTCCAAACTCAAGTTCTAAATCAGAATCGACCGCCTATTACTCAGGTGGAGAACCAAACTCCACTCAAGATGGTCATGTGGTGATGCATATGGATGGAGACGTATGCTTTGTAGCGAGTGGAAGTAGTTCTTCAAAACCTCAATCCTCAGTCGGTAACTCATCCACCAGTTCTTCTAGTGTGAATTACTCAAAGATGCATATGAGTGTGAAATCTGCTGAACAACAATTTTCTCTTTATGCCTCTTTCATTGCTTCTTATGAGAATTACATCAAAGGAAAGATAGTCGACCCTGCAACCTTGGATGAGGACTATGATCAGATAGATGCTGATGACATGGAAGAAATGGATCTGCAGTAGCAAATGGCAATGATAGTAAGAAGGGTGAAAAGGTTTATGAAGAAGACTGGAAGAAAGTTCGTTGAAGAGAGACCGGGATTTGACAAGTCAAAGGTTCGATGCTACAACTGTCAACAAAATGGACACTTTGCAAGAGAGTGTACAAATGAAAGAGTTGAACGGAGTCAGAACTTGCCTACTCAACAGAATGGGAGTGGAAATGAAATAAAGGCCATGGTGTCTCAACAGAACGGTGGGTATAACTGGAATAAACAAGTTGAGGAGGTGATTGAATAGGCGAATCTGGTGAACATCGAGACAGGAAGATGTGACAAAGAACCAGTGGAGGATCAAGCGTACATGGCAGAAGTGAATGATCAGCTCTCAGAGGTATGTTCTGAACCTCATTGTGAACAATGTGAAAAACTGTCAGATCAATTAAAAGCTTTAACCGATCAGTATGTTAGTTTGGATAAAGAATTAAAGATGTTAAAAGAGGAACATCATTATTCCAAAAATAAAGAAAATAGCTACTCGGAAAAAATAAAAGTTAGTGAAAAAGATATAAGAAGCCTTAAGGCCACCCTAGCTGAAAAAATACTAGTCATTGATCTTAGCTATGAAGTTGTAGAAGAAAAGACCAAAGTGATAGCTGAAAAGGATAAACAGATAGCTGATTAATAAGTAAAAGTGGTGGAATTGAACAGGAAAATTGAACAATTTAGGAATTCTTCTATGATGCTTGATCATATACTGAGTGTTCAACGTTCCCCAATCAACAAAGTGGGAATTGGATACACAGAAGTTCCACCACTGTTCAATAATAATTATACTTATAATCCTAGTACTCAGCCATCCGTTTGTGTTGAAATTGATCAGACAGACCAATTAAGGTCCAGTCAAACTATAACGATGTTAATATGAACGAAGCGCCTCAGACAAGTTCTAATGTCACAAGTCCTGTTAGATCAAATTCGGACAAAGCTTTTGAATCTGTTAAGATGAAAGATGAAGTTGTGTTACCCAAAAGGGGGGAGGATTACACGTTTGATGAAAAGAAACCATTTGTTCCCCCCTATGTGAGACAAACTGATAGTAACACATCCTCATCGTCTACAGCAACTTTCGATATGAATGGTCAAAGGAACACTAATAGTTCGAACAAGAGTTGTTTTACATGTAACATGATAGGACACTTTGTCAATGACTGTCCTCTGAAAAGGAGGAAATCTAAAAGTATGAGGTCAACTAAAACTGAGAATAAAACGAACTTCAAAAACTGATGCTGGTAAGAATACTAAGACATCCAACTTTAATCGTTGGACAAATTCAAGATTTTAAAGAAACCAACCTCGTTTTTTCCCAGTTAATCACAGAACGGGTAATTTTGAATCCATTAATGCTAGCTCAAGGATGTTTGGATGGCCTCATAACAAGTTTTGTTGGGTCAAGAGTTTGACCCAAATGAGGAGATTTGACCTAAATGAAGAATATGGAAGATTGGAATCTTCTCAACCTCCTCAGAAACTGCTAAGTATTGAATCCGAGCACACCTTCGACCTTCGAGTAAGCTTTTACTTAGCCGAGTACGAGATTTTGCCTCCCGGGCAAGGTTTTCTTCAAATAGTCTTCTTAAGTGGATATCCGAGTAAAGTATGCTTTTTAGTGATTTCCGAGTATGGTTCATTAATTTGGCATATCCGAGTAAGGATCACTTTGTCAAGCAGGGTTGTTCTTCAATACCAAGTATTTTACTCTTCAGAGTAAGGTTTGGTCAACCAAGTCCAAGAAGCCAAGTAATTGGAAGATCGGGCAAGGTATTCTTTAATAATTATGGTCCAAGTATACTTGATGAGTTAATAGAATATCTTTTAAGTTATCTCGAGTAAGGTTCTGCTCAAGTAAGGTATGTACTCCCGAGTACGCCTTATCAATAAGTTGTTCAACTGACAATGAGCCGAACAGGATCATAGAAGAACAAGGTTGCTCGTAAGGATTTGTCGAGCAAAGTTTGATAGATTCAAGAAGATTGAAGTCTACTCGGTGAATATTTTACTTGGTAAAATATTCTTTAAGTAAAGTCTACCCGGAAACTGATTCCGAGTACACTTCTATGTTTACCAAGTCTGAAGGAAGGCCGAGTACACTGCGTACTCGGAGACTGAAATTTAATGAAAAGCCTACCCGGAAGACTTGTTTTACACTTAGTATATTTTTGAATATGTAAATTGAATATGTACTATCGGATAGGGTTTCTAGAAAGAATGACAGCCTGTCCTAGGTTGGCAGGCCTATAAATAGAATATTTAGGGCACACCGCCAAAGGAGGAGAGAGACACGAGAGACAGAAAAGGATAAGACCGACACATTAATTGAGAGAATATTTTGTGTGTGACGGCTGTCCTAGGATTCCTTCTAAACCCTAATCGATTATCCTTTTGTATGATTAAAGTTATATAAATGGAAATCTTTTGAGTGAATCCTTCGTGTGTCTTCGTATTTTGAATATTCATTGCAACCGTATGTTTGTTATTGATTCCGCCTTTAACAAATGGTCATCTTTTTAAATATAGTAACCCGTCATTAACTCGCTTGTCAACACGATTAATTTTGTGTGAGTTATGACATGATTGATTAAGATCCGATCCGAATCGACCAGACATTCAAGAATTCGGGACCAGACAAGTGGTATCAGAGCATGTTGCTGCTATTTTTAGAAAGATTGTTGCTGATTAAGTTTTGAAGAAGAATGACGTAAGCAAAGCACTGTTCGATTGAGTTGTGACGTCAGAAGCTCTGTTCTTCATTTTTCTTCCAGATCTACAAGTTTTAGGTGTTTTCTTTTCCTTATTTCACTTAAAGCTTTGATTTTTATTGTTGAATCTTGTTCTATTCATATCAGACAACTCAGATCTAAAAATTTATTCTCAGATCTGATTGTTTTACTCTATTTTTGATAAGAACTTAACTTTTATTTTAAGAAAATGTCTGGATATGAGGAACAAGAGGTGTCTACTAATAAGATACCTAGATTGTATGGTCAGGAGAACTTTACCAAGTGGAAAGTGCTTTTTGAAGCTGCTGTTTGTTATAATGATGTGGATATGTGGAATTCTATCAAAAATGGTCCACAAACTGCCGTTGAAGAAGGTGCTAATGCAAATGCTATTGCTGCTGTCAGAGAGAGAATGAGAAAAGTTGATGACAGAGCATTGGCTATGCTCAAACTTGGTATGTCTTGGGAAATCCTCACAAAGGTTGTTCATCATCAAAGTGCTAAGGCAATGTATGATGCAATCCTTGAGATGTATGAAGGGAACACTGAATTGAAGAACATTAAGAAGCAAAGACTGAAGCAACAGTTAGAAAGATTCAATTATAGAGATGGTGAAAGGTTGAAGTCAATACTAGAACGTTTTCTGAGTATTGTGAATGAGTTGAGAACAACTGATTATGTAATGACTGACTATGATTTGAATACAAAGTTGCTCAACTCAATGCCAAAAGAATGGTATACTGCTTGCAAATTCATCCTTCAAAAGCAAAATTTCAATGAATTGAAATTGGATGACGTAGTATGTTTTCTTCAAGCTGCTGAACTTGAAATGATTGAGAATGAAATGATCAAGGAAGATAAACCAAGTTTCAATGTGTCAAATGCTTTAATTGCTCCAATGGGGAATCTTACAACAAAGAATCAACAACAAATTCCCATCATTGAAGAACCAAGTGAGCACAACAATGATACTCCTTGGTCATTCATTGGAGGTGGTTCAAGCAGTCAAGGTGGTCAACAGAGGTTTAATGTTCAATTGATTGATGAGGATTCAGCCTCTGTGGGAAATGGAAATGCTCAAAGTGCTGGTGCAGGGCATGTTCAAGGGAGTGATACACAAGCCCTAATGTCTATGTTCACTGAATCCTACAATGCATTTGTGGCCAAAAACTTGATTCACACAAGTGTAGTGCAGGATGATTTGGAACAAATAGATGCTGATGACCTTGAAGACATGGATCTCAAATGGCAAGCTGCAATGTTGGCATTAACAAGCAAGAGACTGTACAATAGAACTGGTAGATCACTAGTTTATGGTCCAAATGAGAGAATAGGATTTGAGAAGTCCAAGGCTATCTGTTACAACTGTCAACAGCCTGGACACTTTGCAAGAGAGTGCAATATGCCAAGGAACTTTCAAGTCAATCAGTTCCAACAGCCTAGAAACCAACAACAATACCAGCAGAATGTGCATAGAAACAACAACCAGCAGAACTTCAACAATAACCAAGGCTTCAATCCCAACAACAACAACTTCCATCCAAACAACAACTTCAATCCCAATTTTAACAACCACTATCAGCCTCAGATGAACAACCAGCAGGGTATGAATCAGAATCAAGTATATCAAATGAACAACAATCAGAATCAAGCTGTTCAAACTGCAACTAACAACATTCCAGCAAACCAAAATCAACCAAGAAATCAAGGCAATGTGGCAGTAACTACTCAGCATGAGGGAAGCTTTGACTGGAGTAACCTTGAGGAATATATAGCAGATGATATCAGAAGAGCTAATGTGGCATTCATGGCCATAGACTCTGCATCTTCATCTAAGGTACACTCTGATCCTAATGCTGATTTATCTAAACTTGTCAATGAATTAAAAGAAAAGGTTGGTAAGCTGGAAAGTGAGTGCTTTAAGAAGCAAAGCATTATCAATGCTTATGAGGCAAGTGAGATTGTTAGTGAGGAAAGAATGAAAATTTTGGAAGAGGATTGTATGAATAGCTATAAAGCTCAGACAAGATTCACAACTGAGATTAGTGGGTTGAAGAAGATGGTGATTGATGAAAAGGTGATGAATACAAAGCTGCAAACTGAAAATGAATTCCTAAAGAACTTAATTTCAATTGGAAACATATGTGGGATTCTGAATAAAGTAAGAGAAGATGAAAAGTACAAGGCTGTTCCACTACCATTCAACAACAACTTTATGCCTAAAGTTGACAAAGAGAAGAGAAGTGCTTATCTACAACAATTCAAAGATGTGTTTCAAGACAAAGAAGATGTTGCAGATTTGTACAAGAATGTTGAGGTGAGTGAAGATGGTGAATTTGTTATGAAGAAAGAACTAAAGCAAGAAAAGTAAATTGGAGTTCAAGTCTCTGAAGATGACTTTGATTCAGATGAGTTGGATCAAGATGATCTGAGTGATTTGAGTGATCAAATTACTGAAAAGGAAATTCAAGCTGCTGAAAAAGGAAGAAAATATAGAAAGCCTGAATCTGTTGATCAACTTCCTAAGTATCCTCCAGTTACACATAAAATGAAAAGAATGAATGAGCAAATGAAAAGAGAACATGTTTCTTTTGACATTGGTGAAAAGAAGAATGTGTGTTACAATGCTGTCAGACCTCCAAGCAAAAAGTTTTTGGAAAAATTAGAAAAGAACAAGAAAAAGAAGGTAAATAAGGAAGAAATGGATATAGAATATATTACTCCTATTTATCCTGTCTTTTCAAGTGTTGAAGACTTTGATGTGGGTGAGGTAGAAACTGTTGAGGAATATGAAAGAAGGAAGTCAAGATATAGAGAGAATGAAGATGATCAACCACTGAATTTGAAAAAGGTTATCTTTGTTAAAGGGAATGTGGAAAAAAGTGACATCAGAATGGCTGAGTTTGTTCCATTCTCAATTGATTTTGACAATCTGAAAAACAAAAAGACAATTGGTATGAGAGAGCCCAAACCAAGTGAAAGATTCAGGAGACCAAAAGAACATGAGATGTTCAAAAGAAAGGTGTGGTGTAGAAAGTGTGATGAATATGGACACCATACTGATTCATGTAATGAGAGACTCAAGTTTCAGCCATTTCATGTCCCAAATGGAACAAAGTTTGGTCAAGACTTTGTTTTGTACAAAGAGAAGTATGCCATGTATTTGGGAAAAGGAAATGTGAATAGCATTGAGACAAGAGTTGAAGTAATGACTGAGACTGTGAGAAGAAGTAAATCACCTCAGAAGCAAAAGCAGGTGATAATGGAGAACCAGTCATTGAAATTTACCAAAAATACTCATTCAGTCAAGTCTGATGGGTCACAAGAATCATCAGGCAGTGAGAAATCAAGAAGAAAAACTGTATATCAAAGAAGGAAACAAGCTGTACTCACTGGTGATGAAAAGTTCTTGTTAAAACATGGATATGAACCACATGGTTTCACATGGAAACCTAGACCTGAAGCTAAAGTTGAAGCTGTGACTAATGTAAGAGACTTCTCAGAAACTAAGGACTATGTCTTACAAGAAAAGATAACTGCCTCAGTTGAGCTTGACAATTCAGCTTCACTTGTCAAGACACCAAGAGAGTGTGGATATGAGACTGACAAGTCTGATAATCTGGAAATCACTCATGAAGATCCTGAACCTACTACACTCACTTCCCAAGCTGCCACTGAAACTGACACCGATAAGTTGCAAGTTGATGAAGCTTGCATCTCATCACTGAACTAATCAAATTTCTCTTTGTGCAGGAACAGGCCACTCCATTGAATGATATATGGTATATGGATAGTGGTTGTTCTAGGCACATGACTTGTGACAAGAGGTCACTTGTGAATTATGTAGAGAAATATGAGGGTCCAGTTGCCTTTGGGAGTGATGAAAATGGTGGAAAGATTGTGGGTAAAGGGATATTGACAAATGGGAAGGTGTCTTTTGACAATGTCTTTCATGTTGAGGGACTACAATACAATTTGTTGAGTATATCTTAAATGTGTGATAAGGGTTACAAAGTCAGTTTTGATGATTCTCATTGTTTCATCTTAAAACCCGAGTTTGTGATCCCACCTGAAATGATTATGATGATGGCACCAAGAAATGGCAACTTGTATGAGTTGAATATGAAAGATGCTATTTCAAGAGGTGGTGCATGTTTTGTTTCCAAAGCCACTGAAAATGAGTCAAAATTGTGGCATAGGAAACTGTGTCATGTAAACTTAAAGAACATGAATAGACTGGTCAAGGGTGAACATGTAATTGGTTTACCTACAAGAGAATTTAAATTTGATGATCATTGTGACTCATGTCAGAAGGGAAAACAACACAAGTCTACTCATAAGACAAAGCTCATCAATTCAATTGATCAACCACTTGAGTTACTTCACATGGATCTCTTTGGTCCTGTGAGTGTACCAAATATTGGAAAGAAGAGATACTGTTTGGTGATCATTGATGACTATTCAAGATATACTTGGGTTTATTTTCTAAGTACCAAAGATGAGACTGCTGAGTTGATTAAGGTTGTGTTACAATGATTGAAAACAAACTGAATAAGAAAGTGAAGATGATGAGAAGTGACAATGGTACTGAGTTCAAGAATGGAGTTATGGAAGAATTTTGTACTCTGAAAGGAATAATGCAACAATTTTCAGCTCCAAGAACTCCTGAACAAAATGGTGTTGCAGAAAGGAGAAACAGAACACTAATAGAAGCTGCAAGAACCATGTTGGCTGATGCTAACTTACCTGTCACATTCTAGGCTGAAGCAATCAACACTGCTTGTTATGTTCAGAACAGAGTGCTTGTGAACAAAAGGCATGATAAAACTCCTTATGAGATTTTCAACAATAGAAAGCCTTACATCTAGTTCTTAAAGCCCTTTGGCTGCAAATGATTTTTATTGAACACTAGAGACTATTTGAACAAGTTTCAAACTAAGTCACTAGATTGTTTCTTTGTTGGATATTCTACTCACTCAAAGGCATACAGAGTTTATGTGAAAGATCACATGAGTGTGATAGAGTCATCTGACATTATTTTTAATGAGAATCAATTCAACACAGTCAGTGGGGCAACATGGCTGTTTGATCATGAAAAGTTAATAAAGTCATTCAAGATTTATTCTGAAGACTTTGATGATACATTCTACAAGACCAGTGTACTTAAAGAAAATAAGAAGAAAGAACTGGACTTGGAAGAATTGTGGAAAAAGGTTGCTAGGAAAGAAAAGGAATACACTTTTGTGAAAAGCTCCTCAAACAATGACATTGAACAAGATCAGGAAATGACAAGTCAAGATAGTCCTTATGTACAAAATGATCATGTTCAGAATGGGAGTGACACAGGCAACAAATCAAATGATGATGAAGCTGCAACAACAGCAAGATTTCAAGACTTATTTCAAAGCTTGAATCTGGGAAACAATGGTGCATCTACTTCAGGACAAACCAATGATGAAGCACCAGAGTTTTATGATGCAGAAGCTGATTTGATCATTGAAGAACCTGAAATCAATGAAACAAATCTTGACACAAATTTGTCTACAAATATGATAATACAAACTCCTACTGTTGAAAAGAATCATCCTGCTGAAAATATCATTGGTGACTTGCATGAAAGAGTAACAAGAAGTCATTCTGAGATAGCAAACATCTGTCTGTACTCTTGCTTTCTATCCCAATTAGAACCAAAGAATATTGCTCAAGCTTTAAAAGACAATAGTTGGGTAGAAGCAATGCAAGAGGAATTGGCCCAGTTCAGAGACCTACATGTGTGGGATCTTGTAGACAAGCCACATGACAGATATGCAATTGGAACCAAATGGGTGTTCAGAAACAAAAGGGATGAAAGGGGTTTGGTGATTAAGAACAAAGCTAGACTTGTAGCACTGGGATGTCTTCAAGAAGAAGGGATAGACTTTGAGAAAGTGTTTGCACCAGTTGCAAGACTGGAAGACATAAGGATTTTTCTTGCATATGCTGCCTCAAAGAACATTAAAGTATTCCAGCTTGATGTCAAATCTGCATTCCTTAATGGAAAGATTTATGAAGAAGTGTATGTGGCTTAACCACCAGGTTTTGAGGATCAAATGTATCGAAACAGGGTGTATAAGTTAAACAAAGCCCTTTATGGATTGCATCAGGATCCTAGAGCATGGTATGATGAGTTATTAACTCATTTACTTGAAAATGGCTTCACAAGGGGAGCCATTGACATGACACTATTCTACAAAAGACAAGGGTCAGATTTGCTGCTTTTACAAGTCTATGTTGATGATATCATCTTTGGAGAGGTGATGAAGTCCAAGTACAGCATGAGTTCCATGGGTGAAATGAACTTCTTTCTGGGACTGCAGGTTCAACAAAAGAATGAAGGAATCTTCATTCACCAAGCTAAGTATGTGCAGGACATTTTGAACAAGTTCAACTGTCATGATTACAAGGCTGCCTCAACTCCAATGGACACCAAAGAAAAGATGATAGCTGATGAAAAGGGGGAGTCAGTTGATGAACATGAATACAGAGCCAAGATTGGATCTCTGATGTATCTGACTGCAACAAGACCAGATATCATGTTTGTTGTGTGTGTATGTGCAAGGTTCCAATCAAATCCAAAAGTCTCCCACATGAATGCTGTGAAAAGAATATTCAGATATTTGAAGGGAAGACCAGACTTAGGGATTTGGTATCCAAAGAACCAATCCTTTGATCTGATTGCATATACAGACAGTGATTATGATGGATGCAATATGAGTAGAAAGTCAACATCAGGAGGATGCCAGTTTTTTGGTGAAAGGCTAGTGTCATGGCAATGCAAGAAACAGACCACAGTGTCAATCTCCACTGCAGAAGCTGAATATGTTGCTGCATCTGCCTGCTGTGCACAAGTTCTCTGGATTCAAAATCAGATGCTGGATTATGGTTTGAACTTTCTAAACACCCCTATTCTGATTGATAATACTGCTGCACATTTTACTGTTAAGAATCCTGTGCAACATTCTAAGACTAAGCACATTGAAATCAGACATCATTTCATCAGAGATTGCAGTGAAAAAGGTTTGATTGAAATGCAAAGAGTTGATACAAGTGATAATCTGGCTGACCTATTCACCAAACCACTTGATAGAACTAGGTTCAACTTTCTTTTGAAAGCCCTGGGAATGATCAACTCTGATGAAATCTGATTAAGGATGTGTGCTTGGTTGTGTACCTCTATGTGCTACTTGAATATTTTAGAAGAGGTCACACATGATGAATATGTTGCTGAATATGTTGCTGATTATGTTGCTAAATATGTTACTAAGTATGTTCTATGCTATGTGACTTAACTGTTTCTATGTGTGTCTCTCTGTGATAACTGATTATTTTCTTCGAGATTACACATATTGAATATGTTTTGATTATGTCACTGTTTTGATGTTAACTGATAGGTGGTTAAGTAACTATCTGTGCAATTTGTTTGAAATTGATGATAATTCTTGACTATTATGTTAACTGATCTGATGTTATGATAAGTGGTTTGATCTGTTTAGGTGAGATTAATTGCTTATATAATGTCATGAGTAATCACATGATTATGGTTACTTGAATATGTTCTTAATCTGATCTTCTGAAGTTGTTAAGATAGAATAGACATTGAATGTGAGTACAGTCTGTTTTTCTTGATGATGAAAGAATGATTAAGATTTGAGTATGTGAAGCAACTGTTTATGTCAAAATGTGTTTTATGTCAAAATTAAGTGATTCAATGAAATTTATAATGAATTTTGCATAACTACAATATTTTGGTCAAAACATGAGCAAGTTGATTAATGGTGTTGAGATATGATAAGATTATTCAGTTCAAGCTTTTAAGAAGCTTAAAAGAAGGAATTTTAAAGGGAAAGATCTCAAAAAGTTGTTTTTGCTGAAAATTATGTCATTTGCCCAGTTGGAAGGACATGCACCTGTGTATGTTTGGTCCTTATATCTCTATAGATTCAAAGGATAGCCATTGACCTGAAAACTGAATGCATTTGGGGCAATTATGACTTGTTTCTTATTCCTTCACTTAAATCTATGTCAATAACACTGACTTTGAAAGGACATATATTCACATGTATGTTTGGTCCTGTTTGACCACTTTTGGTCAAAACAGGATAGCCGTTAACCTGACAATGGAGAGAAATTGGGGTGATTGAATATTAAACTGTGTTTAATGGGAAATGATAGTACATTGACTACTTAGCTGATCATATGGAATTAATAGGATAAAAAGGCCTTAGTATAGTCATTAACATGTATGGTTACTTTCCCATGATGATGTAAAATCTAAGGTGATATAAACATAATGAATATGCTAATCTTTATGTGGAGATGCATAGTTGTTTTGCATGTCTCAAGATAGATCTCTCCGAATGATATGGCAGAAAAGTGATTACTTAGTCATACACGAGCCTGTTGTTATTTGGTCAACCAAAATGAAACATTTTTTTATAAATGAAAATTTGAGAAAATATCAAAAACAAGGGAAGAATGAATAAATCAACCAAAAGTTGATAAATGTTTTAAATATTTTATCAAACAAGAGAGTTACAACAAGAACTACAAAGATGTTGACAAAATCTGTCTCATCTTGAATGAAAGGCATGTTGCTAACTGTAAGTCCAACGTTCAACCTCTATATGTTTGAATAACAAAAGTCCAAAAATATAATAAGTTCTGTCATAAGAAACTATTTTTGACCAAATACTGGAGGTTGGAGTCAAATTGGGGTGATCTGGGGAAAGCCAAATAAGCTTTGAGAAGAGATATGAGGCATCAGAGCACAGTGTTGACCATTATTGCATTATGCTCAAATTGAACCTTAATCATATCACCAAAGAGATGAAAATCATGCTAAGTTTATACCTGCTGTTAACCTATCTAAGTTGTCATAATAATGCTGAGAGTGAAGTATTGAGAAAGCTACTTAGTCAATATGATCCCATTCCTGAGATCTTTTCAGTTTATAAAGAAATTGTTTTGAAGTGAAGTATAACTGAAATTTGATCTCTAAATGCACCATTTGATCTTAAACTATGTTCTGAAATGATACATAACTTAGAAATGTCTTTGAAAAGTGGTTTAAGTCAAAAAGTGTTGCATTTTGCCTAAAATAGGCTGAATATGTAAATTCGAGTAAGGTTTGATGATTTATAACCTTCTCGAGCACAAACTGTTTGAATATGTATTTTCGGGTAAGGTTAATAAGGTTTAACCTTTCCGAGTACAAAACAGTTGATTATGTCTGAATATGTAAGTTCGAGTAAGGTTTGATGAGTTATAACCTTCTCGAGCACAAACTGTTTGAATATGTATTTTCGGGTAAGGTTCAACCTTTCCGAGTACAAAACAGTTGTCTATGTGTGAATATGTTGTTTCGGGTAAGGGTTGATAGTTTTCAACCTTTCCGAGTAAACTTAGTCATTTCTGACTAACTTTATGATTTTCGAGCATACTTTGAAGTGTTTACACTTTTCGGGTAGAGTACACTGTTGAACTCAGTTTCCCAAGTAAGCTTGAAGTCTTGAGATGATTATGTGTTGAAATAGCTATCTTTTAACAAGAAATTCTTGTTTCGAGTTAGCTATGCATATTATATGCTGATTGTGTTTCCAAGCAAACTTTGTGAACTTAAGTGAGTAGACCGAGTAAGCTTTGAGTGAATATGTTGTTAGGAAAGACTTGTTAATCTTTTCGGGCACGCTTAGATGTTACTGTTTAAGTTTGTCATGTTTCGGGTATGGTTTGATATGATAAGTTCTATCGAACAAGGGCATACCTGATGATGGAATGTGTTTATCCTAGAAAGCTAAGTGCAAACATAGGATTTTTGAGCAAGCTCTATGAAATTTTAGACTATAGCACACTTAAATGTTTATGTGTTTAATTTCATTCCAAGCATGCTCTGTGATATATGTGTTTATGATTTCTTTGAAATTACAAGTGTTTTCGGGCAAACTTTGTTTTCCGATCACACTTTATATTTCGGGTACACTTGTGTTCCTTCAATATACTTGGTAATTTCAAAACTTTAACTTTCCGAGTACACTGTCTGCTAGAATTTCTTTTCGAGCACACTTTGTACTATATGAAAGTTATTCGAGTATACTTTGCATAAGTTTGTTGTCCGAACACACTTTACATTTGAAAGAGTGCTCGAGCACACTATGTATACAAGCATACTTGAATTAATGCGTTGATTGAGTATGTAAGTTAGTATGATGAAATTGTTTAGATTGATACTTGAATGAATACGTTGTTTGAATATGTTAGTGATTATGATTTTTAGGGTTCATGCTAGTTAAGTTTTAATTTGAATTTGGGAATTCTTTGTGAGGGTCTTAATTGATTCTTAGTAAGAATGTTTATTTGATAACTGTGCTTGATTGTTAGTCTTGTGATTTATTTCTCAAGAAATTAAGAATTTCGGGTAAGCTTTCTTCATTATGTCTTAACTTTAAATTAAGTTACTTAATCGAGCATGATTTGAAAATGAAAGTATTCGGGCAAACTTTATATTCAAAATGAAAATTTTTCGAGTAAAGTTTGACCGAGTAAGGTTTGTTAGTGGAAGTAGACCGAGTAGACTTTGGAAAAATTAATTTTTCGAGTAAGGTCTTATGATCTTAAATGAGATTAAATGTTTTTAATATATCAAGTGGATAACGTTACTGGTTGACAGCTAGTAATTCACAAGAAGACAAAAAGCATTTAAAACCCACTTTCAAAATGTATAAAAGAGGGACTTAGGCAAATTTTTCTACATTATTTCCCTCTATCCCTCTCCTTCCACTGCAAAACCTCTCTTACTAAAAAAAAGATAACCGACTTATCGAATTCAAGATTAATCCAAACACTAATTTTTATCAGCCACTAATTCCGACTCGGTAAGCATAAATTTTATGTTTTCCGATCACGATTAGATTGTAATGTGACTTGATTATGTATTCGAGTACTAACACTCTGTTTATGTGTTTAGGTTATTAATTTGTCGAAGAACAGGTTCTTGAAGATTTCTTTCTTTCTTCTTCATTTTTATAACTTTAAATTGTCTAAAGTATTAAACTTTATGTCTAATTTCACTTTGAATGTGTTTGTTTATGTATTACAGATATGGCAGATAATGAGCCAAAGTATGTTTTTGAGCCAAAGCACAACATGTGCGCGTTACTACAAGTTACACCAGAGAATGAACCGATGGCTCGGATGATATTATGGATGGCACGGTCAAATATCAGCTTCGCTCTCACTGAAAGCCCAACTATTTACAGAAATCACTCCTTGGATTTCTGGAGATCAGCAGAGCTAGTTGAAGACGGTAATGAAAAACTAATAGAGGCAACCGTGGCCAGACAGGAGATACAGATGAAAGGATGATCAGAAGATGTTTAAGGCTGAATGACGATGATCACAATCACATTAACTTCGATACAAAGCATCTATTGAAGATTTTCAAAGAAACGATGGGGTATCAAGGAAATGTCCATGAGGGACAGTTTCAGAAGGGTCTGTATCCGATGTTATACAGATTTCTTATTCATCATATCATTCATGGATTTGCTCCGAGGAAGGGATCATGGACTCTGATGAGTCATGATCTAGCAAATGCCACAGTTGGAACTATCTTTGATCTGCCCTTTAACTTTTCCAAGATGATTTTTGATGGGCTAATAGGGAATCTAAAGAAACTAGAGAGAAGGAGATTTTTGCAGTACCCAAGATTCCTGCAGATCATATTCAACAGCACCTTACAAGATTTACCAACAATTGGAGACACACATAAACTGCAAGATCCTGATGCTTACAAGAGAATAAAAAATCCAGGTGTCTCTAATAACTTTGATGCAAGTGTTCCATTTGAAATTTTACCTTGGTTGTTAAACCATGATCTGGCTGTTATGCCTGTGCCTGAGCTGAGCTCAGAGGAGGAAGAAGGGAGTGATGATGAGAGTGCTGAAGGAGACTCTGATGATGATGTTGATGGCAATGACGGTGGAGATGGTTTGGAGATGGAGATTATGGCACCTGAACAGGGGGAGCAAAGAGAAGAAATTGAACAACCAATCCCAACACTACCACACTCACCACCACCAACCATACCACATCAAACACCACCTCAATCCTTTACCTTAGATCAACCTGAAACCTCCACACAACACTCACCACAACCACATACTTCACCACTTATAAGCCAAATCCAATCAGAACCATTTATACCTAGCACACAACACACACAATCCCCATCCATCACTGAACAACCCACTTATGAACCATTCCCTACAACCCCACCCTCAAGCCAACAAGATAACACACTTCAAAGAAATATTGATCTAATGTTGGAGAATGATGAGTTGAAAAGGCAAGTTGAGGAGGTTAGGGATGAAAATGTTGAGTTGAGTAGATAGAATGAAGAGCTAAAAAATGAAAATGAAATGTTATTAAAAAAGTTAGCTGATACTGAACTGCTGATTCGAACCCTGGTGCAGGAGGTTGAGAAGACCTCAGCTGCCCCAAAACAGGGGGAGAATATGGATCAAAATGATGTGACTGATGCTGAAAGTGCTGAAAATATTGATGGTTTGAAAATGATTATGAATGATTATGATGTTAGTGATGAAAATGAAGAAGAGGTGTGTGGAGAGAAAACAAATGAAAATGAAAAGTCAAATGATGATGAGAATGTGATTACAGAAGAACTGACTGAGATCATGGATGAAGAACTGACTGTTGAGAATGTAAATGTGAATGCTAATACTGAGGAGCTAGAACAAACTGAGCCAAATGATGATCAAGAAGCTAGTTCCAAGAGGGTAGAGCATGATTCTGAATTGGAAGACTTATTGAGAGAGATTGATGAGTTTGGAAATGATGAGCAAGAGGATGAAGAACAGGTGAGAAAAAGGAAAGAAAAGGGAAAATGTTTAGCAACTGATGATGAACCTGCTGTATATGTTGAGAAGGATGTATCCTTTGTAGATACTGCTGATGCTGCTGCTCTTGAAGAGCAAGAAAGAATAATCAAAGAAACTTTGGAGAGGGAGAAAATAGCCCTATCTCTAACTCCAGAAGAAATAGCAGAGCAAGAAAATCTGATCAGACAGGCCAACATTGAAAAAGAACTGACTGAAGATGAGGCTGATCAAGAAATTATTGAGGTATTGATTAAGATGAAAAGAGTTGAGGAAGTGGACAACTCTTTGGGCACAGTGGTCAGCATGTTTCAATCTAAAAGTCAAACATCCGAAACTGCTGCTGAAACAACTACTAGTATAATTCCTGAAGAAGAAATTGGTGAGTCATTTACAACTATGGCTGCCAAGAAATGGGCTGAACAGGTTAAGGAGGACATGAAAAAGAACCCTACTGGTAACTGGGGAGAAAGAAGATTTGAAAAGACTTATCAAAGAAAAAAGAGATCTGCTGGGCAGACTGATGATGAACCAATCAGGGCAATTCCCTTGCAAACACTGAAACCAGGAGAAAAATTACCAGGGGTCCCTGATGTTAATGTTTCTGAACCAGAGCATCCTGCCTCTGATGAACCAAAAATAGATGCCATGATTGATCTATCAGATGATGAGGAGGATGACTCTGAGGAGTCTGATGAAGAGGGTGATGACAACCCTGATCAAGGAGGTGAGAAAGTTGATACAAGCTCCACCGCTGAGCCAAAGAGACTTATATTCAAAGGGGAAACATTGAAATCAATGCAGAGAAAGTCTTAAAGAAGATTGAGAAGAGAAAGAAAAATACTGAGCATTATAAAACTTATTTGAAAGTTAGAGGCTATCCTGAAGCTGCCTTAGAAAAATACACTGCTGAACAAATTCAAGATCTTTACAATAGTGAGAAAGAGATAGTTTCAGAAAAGTTTGTGAAACAGGATGATAAGGTGGAATTGGAAGAATTAAAGAAGAAATATGATGGTATGTGTGGATATTTGATTGAGAAAGGCATGAAGCCTGAGATTGTAAGAAATCTGAGTAAAGAGGCAGTATTTGACCAGTATTCCAAAAGGAAAGAGAAAGAGTTAAAAAGGATCTATACTGAGAGCTCAATTCAAACTGAACTACTTGATGAGCCTCCAAAGAAGAAAAGAAGAATTCAGACCTTAAGAGAGAAGGAAAAGGAGCAAGTCAAACCTGTTGAAATTCCTATCCCTCAAGATGATGTCAAACCTGAACAAGAAATTGAACCATTCATGCCTTGGGAGAATGAGGAAATGATCAACATCCTAAGAAACATAATGATAAACAAGAGAGGGATGAGTGAAGCAGATTTCAATGTTTTGGAGAAAGAGGATTTGAAGACTCTGTTCTATCTGCAAAAGGATGAGTGGGAAAAGGCATTGAGGGAAGGAGAAAATCCCAGATACTATGCTGATGGCAGATTTGTACCTACTGGACTAGCAAGAACTCCATGAATGATCAAAATGTTAATTGAACTGGAGGTAGCAGGACATGACATTGTGGAGATAGCAAACCTTCCTACTGAGATGGTGGAAGCCATATATGTGAAAACATTCAACTTGGGACCTCAAAAGCCCAAGAAATCAATTCCATTCAGACCTCCAATCCATCAAAGATTACCAAGAGGAAGAGGCCAAGGATGAAGAGGAGAATCAAGCAGCTCAGTACAACAAAGAACAAGACCACAGTCTGATGTGGATCTACCCAGAGAGCTGTACTACGATTCAGTTACTGATTCTCTTAGAGTGATCATGGAGAGCAGATTGCTAAGGGAGATTGTGGTCAGAAGTGACTTCCTTGAGTATAATGAAGATCAATTAAGAAGGATGGCCACACTTCACTTGTATGACTTCAGAAACAGGGACAGATCAGCAGGAAGACAGATGAATGATTTATCTAAGTACTTACAGGAACAGGCTGCTAATGGATTCAGATTTTTGAAAGAAAAGAGAAGTTGGAGAATGATCCAACTCCACAAGTCAAAAAGGTCAGAAAAAATGAAGAGAATGGACAGGGCTGAACTAAACTACCAGATAAGAGTCCGAGATCAGAATCCGCTGTCCAACATGGATACTTGTATAAGCTTGGGAAGAAGGATGAGAAGGCCAAACTACACAGTGTAGAAGAACGGTGTCATTACTGAAGTTGAATACAAAGAAGACACTGGTTACTATGTACTGAGAAACTCTGATGGAAAGGCCTTGGCAACAATTAAGAAGGTTGCAGATCTGACATGCTTACACAATGATGATCTAGCTGATATTAGAGACTTGGTGATACCAGAAGAACACACTCACTACCAAGTGCTCAATATCTTCAGAGAAAGGGTAGCATCTGTAATCCAGCTGAGAAGACAAGCAGCCTACAATGAAAGGAAAAGACAAAATAGAAAGAATAGGCTTTGCTTTGTAATGTCTTCGGACAAACCTTTGATTATGTAATTTTTACTTATGTAATTTGATTATAGAATTTGATGTGTATTTTGCTAAGTGTAAGTAACCATAGAGTGTTTTGGGTCAGCTGAGGTGTTCCAATCTAGGGGTAGATTGTTGGGTCAAGAGTTTGACCCAAATGAGGAGAATTGACCTAAATGAAGAATATGGAAGATTGGAATCTTCTCAACCTCCTCAGAAACTGCTAAGTATTGAATCCGAGCACACCTTGGACCTTCGAGTAAGCTTTTACTTAGCCGAGTACGAGATTTTGCCTCCCGGGCAAGGTTTTCTTCAAATAGTCTTCTTAAGTGGATATCCGAGTAAGGTATGCTTTTTAGTGATTTCCGAGTATGGTTCATTAATTTGGCATATCCGAGTAAGGGTCACTTTGTCAAGCAGGGTTGTTCTTCAATACCAAGTATTTTACTCTTCCGAGTAAGGTTTGGTCAACCAAGTCCAAGAAGCCAAGTAATTGGAAGACCGGGCAAGGTATTCTTTAATAATTATGGTCCAAGTATACTTGATGAGTTAATAGAATATCTTTTAAGTTATCTCGAGTAAGGTTCTGCTCAAGTAAGGTTTGTACTCCCGAGTACGCCTTATCAATAAGTTGTTCAACTGACAATGAGCCGAACAGGATCATAGAAGAACAAGGTTGCTCGTAAGGATTTGTCGAGCAAAGTTTGATAGATTCAAGAAGATTGAAGTCTACTCGGTGAATATTTTACTTGGTAAAATATTCTTTAAGTAAAGTCTACCCGGAAACTGATTCCGAGTACACTTCTATGTTTACCAAGTTTGAAGGAAGGCCGAGTACACTGCGTACTCGGAGACTGAAGTTTAATGAAAAGCCTACCCGGAAGACTTGTTTTACAATTAGTATATTTTTGAATATGTATATTGAATATGTACTATCGGATAGGGTTTCTAGAAGGAATGACAGCCTGTCCTAGGTTGGCAGGCCTATAAATAGAATATTTAGGGCACGCCGCCAAAGGAGGAGAGAGACACGAGAGACAGAAAAGGATAAGACCGACAAATTAATTGAGAGAATATTTTGTGTGTGACGGCTGTCCTAGGATTCCTTCTAAACCCTAATCGATTATCATTTTGTATGATTAACGTTATATAAATGGAAATCTTTTGAGTGAATCCTTCGTGTGTCTTCGTATTTTGAATATTCATTGCAACCGTATGTTTGTTATTGATTCCGCCTTTAACAAACGGTCATCTTTCTAAATATAGTAACCCGTCATTAACTCACTTGTCAACACGATTAATTTTGTATGAGTTATGACATGAGTGATTAAGATCCGATCCGAATCGACCAGACATTCAAGAATTCGGGACCAGACAAGTTTTCTATAAATATTCCATTCAGATCAAATGGGAACTTTCGTCAAAAGAACTTTAGGCAACCAAGGAGTTGGATGCCGATTAACAGGTTTGACCAACCCAAGAACAGAAGGTCTTGGGTCTCCTGCTTCTAATTCATTTCTTTAATTGTGCAAGAACCGTCGAATAGGACTGTAAACAACATGTGGGTTGTCGACAGTGGCTGCTCCCGGCACATGACAGGTAACAAGAAATTATTACGTGATTGGAAAACTGTTCAAGGAGGAAGGGTTAGTTTTGCAGGAGAAAGTGGAGGAAATATTACTGGAATTGGTACTGTTACTAATGAAAGAATCAAGTTGGAGAAGGTTAATTTCGTGGAAGAGTTAAAGCACAATCTATTGAGTGTCTCTCAGATATGTGATAAAGAATAAACTGTGCACTTTACAAAGGATGAGGCACTCGTGCTTTATCCTGGTTTCAAGATCCCTGAAACCTGGGTTGTGATGAAAGCTCCAAGAGAGAAGAATACTAATGGACATGCGGTCAACCTAGATGGCAACAGAAGAATCATGTCTATTGTCAAAAGCAACGGAGTCTGAGTCGGAATTGTGGCACCGAAGAATGGGTCATATCCAGGGCCGGCTGGAGGGTAGTGCCGGTCGGACCGTCGGCCGTGGCACGTAATTTTTGGGGGCCAAAATTTTTTTATATCTATATTTATTTATATATACATTAAAAAATATAAAATTTATAAAATATGATTTGATATTTACCATCTTATAATTATTGGGCCCAAAATTCTTTTTTATACATAATCCATTTAATCAAGTTTAAATTATTGGGTCCAAACTAAAACTAAAAACTAAAAAAATTAAATAAACTCCCAATGCAAAATAAAAGAAATAATTGTCCATTGAAATTCTTTTTTTTTTTTTGCTTTCTTATATTTTTTGCGAATGCTGCACAAAACCTGAACAATGACTAACCCTGCTGACCACCACTATTGGTTCATTGTTGGCCACCAGGCTCCTCTGCGGTTGACCAAGCCAGCCACCAAGGACCAAGCTATTTTTTTATCCGTTGTTAGGAGAGTTTCACGAATCATTGGTTAATCATTAGTTATTACGCTATTTGATTTTAATAATATATTTTTCTATGTTTATTGTTATAACATTAAGCGTCATTTAAAAAAATTAGCTTATAAATTTCGTTACTTGTTAAGGCTATGGGCCTTTTTATTTTGGCTCGGCCGATGTATCTAAATCCTCGGAGACGGCCCTGGTCATATCCATCTACGAAAGATGAACCGCATTGTCAAGAATGAGCTGGTACTTGGGGTTCTTTTAAAGAATTTCAACTTTGAAGATCAATGTCTGTCCTACAAGAAAAGAAAGCAGCACAAGAAACCACATCACTCCAAAAGGGTTAACTCAATTGTCACACCTTAGGATTTGCTTCACATGGATCTTTTCGGTCCCATAAATGTTAAAGGCCTGCGTGAAACGTCATATTGCTTGGTTGTGACCGACAATTACTCACGTTACTCATGGGTTTATTTTCTGAAAGCTAAAGATGAAACAATGTAGTTGGTAATTAACTTGATTACCAAAGTAGAAAATATTGTTGGGGGAAAGGTCAAGTTCATCAGAAGCGATAACGGCACAGAGTTCAAGAACTATCAAATGGAAATGTTTTGCTTGCAGAAAGGGATTGAACATCAGTTTAGCGCACCATATACTTCGCAACAAAATGGGGTAGCTGAAAGGAAGAATAGAACTCTAATCGAAGGTGCCAGAACTATGCTGGCATATGCTAAACTTCCCGTGGTGTTCTAGGCCGAGGCTGTTGCCACGGCCTGCTATATCCTTAATCATGTTTTAACTGTTAAATGATTAAATACAACTTTTTATGAATTAATTCATGGTAGAAAGCCTAATATAAAAGGTCTTGAACCTTTTGGGTCCCCATGTTCGATTTTAAAGACTAACTCAAAATTTGGTGAGGAAGCTGACGAAGGTATTCTCGTGGGCTACGTAGTTGGGTTACCCAACAGAAGAGTCTTTAATTTATCGAACAACAAGATTGAGGTGGTCTGTAACACTGACATTACAAGTTACAAATCACCAAAGCCTAGCATGGGACCAGCAGAGGCCTTAGACTATGGTAACTTATTTAAATCTTTTAATTTGCCTTACTTGGATTTTGCAGACACAGATGAAAGAATGGCCACTCAGATGCTATTTGATGAAGAAGAGGCCATTATGCATCGTCCACAGTGTAGTGAAAAACAATCAACCACGCCAAGTGCTGTTGAAACTCCAGCTGTCTTAAGTGATGATGACTTTTTCAATCCGTTTCACACTCAACACAACTCAGATGAAGTTTCTTCGAATCTTGTAGAAGACTTAGAAGTTGGTCCTGTTCAAACCACAAGAATCCACAAGAACCATCCCTTGGAGAACATGATCGGTAATCCTTCCGATGGAGTGCGAACCAGAAGAAGTTTGGAGGAAACCACATGTGTGTATGCAAGCATTAAAGACACTGGTATTATGAATGAATGCTTGTATGCCTATTTCATCTGTCAGATTGAACCAAAGAATTATCAGATGGCATTGAAGGATAGCTCGTGGGTAGAAGCCACGCAGGAAGAACTGGCTCATTTTGACAAAATGGAAGTATGGCGTTTTGTTGAAAAGCCACGAGATGTGAATGCAATCGGTACGAAGTGGGTATTCAAATGCAAGAGAGATGAGAAAGGGGTAATCATTCGCAACAAGGCAAGATTAGTTGTCAAAGGATTTAATCAACAAGAAGGGATTGACTACAATGAAGTGTTTGCTCCGGTGGCAAGATTGGAGGCAATTAGACTTTTCTTGGCCTTTGCTGCACAAATGAGATGAAAGTGTTTCAGCTGGATGTTAAAAGTGCGTTCCTAAATGGCAAGGTCGATGAAGTGGTATATGTCAAGCAACCTCCGGGTTTTCCTGACCCAGACTTTCCGGATCATGTGTACAAGCTCAGTAAAGCATATATGGCCTACATCAGGCCCCATAAGCTTGTATGCAACTTTGTCAGATTATTTGCTGGAAAATGGGTTTGAAAGAGGAAAGATCAACAGTACATTGTTTGTAAAGAGGAATGGGAATGATTTTCTTCTCGTCCAGGTCTATGTGGACGATATCATCTTTGCAACCTCAAAAATTTCTCTGTGTCAGGAGTTTGAAGCGGTCATGAAGAAGAGGTTTGAGATTAGCGCCATGGGTGAATTAACTTAATTTTTGGGATTGCAGGTAGATTAGAAGAGGGAAGGCATGTTCATTCATTAAACTAAATATGTTCACAATGTGCGTAAGCGTTTTAAGATGGAAGAAAGCACCCTATTTGACACTCCGATTTGTGTCAACCACAAACTAGGTGCTGACTCCGACAATGATGAAGATGTGGATCCCCCTCAGTATCGGGCTATTATAGGTTCTTTGATGTATTTAACTGCTTCCAGACCTGACATTATGTTTGAAGTTTGTCTTTGTGCTCGTTTTCAGGCCAACCCAAACAGGGCCGGCAAAATAGTTTCATGTGCCCAAGCCCTAGCTTGAGGCCTCCATTATATTTAGGCCCTCAACTTTAAAAAATAATTATATATTACTATTATATGTTTTTTTTATTTTGAGCATCTGCCTCTTTTATGTTAGATAAATAATAATAATACTAGGGTTATGAAAATCAAAGAAAGTGTGATTAACTGCGTCGGCTACGTCTTTGGCTGTTGAGTGTTAACACATAATTCTGGCATTCATCTAAGTATCAGTTAGTACTCTACTTCAATTTGATTGCCTTAGTTAATTTGTGGATTGAATTATATTTTAGTCTTTAGGTAATAAGTAATTACTTGTATTGTATTCTTGATTTGTTGCCTGATAATTGATTTGACAAATCAAATTCAAACGTTTTAGTTTATTATTGTTAGTCATAAGTCTGGGGAAAGGAGGGTTTATATCAAATCATTTTTTAAAAAAGGCCCCAACAGTTTAGTGAGCTTTAGGTCTCAAAAAAAATTGAGCCGGCCCTGAACCCAAAGGAATCGTATATGAAGGGAGTGAAGAGGATTTTGAGGTATCTTAAAGGAAAGCCTAAGATGGGTCTCTGGTACCAAGAGAAGGAGAACTGGATCTGGTAGCATACACTGACTCTGACTATGGAGGATGCAATTAGAACAGGAAGTCAACAATTGGTGGCTGTCAGTTTCTTGGAGGAAGATTGGTGTCTTGGCAGTGCAAGAAGCAGACCTCTGTAGCCATATCCACCTGCGAAGCAGAGTACATGGCAACATCGAACTGCTGCTCCCAGGCTTTATGGATACAACAACAAATGCGCGATTAGGGTATGAATTTCACTCAAACTCCTATTTGCATTGATAACACTGTTGCTATCTCAGTAACTAACAATCCCGTTAAACAAAACATATTGACATTCATCATCATTTCATACGGGATTGTGCTGAGAAAAAATTAATCTTGCTTGAAAAGGTTGATTCACTAGATAACTTTGCCGATCTTTTTACAAAAGCTTTTGACCGATCCTGTTTTCAAAACCTTATTGAGCTTAATGAGATGATCAATCCCGAGTAACCGTGTTCTTTTTGTTTTTTAAAAAAACATCACTATCGCTGAAAATTATGTCCGTAGCTTAAGTTTGAAGGACATATTCTTGAATATGTTTGGTCCTTGCATCTACTTGTAGACTCAAAGAATAGCCATTAACCTAATACTGAAAGCAACCGGGGCGGTTTATGATGACTTTTTATTCTTTCGCTGAAAATTATATCAATTATACTTAGTCGGAGGGACACATATTCATATGTGGTTGGTCCTACTAATCCACTGGATTTTTAGGATAGCCATTTACCTTAAGACTTAGAAATGATCGGGGCGTCTGAATATAAATTTTTTTTTGGGAAATGATATACTTTTTCAGTCTATAGCTTCTCACGAGGCTTCAAAATTGGTTTTAATTTGAAAATTGATCCAACCTTTGGAAAGTGATAGATAAACTGATTTTGTATGCCTAACGGGTGAAGTTATTAGGCTTAAAAGACTTTAGAACAATCATTGATTGGTACAGTAGCTTACCATGGTGCATAAAAGTAGAAGTGATACAAATTAAACTTACCCGATTTACTGTGAAGAGTCATTTTGAAAATGTGCATGTCTCCACATATATCTCTTCGAATGATAGGCAGAAAAGTGATTACCCAGTTATACACGAGCTTGTGAGTGTCCTGACCACCGCGAAGATTGTGTTCTTTTTCTGCCGTGATCCAGATTCGGGACTTATAGGTGTATGTTATGGTTATATTTAAAAAAAATTATTATTATTATTATGTGTGCCTTTGAAATTCATTAAGTCACAAATATCAAGGATGAGGCACCAACAGAGTCTTGTGAAAGCTAAGTGAAAGGATTGTAAAGACGACACATGTATAATGTTTGATCAGACACTGCGGGTCGAAGTTAAATCGGGGTGATCTGGGGAAAGCCAAATACGCCTTGAGAATTATCCTTAAGTTATGTCCATCTAAATTATGAGCCTAATTGAACATTATCCGTATCACAGAAGCAATGAAAACCATGCTAAGTTTTATACCTGCCTGCAACCTGTTTCTCTATGTCATAATAATGCTGAACATGAATCCTTGTGACAGCCTCTTAATCAGTATGATTCCTGTTCGGATCTTTTCTTAAACATGCAGGGTACTCCGAGAGACTGAAATTTGATCCGGTCTTTTTATGATTATTATTATTATTACGTCTGATTATATTGCTCTATATGTTTGTCTTAATTGTGTTTTAAATAACTTTTTGGTTCCTCGTTCTTGGTCATTTTCTTAAGCTAACTTCGCTATGGCGAAGTTATCAATCAGGCGAAGTTAATATAACTTCGCCCCTGGGTTTTCTTCAAAAGTATAAAAGGTCACATAGGTCAAATTTGGTCAAAACATATTCTCTTAAACCCTGGGCGAACTTATCCACCGAATCAACCTCATCGTAATCCAATTCTCGTCTACTAATAAGGTTCTGCGGCCGCTATTGATTCATAATTTATACTTTTTGTTTGTTAATCAGTTCCACAATGTCAAATTTTAATCAGTTTTCTTGAAAAGCCTTTAAAACACTAACTCTCATCGGTTTGAGTTTGTTTTGGTGATATCTGAACACTCGTAACCTTAATCGCACCTTCCTATACCTATTTTCGGCCTCTGATTTTCCATGTGTTCAACTGACAGGGTTCTAGAATTAGAACCGTTTATGCGGCGAAGTTATGTCTCGGAGAAGTTAACCCTAACTTCGCTTACATGAGAACTTTGTTGCATAAACTCTTTTGTCCACATACTCTAACTTCGCTTGGGTGTTACAAACTGTGTTAAACCTTTGTTACTTCAAACCATGCGAAGTTACAAACTTCGCTGAAGTTCCAACTTCGTTGCTTTCATATCAGCGAAGTTACAAAATGTGTTCCACACTTGTCTAACTTAGCTCGTTCGTTGCAGATATGGTTGTTATAGTAGGTGTGGGTGGTACAGGCAGTGATGAAGGAGATGATGATAAGAGACAGTTCTTTCCAGGTCACAACATGTACGTTACTTTGGATCCGGATAGTCGTAAAGTTGAGGATTTTAATGAGATCGTTCGTTCCACACTTGGGTGTTACAAACTGTGTTAAACCTTTGTTACTTCAAACCATGCGAAGTTACAAACTTCGCTGAAGTTCCAACTTCGTTGCTTTCATATCAGCGAAGTTACAAAATGTGTTCCACACTTGTCTAACTTAGCTCGTTCGTTGCAGATATGGTTGTTATAGTAGGTGTGGGTGGTACAGGCAGTGATGAAGGAGATAATGATAAGAGACAGTTCTTTCCAGGTCACAACATGTACGTTACTTTGGATCCGGATAGTCGTAAAGTTGAGGATTTTAATGAGATCGTCTCGTTTCTCATTCGTTCACGTATATTTCATGCTATCACCACTACTCTGACGATATCTCTTCCAAATATTGAAGATTTTTGGAGAACGATTGAATATGACTGTCGTGTTGAACCTCTAGTTATGCGTGCTACGAGCAACAATCAGGTGGTGCAGTTCTCAGCTAATCAGATCAGGGAAGCTCTATTGTTCGGGGTCGAAACCACTCAGGATCCTACTGAGTATTCAGCTACTTTCAGAAACTGATCTTTTCTTCATATGGGGTATTCGAGTCCGTTGGAAGATTCACAACGTAGAAAGGGATTTCTGTTGGACCAATGGCGTTTCTTGATGCACGTGTTGATTGTGTGCATGTCTTGTCGCAAGGCTGGATCTGACGGTATGGGTGCGACAATGCAATCGGAAATGACCGCGTTGACTTATAATAAGCCTTATAGTTTCAGTCAGATGGTATTCTATGAGATCGATCGTCAGCGGCGAGCTGTGGCACGTGAACGTTTCTTAATGTATCCCAGATTCTTACAGATGATTCTTAATTATGTTACCCCCAATATGCCACAACGTCGCCCAATCTCTTATGTGGAAAGTATGAACAAGAGAATTGTTGCACAATGCAAGTCATTTAGTGCACGAAAGCAAGCCTGAACTTCGTCTGAGGCACACTGCTTTATTTGGGTATCTTGTGAACCCTACTTATGTTGCTCCACCAGAGGATGAGTTTAATAATCCATCTCCGCAACAAGTTGATATTCCTCAACCACCTCCTGTGGTTCAACCACCACAGGTGGTTCAAGAAGTTCCTATTGTTGACCCAGTCGTAGCTCCGGCTGAACAAGTTGATCTTGAGGTTGCCTTTGGAGGGCAAGGTTTCTATAACATGGATAGGGTTGATCCTGTTGAAGTTCAAGCCTCAGTAGTTGATGTTTCTGATGCGCATGCTTCTATGGTTGATACATTTGTGGGTCCGTCTATTGCCTCAGTGGAGGATTCTGAGGAAACTTTATCAGATTCTTCCACTGATGACACTGTTGAAGCACAGAGAGTTCTCGCTACACAAGAAAGGATCCAAGGAAAACGAAAAAAGGATTCAGATGATAGCGAGTCAGATTATGAGGAGGAGTTGTATGCCTTGGTACTTAGATCAAAGAAGGTTAAAGCTGGTGAAAGTTCGAGTATTGTTCATTTTGCCCCACCATCATTATCTGGTATGTCTATGCTACCTCCATCTTCATCTGATCCGTTACCAGTGATCTCTCGTGTACCAATGGTGGTTGTGTCAGCACCATCTATTGCTCCCTCTATGGTACAAATGTCTACACCAGAGATTCTTTCCTTACCACCTCCTTCTATTACTCCATCGGAGGTGGTTGCTAGGTTTGTTGAGTCCACACTGGTGGCCACTGCTAGGTTATCTGTCTCTATTTCACCCACAGTTACTATACAGTCTACGTCTGCTATTCCAGTAAGCTTGGGAATCCCACCACCTTATGCTCAGTGTACTTCTCACATGAATTTTGATTTTGATACTACCTTGTCGGATTCTGAGAGGATTGCTGCTCTTGAAAGAGTTGTTGCTGAGCAGTCACGGATAAATCTCATTCAGACACAAGCTATTCAACGGCTAGTGGCTGAGAACCAAATTCAGTCATCTCTCCTTATTGAACATGGTAAACTTTTTGATGATTTGAAACAATTCTTAGCATCTCAGGGGGAGGCTAGTTGCAAAGTTGATGAGTTGAGAACGAAGAGGAGACAGGACAGGGATGATGGTCCCAATGCATCGAAAGATGCAGGTGGTGAGCTGCCAAGAACAGAACAAACTCTTGGGGCTTCCACATCTCAGGGGGAGTCTACTGCTCCATCGGGTAGTGCAGGTGGTGAGACCATGGTGGTAGATGATGAGGATGATATGGGTGTTGATGTGCTATCTTTCAGTGAGATTGAGAAAATTGGTGAACATATTGAGATCAATATTCGCTTAGAGGAACGAGAGATACTTGATGGCAGTGTTGAGCATGACATTCCTAGTGCTGGTCAAGAAAGTTTGGGTCAAGGTGATAATTTGTCGAGTGTTTCTGACTGGGAGGAACAGCCAAGGTGGAAAGAAGGATGTGCTCAGTGGTTTTTCAAAACAAAGAAGCCAGTGGTACCTGCGATGTTCAAGAAAAGTTATAATATCAAGGGTTATGATGAATCGAAGAAATGAATTATTTGTTGGTTATTTGATGATAAGTTAAAGTTGTTTGTGGTGAAAAGATATGATGGGATTCAGTACTTTTCTAAGAGGTTGAAATCGCTCAATACATTGCCTGAGTGTGAAGTGAAGAATTTGGCTCGGTTAAGGTTGATCAATAGAAGTGATGATGATTTTGCTAGATGGGTTGGAAAGATAGTGTGGAAGGAAGTAGTTAAGGAGAAAAAGTTTGAACTGTTAAAGCCTCAAAAGGGGAAGTTGATTGAAGATACTGAGTGGGGAATGCGGACTGATGGCAAGCCCTAGATGGTGATGAAGTACAAGCCGATTCATTGTTTGAAAGAGGTTCCAATGAAGATCATGCCTCAAGATGTGTTGAAGGATCTTAAGTGGTGGTATGTTGACTGCCAGACTACGGAAGCCGTGATGGAAGATCAAGATGAACAGGAGATCTTGAGAGTGTATTATCCAATGCACTTGGTTAACTTGTCTCAAGCTAATTTGCAGGTACTCAATGATAAGAAGATCTTTTATATTCCTGCTTGAAAAGATGAAGCGAAGAAATACCAAAGGAGTGGTCTCAGTCTATGTGAGACAGGGCGTTCATGCTTGAAGACGGAAGATACGGGCTTTTTGGATTACTAGACACGGCAAAAGGTGTTAGAGATATGAAGCTACTTCCAAGGGGGAGTCTGTTGGTGCATGATGCCAGTAGTTCATTTATCTCGTGTCTATTGTGTATGTAATCGTTACTTTGTTCTTATGTTTTGTTGAACGTGTTAGTACAGTTAATATTTTGACAACTTGTTAAGTGGTGAAGTTAAGGAGAACTTCGCTTAGAGTGTTAGGTGAAGTTTTCGTGATATATAACCTAACTTCGGCCATTCTCTTAGCAGCTTCTTGAAAGATTGGTTGTGTTACCTCACGTGATACTTGTTTGGTGTGTTTGTTTCGTTATATCGTGTTATAACAAGTAATCATTTATGTTTATGTGTTTGGTGTTATTTACGTATTGCTTATGTAAAAACTCTTATCGTATACGTAGTGGATTCCGCACCCTCGTGTTACGAGATACTCATGTGTAGATCCGGCTGGGAACCTACACGGAGGCTTGTGCTGTGAGACGCTTAGTGAAAATAATTTACTTTATTTTATTTTATTGATAATAGACGAATGTTATAGGAAGTCGGCAAACCTCTATAGTGTGGTTGGGGAAGTCAAAGGGTTGAGCTATCTATGGATTTGGAATTGGTAAAAACGAATAAGTGTATCACGGGAAAGTTGGTGTGACTTTGATTTCTGAATACAGTAAAAGTGTGTGTAGTGGATAATCCCCCTGTGGGGGGCGTTGTGCGTCATGTGGCGCCACATCACCATAGGAGCAGTATACACAAATGTAACTCCTAATCATTACCTCATTATTTTTGTATTATTATTATTTTGCTAAAAAATAAAACATAAAAACACCTCCACCAATCATTCCCCACCCAATCATCACCCCACAATTCAATAACCACATCCACTATCTAGTAAAAAACAATTAAATCAAGTTTCTAATCACCAAAGCAAGCTAGAGTAAGTTGGCTGTCAAACCATGAGGAATATGTAGTCAATGTAACGTGTAACAAATTTTATATGATAATGAAGTAATAAATTATAGGGCTGATCACACAAGCAAACAAGTTTGGTTTTAATAATTAAACAAGCAATTAACAATCTTTCAAGCAATTATTAGAAACAGATCATACCCGGGTTCAAGTAAGCATAGCAATCTCATGTTAATTTAAAGATTATTTATCGAAGACCAACACAGACTGATTAACTAGACAACCTTTGGAATTAACAATCGCTAACACACGACACTGGTTATCAAACAATCCTTACCAGTGTGACCCAACTAAGGTCAACTGCATGCTTTATCATATTCATACTAGTCAAACAACCCTATAAGCATTTATCATAGCAACCAACAGACTAATCATTCAGATAGACATAAACCTAAACCGACTGAGTACACAACAATACTAGACATCGATACTCATAGATTATTCAAAGATAAATACAATCAAGTTGTTCTTTAAAACATGCGTAAAATGAAATACTAAATTTACATACCGCGTATGAATCTAGAAGACTAGCCGCGTCTCGACATCACAAGATCTTCAATTCTGATGATATGGAACATGTAAATGATCTCGAGATAAATCAGAATGATGGAATTGCTCCTATTTTGCTCTAGAAACTGCCTTGAAAGTGTTCGATGATGATAGGATCGTCACAAGGATATAATATTAAAATCCTAACTTTCCCGTCTTAGCCACCCATCGCTGTACGCGATGGGGTCTTCCCAGGTCCATCGCGTATCTGGATGGACCATAAGTTAACAATCATTATTTAATCCCATCACGGTACGCGATGAGTCTTCATCCTCTCCTGTCGCGCATCGTGATGGGTCTCTTCACCCGCAACCGTTGTTTCTTGCATCGTTTTGCGTGTTGGACATTTTGGGTATTCATTCAGTGCTCGTGTAGCTCCAAAATAGCTGCTTTTAGTACATGTGACCTGAAATATAACACACGCGTATGAAGTAACAAATTTCGTACAATTAACTACTAACACTAATAAATAACGAACTAAAATATATACAAACTGACCAATCCCCACACTTATCTTTTGCTTGCACTCAAGCAAAACTCTAAAGTAAGCATCAACCTCTATCTCCTCTATCATAGGTATGCCAATTATCGCCATTAATACTATTAAGGTTTAAAGTTATACCCAGTTTCCTAGACTGACAATTTCTAGATTGACAACCCACAAATAAAATATTAATGCTATAAAAATAGTAGAGCCGCCCAGACGAGTGTACTTTGTTTCCGGTTAAAGTATACATGTTCATACCCCTCACACTATCATCACTCCTCTCAGTTTATTATATAGACTAACAAAAGATATGCTAGTATATGTCTCTGCCCTCAAATACCACATATGAGTCACAACTTAATAAACTTGCAGATGAGTCATATCTTCACCCATTACCCACCGATTGCATAAAGACTCGGACTAAGGGTTTTGCTGAGGCTTAGGTTTGGGTGCGTATTAGGCATATTTAGTGACTAAGGTGGATGAAACCCAGTTTTACAAATAAACAATCAAATACAAACAACTGCAATTCACAATAACTGAATAAAACTAATAACTTCCTTTTAGCTTTTTGCTTTTTTTAGGCATCAATAAGCAATACAAACTGAAAACAATATTTATAACTGTATTGAGACATATGTACATTGTGTAGTATTCTCTACAACTGACTATGTACAACTCGATAACGAACTGGATTTCATCACATAGGGTTAAAATAAAATAAAGGTCAAGGTTAAAATGGTGTGTAATGCGGGTTTAGCAAATTAAAAACGAATAAGCTCCAAAAACGCTCATAGGGGAAAATGTTGGGTGAGGAATTTTATTTAGTGGGGAAAATATATGTACGGGTTTTCTAATGTCCTAATCTCGGTTTATTATATAGACTAACAAAAGATATGCTAGTATATGTCTCTGCCCTCAAATACCACATATGAGTCACAACTTAATAAACTTGCAGATGAGTCATATCTTCACCCATTACCCACCGATTGCATAAAGACTCGGACTAAGGGTTTTGCTGAGGCTTAGGTTTGGGTGCGTATTAGGCATATTTAGTGACTAAGGTGGATGAAACCCAGTTTTACAAATAAACAATTAAATACAAACAACTGCAATTCACAATAACTGAATAAAACTAATAACTTCCTTTTAGCTTTTTGCTTTTTTTATGCATCAATAAGCAATACAAACTGAAAACAATATTTATAACTGTATTGAGACATATGTACATTGTGTAGTATTCTCTACAACTGACTATGTACAACTCGATAACGAACTGGATTTCATCACATAGGGTTAAAATAAAATAAAGGTCAAGGTTAAAATGGTGTGTAATGCGGGTTTAGCAAATTAAAAACGAATAAGCTCCAAAAACGCTCATATGGGATAATGTTGGGTGAGGAATTTTATTTAGTGGGGAAAATATATGTACGGGTTTTCTAATGTCCTAATCTCGATATAGGTGGTGGTATTAAGTTCTCGATAAGCATATGACAAGCAAGTTCTAATTCTGTGAAAAATATCGGCTACCCTCAATAAATGATAAGACATGTTTTATATTTATTATATAATATGTGTATTAAGTGTCGGGGCTATCTCACAATATGTTTGAAAATATGGGCTGTCAATATGAAACATGTATACCCGTCCCCTTGACTCGTTATCCCCACCTAAACGACCCCATTTTCAACTTCACTTTTTGGAGTTTTTGTTAGAAAAACTATCAAGAAGCTGAAAAACCAACCATGACCAGAAAACCTATAACTTGGCATTCATGACAATAATTGACAGTTAACAACTTTGGTTTAGAACACTCTTCGAGATACTATCGGGCTAAAAATCTCAATTCCCCCCATCCCCACACTTGAGGTTGACATTGTCCTCAATGTTAAAAATATTAATCGTTTAAAGAACATTTGGAAGACAGAGTTTAAATTTACTAGTTTAAGAATTTAAAAACCATGGCTCCAAATAACAACCAAACAACCGAATCTGCAAAATCTCGAGACGTGTAGAAGCAAGTTTCTCACAAGTGTAAGGCAACGCTCTTTTAAGAATTTTTCAAAAAAAATATTATTTTATATGATGATTAACAAGACAAATTAGTAACTTCATAATAATAATAAATTTTGTTAAACAAGTTAAAAATGTTAAAATACCTAACTCACTTTTGTAGGAATCACGATTGCATTTAAAGTATGCAACAAGCTCTTTAAAACCCCTGGTAGCCCGTGTGGACGAGTGAGGTCTCGTGAGGTTTTATAGTGAACTACACTCACAAAGTTCCAAATAAAACAAAATATACAATCAATCAAACACTACATACATCAAACAAAAGATATATATACATATATTACCCACCCGCTCCATCATCCTGACCACCGACCTGTGTATCAGGAGTCTGAAGAGAAGCGGGGATCGGTATCCGCATCTCCTCCTTCCCGGCGATGATGGTGAGCTAATGCTGAAATATCATATTAAGCGTGTTCGGCTTCTGTGGCTGTGGTGGAGGCCGTTGTCTGAGCGATAACTGCTACTGGAGCTACATCATGCGCGGAATCATAACATGCTTCCTGTGAGTCGGAAACCCATCTGTAGTGCAACAAAAACATATGTCCCTGGAGGTGGTGGAGCCTGTGGTCCCTGTCTGACCGGGATCAATGCTGGAGGATCATGTAACTCTTAGATCCCGGCCTCCGGGCATCCTCCAACGTGTATGTCTCCTCAGCGGGTGCCTAGGTAAAGTAATCCATCGAGTATCACGCAAACACCCCCAAACGCTCTACAATACGTGTGATATAAGGCCCTAAAGATAATCGTGCAGAGGAACCCTGTAAACTCCGGTCCTGAGCAAATGACGTGAGCAGCAGTATCACAATGTTGGCCTTCGGCGGCCAATGATAGACAATAAGCATAAAAAATCTAAGTTTCTACATTTCTCGTGGCCAGAGTGACGACCAACGATATTGCAAGCAACAATCTTGTGCAAGTATCGCTGGATGGGGTCCGTATGGACGACTTAACCACTATGCTAGAATGGGCCCCATCCGCAATCTGCTCCCATAACTGAGCCATCTGGGCCTTAGTCAACCAAAACTCTCGATCAGTCTGAGCCCTCAATGTATACCCCCTGAAGCTCTGAATAAAACCGGGAGTCTAAACCTCCTCATGTGTATAAAAACCTGTGGCCACGGAATAATTTGGAACATACATCTCATACGTTTACCGACCTAAGGAAAATGAAACAGCGTGGTACTCTGCAAAGTCTGTGGTCGTGCGTCGAAATATAGAGTAGAACTCGCGTGTCAGCTCAATATACTGAGGTGAGTCACACACAAGCACAACGGACCACGGAACTCTGAGTAAGTGTCTAAACCTATCCTCGATACCTAACAACTACGTCAATCCCCAATCAAAGTTCCTGTGTCGGAGCTGCAACGGCTAAACCCATGTGTAGATGGTGTTATCCTCTGAGAACGCCGTAAATTAAATCATTGTAAGACGTGTTCACGCCATCCCCGACTATGTCTATCTACTCTGTCTCCTCGATCATTGGGATCTCATCCCCGTCATATCAATCTCACGCGACGACCGCGGTGGGTGCTGAACGAACCGGTGTTCCTCGAGTGCACCTCGAGGAGTAGCGACTGGCCCACGATGGCCCGACCCTCTTCTATCTCCTGTCTCATCCACTTGCGCCTTGCGACACGTGCACCTCTCTGGTTAGACATATCTGCAAAATAAAATTGTTAATTAGTTATGTCGATGAAAAACTGTGGTGACGACCGTATAACATTTTGGTCACGGTCGTCCCACACAATAAAATAATGATAAAATAATAAAACAAAAAAAATAAATAAACAAAAATGAAAAATTCGAGGATACCTCGTATACATATTCATAAAACCAGATTGTCTCGCCCGAATGGAGATTGAATACGGGCGATTCAATCAATATTTGTTTTAACTCTCAAACTAACAAAATATCCCAGACTAAACAAGTAAACAACTAAACACACACTAACAACTCGATATATCAGCATCACACAAAACAAGTACGTATAATCTTACTAACTCGATTAAGCACAAACACACACACACATTGAATGATTGCCTCAAAAAATGTGCCAACCAATAAAAACTATATTGATATAGAATACGATGTAACATGTCTAGTCCACACATTCAATATACTAATAAAATATTACGAAAGCAAGTTCACTATTAATCGTTTAATTTTGAAAAATTCACAATCACAATAATATTAAAAAAATAATGAGGTGTTGAACTTCAAACCCGACCCGCTACATCGTTCATTTAGCATAACCGACTTAACACATAAAATATTCACCTAAACCCCACTATATAAATTCAACAATACAACTAATTTTTTAGACCCCAAATCCACATAAACCCGACAACCAACATCAATAGCTACTATTTTATCCAAGTTTATTGCCCAACCGCCCATACTAAACTAAACCCGAGCCTAACCATATGCACAAAGACCAACAGTTTCGGGCATAACAGTTATACACAAACTCACAAACCAACCCCAAAACTGTAGAAAATAAATCCGACAATATATCATACTTATAAATCGTACTTGATTAAAAACACAAAGTGATTATAACATTCATTTAAAATGTACCTCGATATCGGGCATTACAATAAAATAATCAAACAATGATGTAGTGGCAGCGGCTATATAGAAAGGTGGTGGTGTGTGATGGTGGTTGTAGGTGGTGAAGGATGACAATGGTGACGGTATAGTGGTGGTGGGTGGCTGTGACTAGTAGATGGTGTGGTGAGGATGGTGGAGATGGTGACGATGGTTGATGATGGTGATTGTTGTTAATGGTGTGAGCGGTGGTAGGTGGTTATGGAGGTGACAGTGGCAGGCGGTGACTATGGTGAGAGTGATGTTGATGATGATAAGTGAGGATAATAATGATAGATGTTGATAATTGAGGATGGGAATGATGTTTAAATGGTTTTTATGACTTTCTTCGGACAAGTGATGTAAGAGAATGATTTTTTTTTCGGATTTGATTATGACCCATCTCGATATGCGATGGACGTTAATACAAACCGTCTCGTAACGGAACCCAAATTAACAATGTTAGGGTTTTGATCCCATCGCTATACGTGATGGGATATGTATAGTGTCATCGCTTACCGCGATGATGTCAGATATGTTAGGGATGTCAATTGCCTTCGCGATACGTGATGGGATATGTATAGTGTCATCGTTTACCGCGATGATGTCAGGTATGCTAGGGATGTCAATTGCCTTCGTGATACACGATGGGATAATATTAAATCCATCGTGGACTGTGATGGGATGGAAGTGATAAAAGGTTTCGTGTAAAAATGGGTTTGGACATTTTTGACTCGGCCACTTTTCAAGATCTCGATATCACCCTGAACACGTTTCTGAACTCAAAATATACTTTACGTACCTGGAAAGACGTGTAAATGGCTAAACTCTTACCGAACTCTTATGAAATGCACTTCACCATATAACTTTCCCACACTTGGTATTTGCTGCCCATAACTAGAGGCAACAATCAACGTACGACTCAATAAAAGGAAAACAAATTGGAACCACACTTACAAACCCCGGTAAGCACTGAATTGCGTGTCTAAAGTTCGACAATGCCTCGAACGCTCAATTGTCTTCAATCTATTGACATTTACCACCTGCCTCAAGTGGTCATCAAAATCCTCGATCTCGTGTTGCCCTTGATTCCCAACTCGAACAATCAAATACGGGCCCGTCCACTTGCTTTTCAACTTACTTGGGAAGAGCTTCATCCTTGTGTTGTAAAGCCAAACCTTTTGACCAACTTCAAAATTCTTCAACCAGATCTTTACATCGTTTACCTTCTTCATCTTCGCCTTGTATGCCGATGCACACTCGTATGCCTCGTCTCTTATGATAGAACCTCAGATATGATTATGTAGAACACGGATCTAAGGTATTAACACAATTAACCGGATCTAGTCCATAGATTACTCTTATATTGATGTGTATATGTTATATTTGATATATTATGTGTATTATGTATATATTATATGAAGTTTGGATCGAGAGAGAATTTGACATAGTATCAATACGTTAAAACCAAAACTTAACTTAACAGAGGAATGAACCTCTATATATAGAAGATGGAGCTAGTTCGTTACACATGACGTAACAAACTAGCCTCCACTTCGTTACATTACAGAATAAATAAGAAACATAACGAACTACATCCCATTCGTTAAACATCCTTAACGAATGGGAGGAACATTAACGTAAATGTCTAGTTCGTTAAACATCCTTAACGAACTAGACTTACTTTAACGAACTAGTCTATAATAATAATAACTTTTCTATTATAATAATAATAAAGACAAAACAATAATACAAAGACTTGAGACACAAAACCGTGCACTAACAGAAACCCCCTCGTCTTGAGCTCTTTGTCTTTAAGCTATTTGAAACGCTTCGTCTGCCAGTTCTGACAACTATGAATTCCATGCTCATGACATACACGAACAACATGTTGGAATTGCATTGCTCGGTCAAAGTCTTCTCGATGCTAGATCAATATTTTATTCACGAATAGCATATCATTGTCCGTCTCCGTTAAGTTAAACAGCCACATAGGATCAATAATCTTTATCAACTCAGTCTTCAGCCCTTTGCCCAAAATGATAACGGCCTCGCCAGTACAATTTTCATAGTACCAGCGGTTGAACGATAAGTGTATATGCTGATTAAGCGTTTTGACCGGAACACGCTTCATGGTCTTTGGAGGTTTAACCTTAAGCACTAGCTTCTTCTAACCCGTCTTTGGATATATTACCTCAGTACCCTTGCGAATTGGAATCTGTGGCTTAAAAAACTTAAACCCATGATTGACCTCGAAGAGCAAATGTTGATGGAACCATTCTGCTCGACGATTCCCACCACGGTCTATGAAAGGTCGACACGTAAGGGTCCGTACAACCCATCGCGGTAATGAGAGAACGTCAGCAATGTTTTCATAGTACTGGACATCGTTCTCCCATTTAATGATACAAACCTTTAAATCAGAATCTTAAAGCCATGAAATAATATCACCTCGCACTTTGGACACAACTTTAAATGAAGTCATCTGATTAGCTTGAGCCCGTGCAACAGCTTCCACTTTCATCTCTTTATCAAAGTACCTGTATGCATCAATAATCTTACGTGCTTTCTTGTCCTACATGCAAACCATCCTTGAATATCAGCAACAAATGGATCGGGCTTCGAATCAAATCTTGTATCAACACTTTTGCCCTTTGAAACCTTCTCCAAATGATCTTCGGCTGCTTTGACATTTTCTTCAGTAAATACAGGAGCACCCTGATCAACATTAGAGTGTTGAAATAAATCAAGGTATTCCTCAGCCGTCACGTCCTCAATCTCAATTTCCTCATCTTTATAAATAAATGACGTGTTCATCTGAATCGTTGGATCATTCAGAATTTCCTCGTCATTCTCCACTTCCACATCATTCTCAGTCTCTAACCCGTTCAATTCATCTTCATTCAATCCCAGTAGTATAGAAATCTTCTCTCATGTAAACGATCTTTCAACGTACTGTCCCACTTCTATCTCATCAATATTAGCAGTACTCATGACGACACCAACCTTGTAATCCATAAATAACACAATATTGGCTTTTATCATCTCAATTGGTTTAACATTTGTAGAATCATGATAAACAATCAACTGTTATCTCGCATCCTCAGCAGATCCACTAATACCAGCACTAGAAGATGAACCGTGAGTTTGTTTCGGCTCACTTCCTCCGGCACCTGATTCATCTGGATCTTCATCATCATTCCTGAGCTTCTTTAATGCATCATCTTTACAAGTAAGCTGCAGAATCAGATCCTCATAATCTTTAATTTTCACCCCCTGAGACGTAGCAATCTCATGGATAGCCTTTGTTTCCTTTTGACAGAACGAGACGTACCCCATCAATCTTCTTTGATTTTTGATCAAACGCTCTTGAGCCTGACGAGCAGCAGCCATTTGATTCTCATAAAGATGAATCAAGCTCAAGATCATGTTAGTTTGATGTGTTGCTGGCATGGTATGAACGGATGGATGCACCGGCTGGATAGGACCTTGAGGACGTGTAATCCTCATAAATGTAACATCCAGAGGTTGGTTAGGCCTCATCATCGGTGTTGGAGGAAAAAATTGAAACACTAGCAGGAGGCCTTGGTATATCAGAAAGTACCGATTGAGGATCCAAACCAAGCCTCTGATCATGAACCAACGTCGTCTTTAATGTAACTTCTGGGGTGCTAGTATTAAGTGGCATCGCCGGTCTTTGTGGAGTAGAAGACCGTGGAGGTTGAACTCCAAAAGAAACACCGGCACCAGCCATCACATGACATTTGGATGACCCTTCACCGACCATATCTTTCCCTTATCATTTATGTTGAGCAGCTTGAGCAGCAGCTGCTTCAACCTCAGCTTGTTGTTGACCCGGATCACCACCATCACCATCACCATCGTTCCCACCTGAACTTTCTTTATGCTCAGAATCCGAATCGTCGTGAATCCAGCGATCATTAGGAGGACATACATAATCCGGATTGGCTATATGACCAATCAAGCGCTTATTTTGAGGATGTGGATCTTTTCTATACGTCTTCATACGCCTAATGGTATCAGCCTTCATGTGTTCCAATGGAAACACATCATCAACTACACCTTGATTAATCACCAAGTTTTGAATCAAGTCTTGGACGATCAGTTGAATAAAGCGTGGATACATTAAAAATTTCTTGCGTCTATTCACCACAAGACAATTCTCCTTTAGATGATAAAAAAACATCTTAGAGAAGTTGAAGGGCTTGTTTAAAATCAAAGCAACAAACGCTGATTGTAACATGATGCGACACTCATCAAAGCCACCCTTTCATCCACCAAGGCAATGTATGAATACATGCAGTAGATACTTGTATGTGGGACACAAGTATGCTTTGTTGTACATGGATATGTCAAGATCACCAGCGTAAAACACACGATTAAATAGTCCTCTAATCAACCATTTTTCAAATTCACATGGATTATCCATGGTATCCCCAAACTGCAGACCCCGACGGATCACATCATGAGTAACCATGATAGACTGTCCTCGGACTTCAGCTACTATATGATTCTCGGACTCGATGTAACGTGCCGAGTTCCAAAAAGGAGGAATAATGCTGAAATGAACAGTCGAACTCGTTGTTACAACATAATGAATAGGTGAACGTCTGATAAAAGATAATAATTTTCCAAACACATCTTCGTCAGCAAAGTTCGTACCGACAAAAGCACAAATGTTATGCTTCTTGTCGTACGGAAGCAACGGAAGATCTTGTTCTTGTAGTTGTTGTTGTTGTTGTGGTGCAGAAGCAGGAGGATCTTGATCCACATTGTCAGCCATAACTGATAATACATAAACCCAAGATTTAGAAACATAATATTAAATTTTAAATAAAAGATTAAAATTATACTAAATAATAAACATTTAATTGTATAATAAATTAAAATGTCATTCGTTAAATAATCTGATTCGTTATAACAAATTGATGGTTCGTTATAACGAACTGATTAATTCGTTATCAAGTTAATATTACGAATTGGATTTAACGAATCAGATGTGTAATCATAACGAATTAAGTATGGATTCATTATCAATCAGGATGAAAAATTTGATTCGTTATGACTTAGTAGCGAATTGAACACGAAGTAGTTTCAATTTGTTACATTATAATGAATGGCCACTTATTAGCTCATTGTTTGACTAGTCAGGTCCAAATCAAAATTACCAAGAACTGCAAAAGTCAAAATTGCAATCTGATTTCAATACACATAATTAACGATGTAAAGCCGATCAGATGATCACTAGGATCTCGGAAACACATCGCAACATGATTCGTATTGACGATTTGCATCAAATCGTGATATAAGTTAGGTAAATTATAGGTTTTATGCATTACTTAAAAACCGATAATATAAACGATTAATTAACCCCTAAGATGTTCATCAATACTGACGAAAATCATTAGGCCATAATATCACCAATACCATAAGATTCAGAATATTAATCAAAACAACGTTTTGTTAAGGTCAGAATTTTCAGAAAATTTTGGCAGAGTTTCATTACTTAAGTGAGAAAAAAGGTGAATAGGGAGACGAATGGGTTTCACGAATCCCTATAAGTTACAACTTGCAACCGTTTTCGAGACAACAAATCATTTGATTCGTTCAAATTTGAAATAACGAATCAACCGATTCGTTATCATATTTAAATACGTGTCACACAAATTAGATTTAAATCGTTAAAACTTACCACGAATTAAATAAAGAATTAGCCGTAATTCGTGCTTAATTCGTTAAGATATTTATAACGAACTAAAGGTCATTTGTTACAGAGTGGCGGAAGCAAATTAGGTTAACAAATTGAGTTGTAATTCGTTGTCAATGACCCTAATTCGTTATTCATAAATAATGAATTAGATTTATTTAAATTGACTAAATTAATCAATTAGATTTATTTATTTTTTTTAAATTGAATAAATAAATCAATTAAATAAAAAGAATATTTATATTAATAAATAAACCAACGAAATCCCGTATCCCGATGATCAAATAACTTAACGTGTTTTACGATCAAACACATAACTTAAAATGAATTAAATAATATGTAAACGAAAATGAAAAACCTTTTTGGCATTTTGCGTTTTTGTTTCAAAGTATTTACAGGTAAAATATCCGAAAAATTAAAACATAAAGTAGAAAAATGTTTTTGTGTTTTTGTATGTTTTCAAAAGCAACACATATTTTTGTATTTTTGGTGAGTTTAAGCAGAGAATCATATTGAACAATTTGCCTTTCCATCACAGTTTTATATTTCAGCGATATTGTGACTGGCGTTAAGTCGGTCATTGATATTGTTGTCCACTTAAATCTTATAACAAACTTTTAGGTGTTTTTGTGATATTATTAAATGTTCAATTAAGCCACATAATATCTGAAACTATCAGCCTTTAATCTCGGTTCAAGCTTAATTTAATTTTTACCAACTCACCCAAACTTGAGTTAAACCATTATAATGTCAAACAAAATTTTAATTTATAGAATTTTTTGAGCAATGCATCAAATTTCCTTTACTGTGAATGAGTATGCACGAGTCCATCTGTCGGCTTACATACATTGTATTCCTTGGGGTCCGTTTCTTACTGGTACTGAGACGCGCGCAAGGGAGGAAAAAATGTATGACTAATAGCGGATTTTGATCAAGACAGTAGTTAAGTTTGTACGTGTGACATTCGTCAAATTTGAGTCTCGATTTATATTCGTTTTGTAAACTTTCATATTGTAAAGCCGACTCAATACTTTTAAAACCTTATTTAATTATTGTATAATATTATTACATATCTCGATCACCAATAAATCGATGTTTGTCATATTATAGAGTCGTCAAGAAAAAAAAACATAAGTGGTTCAAAATAATTTTCGTTAAGTTGTTATAAGCTTTTAAAACCTTTAAACTCGTTTTAAACATTCATTGAAACTAGAGGGGCCTGTTATGAAAATATGTATATACATATATAAACAAAAACCTAACCCTAAACACACACACAACATCACAGCCGCCCCCTCCATCTCTTTCCCTCTTTCCGGCCGCCGCCGCTACCACCCTTGCAGGCCACCACCTCCGGGGAACACCACCCACCGACCTCTGACCACCCTCCTCCCCGTTCTCCACCTCCGGCCACCCTCTTTTCCCCTCTAATCGTTTTTTCGACAACCCCTTCATCCCTTTCCCCTCCGGATCGCATTTCCGGCGGCCGGCGTGGTCCCGTGTTCTCCCTCTCTCGCCGTCACACCCTCTCTCTGCCTCTCTCTCTATTCCCTCTCTTTCTCGCCGCCTCTCTCCCTCTCTGTGCTCTCTCCCTCTCGCCGTCTTTATCTCTCTCTACCTCTCTATCTCTCTCGCGCTGTCTCTCTCTCTCTCTGTCTCTCTCAGTCGCACTCTCTCCCTCTCCGGCTGCTGTTTTCAAATCTCTGGCAGTTTCGGCTCCGACAATTGTTCTTGGCCAAGTATCGTTTATAGGTAAATTTAATTTGGGTTTTGTTATTATTAAATTTTTCATATGTTGATTGTCGGATTTAAATGGTTAAGAATCGAATATATTGTTTGATTATATACTTTGAAACGAGTTGGTTTGGTATAGAATTGGTTTGATTTGGGGGAAAAGATGAGTAGTCGGGAAATGGATATGTTATTATCTTATGGGTTTAAGTTAACAATCGTTTTTTAGTTCGGTTGATTTGTATGTTAGTTATTAAACGAGAGGTCACGGGTTCGAGTCTCATCCTAAACCGATTTTGGTGTTGTTTTTATACTTAACAAATTTCGGTTACTATTAATACTAATATTATTACATAAAAATTGTTATTAGTATTATTATATTAAACTTACTAATATATATATTCATTATTAATGTTATTATTATTATTATCATTATTATAAATATTATTGTGGTTATTAATATTATTAAAAGATCATATTATTATTATTATTTATTAATATTATATTTTTATCATTTATTATTAGCAATAATATTATTATATTTATTTTGTGAACTCGTTTAGAACTCGAATCGTCATCGAGGGCGGTATCATTATTTACTATCAATATTACTTATTATTATTATTATTTTTATCAACAACATTTTAATTAATACTAAGATCGTTATTCTTTAACTATTATTATTAGTATTATACTATATTAGTATTATTAATAATAATTATTGTTATTATTATTAACATCATTATCTTATATATCTATATATAAATATAACATATCTTTTTAGAATTATTATTATCATTACTATCATTATCATTAATAATATTATTATAAACTTTATTACCTATTCATTTTTATAAAACCGAACTTTTAAATTAAGCTCGTCTTGTTTCTATTTTTGATATTGGTTTAGTTATTTAAAAGTCCAAAAAAAAATGATAATTTTTTATTTTAAATTATCAATTAAGTACGAGTCTTTAATCATTAACAAATTAACCGGTAATCCGATTTATAACGGAACCTCATCGTTCATTGTTTCCAATATAGTTTCTTCATGGTTCCAAGTTCATTAATATATTACATTATTTTTTTTAGCTAAGGCGTTTATCGTTTCAAGTCGGATTTGTTCATTTCATTCACAAGCTTTCTATATGTCTATCATTTATTATTTCCCGATTCGTCAATCGAGGTGAGTACTTTCATACCCCTTTTTCCATCTTTCGTTTTGGGGTGACATTTCATACCTATCAAACTAAATGCTTTATTTACTTGAATATTAAACCCACAAACGTGATTGTATACTTTACTTGAATAATTGCTTGATTTGGTGTTCTATGCTTACATGCTATGCGCCTATGTGTTTATCGCTTTCAGTCATGGGGAAGTCTATAAATCCGTGATCTATCTGGTATTCTCTTATAGCACGGTTTCGTTAACGTAATGCAATTAACGATATTCTATTAAATCCTAGACTACTTGGCAACCCCTTGTAGCTAGGTGGCGCTAACGTAATTCTATTAGCGATTGTCAATTTATCCAAGTTATTGCTTTTATTTATTGTTTTCTATACAAGTTTTGTGGCTTTTTATTACTATATACTTATATGCTCAAACTTATGAATTGATCACCAACCTTTATGTTGACAAACTTTATTTTATGAAAATGTTACAGGTTAGACTTTTGTTGACTCGAGGACTTGATGAAAACGTTACCAAGACCATTAGGGTATTAGTAAAACGAACAATATAATTGGTACTTGTATTCAAACTGTTTGTGTGAACGAGATGTGTTGATTATTGATTTATGAAATAAATGAGTTGATTAAATATTGTCACTTTAAATAGTATCTTGTGTATTTGTCCAATCACGTTGCACCCCAGCATGTTCCGCCGCCTTTGGTCGGGGTGTGACAGTACGATATACAATAGTGATCAAGTTTAATGACTTTGGGTTTGATCTAAAAGCGATTGAAATATTCATGCATATGAATACCCATATGATTAAGCCGCATAAAGACTCACAGTGTCCAGAATCCTAATGCATGTTAGTTACGTTATTTTGTTTTTGGTGATCAGACAAATATAAAGCTTGAGTATGACAAGCTATTACATTTCAGCCATCCTTACCAAAATTTTTGGTAGACTAACACCTCTTTCAATTTGGCGTTTCTTTATGTTTATATCACATACTTTACTCTAACACTTGTTTAAGACCTATCAATGCACCAATGCAATTAAGCACTCAGTATTTTAAGCTTATTTCTTTCTGGATATGGGGTCAAATGATCAATGTATTATCATTTTCTCTTTTTGCTTTAAAACTCAATTTTTAGGAGCATAAAAATAAATTCAATCGCCCCAGTCACTTTCATTCTATAGATTAATGGCTATCCTATCAATCTACAAGTAGACAACGAAACCAAAACATGCAAGCATGTTCCACAAACTTAAATAAACGACATAGTTTTCAGCGAAAGAATAAAATAAAAACACATAACAAACGCCCCAACTACGTTCCATTGTCAGGTAAATGGCTATCCTGAACGTTTTCAAGTAAACATCAGAACCAAACATATAGACGTATATGTCCATCAAATGTAAGTAATTGACATAATTTTCAGTGAACGTATGCGAAAATCTTTTTGGATTTTCTCTTTAAATACATAAAAACACAATCTTTTTGGCTTTTTCAGATTTTTCTATACATACGAAAAATTCACAATCTTTTTGTCGTTTCAGAAATTTTTATAAACAAAAAGACACAATATTTTTGTCTTTTCCAAATTTTTTTTAAATCCTTTTGGTTTTTCTCTTTACAAACTAAAATCACAATATTTTTGTATTTTTCAAATTTCACCCCCTAAAACCCAAAACATAAACAAAGTAAAAACAAAAAGAAAATAAAAATAAACAAAGCAAGTTAAGATAGTCATCCTTGTTGAAGGACATCAGCAAATGTCTTCAGACCGTTTAAACCAATTAAAAATTTAAAACAAGTTTTGTCAAATGCCTTGGTAAGCAAATCTTCTCGTTGAAAATCCGTGTGCACTTTTTCGATATCGATTAATTTCTTTTCAAAACGATCTCTTATGAAATGATATCGAATCTCAATATGTTTAGTTTTAGAATGTTGCATAGGATTTTTTGTGATATTGATTGCAATAAAGTTATCAATAAGAATTGGAGTAGTAAGAAATTTCAAACCGTAGTCGCGCAGATGTTGTATCCATAAAACATGTGAACAGAAACTAGAGGCTGTCGAGTGTTCTGCCTCGGCAGTTGAATTTGAGACCGTTGTCTGCTTCTTACACTGCCAGGAAGCAAGCCGGCTTCCTAGAAATTGACAACCCGCTGAAGTCGATTTAAAGTTGATCTTACAACCTCCATAGTCCGAATCGGTAAACGCTGTGAGTTTAAAGTTATCGTCATTGGGATACCATAAACCGATGTCAGGATTACCCCTCAGATACTGAAGTATACGTTTAACCGCTGCCTGATGAGTCACTCGAGGACTAGATTGGTACCTAGCACACAAACAAACTGCAAACATAATGTCGGGTCAAGAAGTAGTTAAATACATTAAAGAACCAATCATAGAACGATAGAGGGTAGGATCAACGGTATCCTCCAAATCATCCAGTGATAGATTGTGACCCACGGTGAAAGGAGTTGAAGGGGTTTTTCCGGCAGTGATCTTGAATCGGCTCAAGACGTCATTCACATATTTTGTCTGATGAATGAAGATTCCTTTGTCAGACTGGTGAACCTGCAACCCTAAGAAAAAGTTCATCTCTCCCATCGAGCTCATCCCGAACTTTGTTTGCATAGACTTCTCGAAATCCTTACACAGCTTGTCGTTTGTTGAGCAAAAGATAATGTCGACATATATTTAGACGAGGAGCAGATCATCACCAAAAGATTTATAAAAGAGAGTGCAGTCGACAGTTCCTCGCATATAGCCGTTATCAGTCAAATGGTCGGCAAGTGTGCCATACAAAGCTCTCGGGGCTTGATGGAGACTATACAGGGCCTTGTTTAATCGATAAATGCGGTCGGATAATCAGGATCATCAAAGCCAGGAGGCTGTAAAACAAACACTTCTTCATGAAATTCTTTGTTGAGAGACACACTTTTCACATCCATCTGATGGACCTTGATATTCTTATACGCTGCATAGGCCAAGAAAATACGTATAGCTTCCAATCGAACGACATGAGCATATACTTCGGTGTAGTCAATGCCTTCTTGCTGATGAAATCTTTGAACAACAATTCTTGCTTTATTCGAACAATCACCCCGCGGTCATCCTTTTTACACTTAAATACCTACTTCGTAGGAATCAGCTTCTTTACTCTAGCAGGTTTATCAATAAGATCCCATACACCAAATATTTGAAATTGTTGCAGTTCTTCCTTCATTTCCTCTACCCAAGATGGTTCAGCAAGAGCCATACGAACATTTGATGGTTCAACTTGAGAAAGAAAGCAAGTATACTTAGGCAGATTTAACACTCCCGAAGTGTGCATAGCAGCATAAACACATAAAATATGATCATCACTAGAAGAAGCAATGTGATGACGTGTTTGCACACCTTCATCAAGATTACCAATGATGTTTTCTTGCGTATGATAAGAATGAATCCGAAGAGTCGGATTTTCAGGCACAACAACTATTTCAGATAAATTAGTGATATTTTCTTCAGCATCATGAGATGATTCACCAGTCTCATATGTTTCACGAAGAGGAGCTGAAGAAGAATCAGCAAAATTACCTTCATCAGATGATATGGAGATTACATCAGAAACATCTGGTAGATCATCATATGTGGCATCTTGATAAATAGGACTAGAAGCTCTTGGTGGTAAAAACTGATCCTCAAAATATGCACGCACCAAATCATTATCTGGTTGATAAACTATTGGAGCAAAAGAGTTGAATAGACTCTCATAGTCAAACATAAAGTCAGGTCCTTTACCTTGATGCGGAGTGGTATATTTTAGATAGTCAGCATGATACCATTCCTCCACACATCTAAATTAAAATTAAAAACTCTTTTCTTAGGAGATGCACAACCTAAGAAGTAGCCTTCAATAACTTTTTCTTCAAATTTACCAGAGTCTCTTTTCAATATTGTACATGGACACCCAAACGGTTCCAAGTACTTTAAATTAGGTTTTCTGTTGTTTAAGAGTTCATAACTTGTCCTCTTAAGCTTCTTAACAGTCAAAAATCGATTAAGCGTATAACAACCAGTATTCACAGCCTCGTTCCAGAATTGAACGGGAAGCTTAGAATCTGCAAGCATTGTTCTAGCTGCTTCAATCAAAGTTATGTTTTTCCTCTCAGCAACACCATTCTGTTGTGGTACATAAGGGGCACTGTATTCTCGGTGAATTCCTTTTTTAATACAAAAGAAATCCAATACAGTGTTTTTGAATTCAGTATCATTATCACTTCGAATTCTCCACACTTTTTGCTTGTATAGTGATTCGATCTTAGTGATTAAATTTTGAACCAGAACAGGTGTTTGATTTTACGAAGTCATAAATAAAACCCATGAATATCTTGAATAGTCATCAGTAACTACAGGACAATACCAATCCCCAGCGATACTAGCACGATTCACTGAACCAAACAGATCCATATGAAGTCGTTCTAATGGTGCATCAATGGAATTGAATAACTTAGAAGGGTGTGACTTTTTCTTCTGTTAGCCTTTCTTCCAAGAAACACAGTGTTCGGATAACTTAAAATGTTTCAAGGAAACACCCTCGACCAAGTCATTAGCCATTAAATAATTCATCTTTCGAACATGAATATGACTTATCCTACGATGCCATAGAATAGTGTCCTTCTCAGTTGCTTTAGAGACGAAACATGTTTCAATTAATTTAGATACCTTAGAACTCATATTTAAGACATAAATATCATTCGATCGAGGTGATCGCATTACAACCATGTCCTCGGGAATTACATATACTGATTTCAAAATAATGCATTTTTTTTCAGTGAATACAGTTATTTGCGACACACTTAATAAATTATGATCAACTTTGTCACAGTAGTTGACTTTCTCAAATGTGATATTCCCATTAGAAGCTTCACCCTCTTGTTTTATCATACCCCCAGAATTTCCAGCAAAAGCAGCATACCCCCTTGAATATTTCTAACATTTGTTAAGAGGTCAAGATTTCTAGTAATACGACCAGAACATCCACTGTCCATTATCCAGTTCTCAACAGACATGGACTTGGATGTACCCTACACACAAATTGAAAGTGATTAGTTCAAAAAGGCAGCCCAGGCCTCAGTCTTGGGCACCTTTTGAGTTTCATGAGAAGAATCAAACTTAACAGAATTCAATTGTTGTTCAGCAACTTAGGAATAAGTTACAGGCATTTTAGACTTTCGTCTTAGATAGGAAGCTTGAACAACATTTGAGTTCACGCTCTTACAAATTTGTTCGGTTGGAACAACTTTGGTTTTATATGAACAGATGTTTCATTCATATGAATTACTTTACGTGGATTCACATTAGAATACATTATATGAGTTTCATCATCACATGACAAAGGTTGTTTCAAAATCTCCTTTATCACAGGAACCGGTTTTGATTGGTCCTTGATAAATGGATGAAGATTCTGAGACTTCTTCTGTCCACAATTTCTTACCACATGTCCTTGTTGTCCACAAAGAAAGCAACTTCTCATGTCCATACGATCATGTTGAGATTTGGTAAAAACTGATGCCACAAAAGGTTGATGGCTCACATTTTTAGTAAAACTCTTGCCCAAATCATCAGACGACACAGATTTATTTTTCATGTAGAAATCGAGATTAGAGCAGTTTGAAAAACTTTGCAATGTGACAGTTCCAGTTGATTTCACAAAATGAACTTTCTTAGAAGTTTTTAACAGTTGCTTAGCTTTAATCAATGGATCTGATGTGTTTGATGTTTTGGAACAAGTAACTTACATTCAAGATCTTGTATCTTGGAAGTTTCATTGTGAAAGACATTTTCGATCAATTCTGGTTTGATAATACTAATCGGAATGTCTTTCTCAATGAACATGGTGTCCAAACCTTTTAACTTAAACACACGGCCAGTAGAAGGTTTACTTGCAACAAGATTGATGAAACAAAACAAATCCTCATCCGAAATCTTTGGTTTTTCAGATTTCTTTGCTTTAACCTTAACATGTATTTCCTTTTTAACTTGAGTCGTATTTGAACCATACACAGCTTCCTCAAATTCATGAGGTTCACATAAAATGTGATTCGAACGTGGAATGTCAAGATTTTGGTGTACAATTTCTGGTTCAAATACATCCTCAACAAGTACTTTCTCAACAGTATCTTCAACGAAGACCTTTTTGCTTTGAATATGAGGTTTTTGTGTTGATGATTGAACAGTTACATTATCATTTTTAGCAATTTTAGATTTTATGTCAACAATCGGTTCAATCACAACATTTTCTTCTTTTCCAGCAAAAGGATTTGCTGTGTAATCGTTGTGAAATGGTGGTGGTATTTTAATAAAACCAATACCTTTCTTTGAATCTTTTTGCTTACCAGACACCTCAATAATTTCATTCAATAAAAATGATGAGTATCTAAATTTGCTCAGTTTATTTTTCAACTCAAGAACCTCATTTTCAAGTTCAGTTATCTTGAAATTTTTGATCATTAATTGTCATTTTGACATAAAATTTAATCTTAAGGTCATGGTTACTAACAGACAATGCTTCAATTTTCTCCCTAGATCTCATTTGAGATTCTAATGATTGTCTATAAGTGTCCTTAAGTGAAGAAATTTCTTTTACCAAACCGTCATTATGGGCTTTCAACGTTTCTAACTTAGGCTTGTTTGTCTCACAAGTAACAAAAAGCACATTAGCAGACAATTTAACAAAGTTAGAAGAAGAAGAAGGACTAACCTCATCGATCTTAGCCATACATGCAAATGTAGTTGGCTGCATATGACAAGAATCAAAAGAGTCTGAATCGGTGTCAATGTCAGATGATAGTTCATTCCCACTTACATCTTGAAATCTTTTTTGTGTTTCAAACATAGCCAAATTTGCTTATTTTCATTGCATAACAAACGCTGAGACCAATCAGTTCCATCAGCAGTAGAAAGTAAGCCTTGTGATCCCGAAGCAGACGGTTTACCACCAGATGGTTTATCAGCATTATCACTCTTTCAAGGTCCATTATATTCTTTCTTCGGTTTATCACACTCTTTCACGAAAAGACCAAATTTTTGACAATTGAAACACTTGACTTTTAGCTTATCAAACCCAATCTTCTTGTTCAATGAAGGTTAATCTTTGCCAGTTCTTTGCATAAACTTCTTCACATTTTTTAAGATCATCGCCATATTCCACTTAAGATCCATGAGTTCCAAATCATCAGGGTCTACTTGATCATAGTCTTCATTAGTCAATTCACTTGATGTAATTTTATTACCAACAAAATTCTCATATAAAGTCATAAAAGCATAAAGAAACGAAAAGTTCTATTCGGCTTATTTGATGTTCGCATTCGGTGGTGGAGTAAATGTATTTGCAGTAGCCAAAGTTCCAGAACTACCAGAAGATCCAAAAACTCCAGAAGTAAAGAAACATGCACGTGGATCATTATGAGTTGTTGTTGAATTTTCATGTGCATTTTGACTAAAGAACGTAGTGATTAGAGCAACTGTCGAGCTTAAAGGCATGCAACCACCATAAAAACGATGGATCATATTTTGATGATTTTTGGCACTTTAAATCATATTCTCGAGCTTCAAATTTTTGTATAAACTCAGAAGCAGTCAAATCCTCATTCTTGTAATAGTTATTCTCTTTCAAAACCATTAGAAATGTTGAGTAAGAACTAGGTAAAGCATTTTTTACTCTATCAATCTTATCAGATTCAGATGGTTCAATCTTTAACTTGTCCATTTCAACAATTAAATGATTGAAACGAATAGTCATTTCCTCAATAGTTTCACCTTTGAGTAGATTAAAGATTCTGAATTGAAACTTTAACATCACCTTTTTACTTTCATCAGTATTACCCATACTTCTCATTCTGATGTGTTGAAACAAAGATGCGGAAATCTTGATACTTCCCACTTGATAAAATATATGATCTGGTAAAGCCATAGTAAGAGTCGAATAAGCTTTTGTTTCAATCTCCAATGCCTTTTTCTCCTCTTGAGAATATTGTGAAATAGCTTTAGGAATAAAACCAATGGTCTCATCTCCAATCATCGGTACAGTATAAACTTTATCAAGACAATAGGAACAATCAGGATGAACAAAACCAAGATGAGCACAAAAACGAGGTTCCCATTTAGCAAAGTCACTAAATTTCATCAATCGAGGACACTTGGAATGAGATCCAATTTCAGTATCCAATTGTAATATTTGTTGCATGAGTACATTTTGAGAAGCTAACGCATAAAAACTAGCTATCTTGATAGTTAACAATCAATCAAACTTCAAGGTTTAAAAATGAAAATATTTAACGAACTGAGAACAGTAGATGTAACGAGCTAAAATAACGAATAAATTGTACGAATTGATTGTTACCACGAACTAAGTCAACAAGTCAACGAATCAGATATTAACGAATCAGGCTAACGGATTAGATTAATGAAGACAAATTTAATGTAACGAATCGAAGTAACGAAACTCTGAGTCAACTTAACGAATCAGAGTAACGAATCACTGAGTCAACCTAACGAATCAGAGTAACGAATCGCTGATTCAAGGTGACGAATCAAAGAGTACGAAGTAGCTACAGTTGATAACGAATCAACTATAGTTAATTAACGAATCAGGTTGTTATAACGGTTATAACAAACTTTGCCACGTTGCGGAAGTTTGTTAGAGAATGAGTTAACGAATCAGACCACGTGTTTGACAAACTAAGTGAAACAAATTAGATCGTATAAAGAATTAAGATGACGAATTGAACATTATAACGAATCTTCAACCAGATGATGAAGATCTTCGAATCTTCATCATCAATTTCAAGATTTCTGGAAATCTGATGAACACAATCAACCCAAAAAAAATTCGTAACACTTCTCTGATACAACACCAAAATCGTGCAACTAAATGCTCAATTTACTCGTATACTCAACACGAATCCAATTCACAACATCTCGGACACTAATTTAACCAATTCTGAACATAATTTTGACCAAAACCAACCCCTGTTCCGTACCAATTTAGATCCAAATCTTAACCAACACAAATCCAATCTAATTACTAATTCCAATCAACCACACACTTCCAATACCTTAACAACTACTAATTCATCTTCAATCCATCCATTAACACTCAATTCAAATATTAATTTAATAGAATTCAATTACAAACTAATATAAACACAAACTGATAATAATAATAATAATAATAATAATAATAATAATAATAATACGTCAATTAACAAGTTATAACACCAGATCAAGAGCAATAGAACACCGAAAGCTTTGATACTACTTGATAGAACCTCATATCTGATTACGTAGAACACGGATTTAAGGTATTAGTACAATTAACCGGATCTAGTCCATAGATTACTCTTATATTGATGTGTATATGTTATATTAGATATATTATGTGTACTATGTATATATTATATGAAGTTTGAATGAAGAGAGAATTTGACAGAGTATCAATACGTTAAAACCAAAACTTAACTTAACAGAGGAATGAACCTCTATATATAGAAGATGGAGCTAGTTCGTTACACATGTCGTAACGAACTAGCCTCCACTTCGTTACATTACAGAATAAATAAGAAACATAAAGAGCTACATCCCATTCGTTAGACATCCTTGACGAATGGGAGGAACATTAACTTGAATGTCTAGTTCGTTAAACATCCTTAACGAACCAGACTTACTTTAACGAACTAGTCTATAATAATAATAAATTTTCTATTATAATAATAATAAATACAAAACAATAAATACAAAGACTCAAGACGTAAAACCGTGCACTAACATCTTAACTTCTCAATCTCACACAACGCTAATTTCTTTACTTTACCTGCATCATCATAACTTGTATTAACCTTTTTAGTGGCCCAACAAGCTCGTTGTGCAATCTCAACCGGTAAATGGAATCCTTTCCACACACAAGGTTATAAGGAGTAGTACCAGTCGGTGTTTTATAAGCTATCCGACAAGCCCACAAAGCATTGGTCAACTTAGTTACCCAATCCGTACGGTCCGCCCGAACAGATTTTTGTAAAATATGTTTAATTTTTCGATTAGATACTTCAACTTGTCCACTCGTTTGTGGATGGTAAGGAGTTGCAATCCTATGATCTACCCCGTATCACTTAAGCAACTTACCTAATTAAAAAATTTTGAAGCGGGATCTCCCATCACTAATGATGGTCCAGTGGATTCCAAATCTTCAGAAAATATTAGTTTGAGTAGAGTTGCAAACAACAAGGTGATCATTCGTCCTAGTGGCTATTTCCTCAACCCATTTAAACACATAGTCGACGACCACTAGGATGTATAAATTACCGTAAGAGTTCAGGAATGGGCCTATGAGGTCGATACCCCAAACATCAAAAATGTCAACAACTAGGATCGGGTTCAAGGGCATCTCTTCCCTCTTAGAAATGCTCTGGATTTGTTGGCACTTTAAACAGTGGCTCGCGAACTCGTGAGCGTCCCTAAAAAATGATGGCAATAAAAGCCACTCGTCAAAACTTTTCTTGCGGTTTTCTAGCCACTAAAGTGACCCCCACACGCTGACGAATGCGCGTGTTCCAAAACCGATATGACATCCTCTTCGTGTATGCATCGTCTAATTATCTGATCAACAACATTTTTGAACATATCCGGGTTATCCCGAATATACTGTTTAGCTTGTGACATCAAGTGCCTCCTTTTCCTCCTTGGCCAATACTCCGGCATGTCACCTGCAACTTTAAAATTAACAATATGTGTAAACCAAGGGTTTAGGAAACCGCCATAATCTGTTCATCTAGAAAGGAATCGTTAATGAGGCCGCCCTTTTCTCCATCTTCCAACATAATACGGGACAAGTGATCTCTAACCACATTTTCACTCCCTCTCTTGTCCCGAATCTCTAGATCAAACTCCTGAAGCAACAAAACCCATCTGATCAATCTCGGTTTTGCATCCTTCTTGTCCATGAGGTATCTGACAGCAAAGTGGTCAGAACATATAATGAGTTTACTACCCCAAATATAAGACCAAAATTTATCTAAAGCATATACTAGCACTAGTAACTCCTCGGTTGTGGTGTAATTCAACTGATCATTCGATAGGGTTTTACTCGCTTAGTATATGGCAACGGGTTCCTTTTCAACCCGTTGACCCAAAACAGCCCCAACCACATAATCACTCGCATTACACATTATTTCAAAGGTTTATTCCAATCGGGTGATTGCAAGATTGGGGCTTCAACCAATTTGTGTTTCAAAATGTCAAAGGTTTTAGCACAATCATCATTAAAATCAAATAGAGCATCTATTAACAATAAATTGCATAAGGTTCTGGTGATATCACTAAAATCTTTAATGAACCGTATATAAAACCCAGCATGCCCAAAAATGATCTAATGCCTTTGACATTCATGGGGTGAGGTAGAGTGAAAATAACTTGAACCTTATCCCAGTCCACCTCGATCCCATGACTCGACACAACGTAGTCCAATACAATCCCCTCCTGGACCATAAAATGGCTTTTCTCCCAACTAAGAACCAAGTTCGTTTCAACGCATCTTTTCAATACTATTTCGAGTTGATTTAAACATGATTCAAAATATGTGCCAAAAATCGAGAAATCATCCATAAAGATTTCTAAAGACTCCTACACCATATCTGAAAAGATACTCATCATACACCTTTAAAAGGTGGTCGGGCGTTATGTAGCCCAAATGCATTCACCTAAAAGCAAATGTGCCATACGGGCAAGTAAACGTGGTTTTTTCCTGATCTTCAGGATGAATAGCTATCTGGTTATACCTAAATAATTGTCTAAAAAGAAATAAAGTTTTTGACCTGATAGCTTCTCAAAAATCTGATCGATAGACGGAAGCGGGAAGTGATCTTTCGATGTAGCCGCATTCAGCTTTTGATAATCAATAAAAATACGCCACCTGGTTACTAGACAGGTGACTACCTCGTTACCTGAGTTGTCCTTGATGACTTGGATACCCGCTTTCTTCAGTATATCTTAGTCGGGCTCACCCACATGCTGTCAGAAATGGCGAAAGTAATACCGGCATCAAGCCACTTCAGCACCACATTATTCACTACCTCCCTCATGTTTGGGTTCAACCTCCTTTGAGCATCATGTATCGGTTTGACTTCCGAGTCAGTCAGGATTTTATACATAACATTTGAGAATATGTTGGACCTATCCGAATGCGGTTCAAATAAAGCAAGTAAGCAAATAGCAAGTTAGGCATAAACTGATATACACACAAGGATTAAACAATTGCGCTTTTGAATACAAGATAATAGATAAATATGACATGATACGCATATGTCCTAAAAAAGGTTTAAAATAAGTAAAATGGGGAGTGATTACTCACCTGATCGGATGAACGAAATACAAATGAGGATCATGTGAGAAAGATAAATCTTTCGAGATATACCGTTACGGATTCCTAGTTAAAATAATATAATATTAAGAATTAATTAATAATGAGATAACATGTATAATGACTTTAATGTTTCGATGTGATTTGAGTTATGGTTGTGATTAGAATATCATTGATTGCACGATTTATTTTCTATATAGATTATTATTGTAAGGATTAATATTGTTTCACATATTCATTAAAGTCATTATTTTAATATTTATAGAATTATCGTTGTTTACTTTATATGAAAAATATATAATCAACTTTATACACGAATAATTTAGATAGCTAAATTTAATGTAAAATATAATTATAATTATTCGAATAAATAAAATGCAAATATATAAATAATCATAATTATACTAATAATGGGTATATATTTAGATATGATATGTAGTAAGATGAGAATAAACTTTGTTTGAATCTTTTAATAAAAATATAATTAATAAGTTTATTAAATATAATATACATATAATATTAATATGAGCAACTTCATAAAGACGTTCAACGACGAGAAACGTGAATTAACGTGTCGGGTTTTAAATAAAAAGAATAAGGTCCACTATTATTAAAATATACTTGTAATACGTATAAATACAAATATATATACATATATATAAATAAGTATATATATATACGTAACAAAAGCTTTTACGAAGTTTTGGCAAAAGACGTAACTTAATGAATGTCGGTTTTCGTAAGATGTTTATTTGTATCTAATTATTAAATTATCATTTATTAAAAATAACTATATCGATTAACAAAAATTAACATCCTAAAAATCCGGGTGGCCGGGTTCGAACCCGCGACCACCAGGATCACAACCCAATGATCAAGCCAACTGCTCCAGCTTGCGAATTGAGTGTTAACCGAAAACAATTAGTTATATACATAATTGACCAGAAACCCCCAAATTGAATACAAACCCTAGAGTCACAATCCGTTAATTTGATAAGTTTTGGTTCAATTAAGCTAAGGGTAAACGTTATAATGATCAAAACGATCATTCTGCATGAATTAAATACCTCGAATGGTTCTGATTTGATGAAGAGCAGCAAGCCAAAGCCGATGGCCAGAAACGGGATCAGAACGGGAAGCACAGGCTCCAATAATGTAATTAATTAAGGGGGTTTAGATCGCCATGTCACGGGGAAGGTGAGGACGAGGTTAATTAGGTTATCATCATCTCTAAATCAAATCTCACTATAAGGGTATAGTCGGTTTATAAATTAACATAATAAAGATCGTTTTTGATCAATTTCTTTAATTAAAACGTCGGTGTAATACTAATTTGGCATATAAACGATTGGAGCAATCAATTCCAACTATGAAGTGAGGATTATGGTGCAAGTTAATAAACGGGTTAGGGTTTAGGGCCAAATACGGGTTACGGGTTTGGTAAATGGGTTGGGTAATTGGGTTGAATATTAGTTTACCAGATTTGCTAAAAGGTCCCTCAACTTTATAGATGGATACATATTAGGGTAAAAATTAAGTTTAGGGAAAATCATGAACATTTAACAAAGTTAAGAAAATAATAGATAAAGAAAAGGAAAATATAATGTAAATAATTAAATATTTTATTGATTGAATTACCAGAAAACCAAAAAAGAAAGGGTCAAAAAATGGATATTATATAATAATCGAAAAACCCGAGTTGTTACAACTATCTCGTACTCTGCTGCGATTACTATTCTCAATGCTGTAACATGTTCATAGGTTTAATATTTATCATGTTTTATATTACTTACATGAAGAACTGATCAACATGTGCCATCACAGTGATGTTGATTAATCCGTTGTTCATGTTTTCCCTAAATCTGGAATTTTAATCAGAAGACATAGACTAAAACTTGATAAACCCTAATTTTTTCTGTTTCTTTTTCTTGTTCTATTATGAAAACAATATATGAAACTGTTTAAAATCGCTAAAATTCATATTTAATAAACCCTAATATTTTCGAAATGTGTTAAAATCAAGTTTAAAGATTTCGATTCCCGTTTTGTATATGTTTAATAATTAAAATTTTCAACGATGTTCTTCGTGTTCATCATTATTTTTTGAAAATTATAACATATTTTGGTTCAAATCTGGATTAAAATCTATTAAAGTTAATTTAGGGATATAATTTTTTCAAATCTTGAATTACTTAAAAGTTTCGGTATTTTCTTAAAAGATTTGAATCCCATTAAAATAGGAAATAGATATAATTGTTAATCCTTAGAAGATTTGAACCAAATCTTATTATAATCCTTTTAGTTTTCGAAATCTGTTTAGGGATCAACTAGTTTACAGAATCATTTGTATGGGTTTTATTATTTTTTTGTGTTTTCAGTTTAATTAGGATAATATTAAGTTTTGGATTTTAGAGTTCTCGGATTTTAAAATATATCGCCTTATACCGGTTTTTTTTAATGGTTTTCCAATCTTCTTCCCGCAAACACGCTAATTTTTCGAAAACTCATTACTTTACCCAGAAACCCATAATACCCAAAAACATATTAACCGAGAACCCATGTCATCCGAAAATTATAATTTACCCGAAAACGTTATTTCTCGAAATCCTTAATTTTACCCAGAAAGTTTTTACTATTAACTCATTAAAATGTTTTGTAGATACTTAAATATTATAAAATTTTACAAAACATAAAGGCTTAACTTGAATGAACTTTTGATGTATCACTTCTGCCCAAGGGTGATGAGTTACATTTACCATATCATTCAAGTTTAACTGAAAGCTTTTGTTAGTTTTGCCTAACATAATATAAATGTCTCACTTCTGCCAAAATGTGATGTGTTACATTTTTATTAATCAAAACTAGCATGTGCATAATTAAAATAATTGTCTCATTTCTTCCCAAAGGTGATGTGTTACAATTATTTTGCACACATACTTAAATAAAATTTAATTCTGCCCAAAGGTGATTTATTTTTTGTTTAAGTAAAACTTTTAATTATAGTCTGTTAGTTTAAAGTTAATAATAGACATATAACATCTTCAATAAAATATAATGATCCTCACATTAATGATCCTTCATTAATCTAATGATCATAAATTTTAATATGAATTATCTTAATATCCTATAACATTACTCACTATAATTTTCTTCTATAAATAGCTATCTCATCCAAATCATCCATTCTAATGTCAAAACACAATTGAAATTTGTCTCATAAAGAGATTTAATAACATTTAGCTCTTCTCAATTTTAATTATACATTAAGACATGATATGACTATCCTACTGCTCTTTCTAATAACAATTATTCCATTAAAAACTAGAGCCTAACAAATGGAATGAGTCAATCATAATGTCCATTACGATAATGATAATCAAGAACTTATATAAATAAATGCTATCACTAGAGTTATTCTGGATTTAGTTTTTCCTAAGACTAATCAAAATAACTCCCAAGATTCATGCACTCCCAAAAAATTTTAACTATAAGGTTAGATGGTATTATTGAATATATCATAATGTACAATCATTACCCATAAAATTAAGGGCTCACACATGATATTAAGTACAATATTCTAGTACATTGCATACTCAAAATTTCAATAGTACAATTTGGTGCCTTAAAAATCAACTATAATACTCAGAAGTACCAAAGGAAAATGAGTGTGTTGATCAGCAACATATGTACAAGAAAAGAAGCATCCGGTACTGGAAAATAAGATGTTATTCAACTCACTATCACTTAAACCTAAAAGAGGATTATTCTAAGGTTCATAGACAAAATACAAGTATTACTTCCAGCTTTAAGTTCTCTAAGGAGAAGTCTCATTGCAAAAATATGCCATTAGATTAGGCATAGGCATTACAAGATTATCCATAATTCAAAAGAACAACTGCCTAAAATTGATAGTTATATATTAATGATATATAAGTCTGCTAACCTAATATTCTCATTAACACATGACTGGTTGAGTCTAGTTCTATATGTTTACCCAAAAATCAACAAATAACTAACATGAGGGTTAGTGACAAATTTAAATGTTAAGGTTATTAGAAACATGATAAACTGTCTTCAAATTACGCTTTATGATACCTTAAATATTATGGAGATTAATCAGAATATAGTATCAACACTTAAGCTATATTATGACAGTTATAAGGTTTGTATAGCCAACATAAATTCACTATTACCTTAAACTCTCATATGATTTGTTATCAATATTTGGATTGAAACATTTATAAAATACAACTAGATGATACTATATATTTTCACAACTTTTGTTATCATGCAAATAAAAAAGTAACAAAAGACAAATGAGACATATAAAATTCATCCATTAAAACCATATTTCATGAGAAATTATGACATGGTTAATAAGGGTGATTTTTCATATAATCTAATTATTGGTGATTTTAAATCATCTGTTAGATGCCCTGAACATTGTTTAGCTTAAGCAATAAGTATGGTTCCACCAGAAGTTATATTTCACTTACATTAGTGGAACTTATTCATACAGAATATTCAGACATGATTATTTTATCATTTAAAAGGCTATTTTACTTGTATCTAGTCTGTCTTCTATCATTTATGGTCTTAAAGAGATCCATTCATATATAGTTAATATGATTTCTTCTAAATATGTCCCTAAGCTTCTTATGACACATAAAGGAAATAAAATTAAGTCTAACATATGAATGACAAATTCCCACATCACGTACATCATTGAAACTTCTCATGTAGTTTTTCCTAGAGATATCGAATATTAGTGGAAGCCTTAAGTGTCTCAATTATAACTTACAAGATTTGCAAGAGGTGGAGGAGTGAAAACTTGATATTATCTTAATTAAACCTCTTGTACAAGACACTGCTCCATCACAACACTATTTCATCAAAACTTATCTCTGTAGAATTTACTACTACTCTTACAAAAGTTACGGTGTTTCTTAAATGTGGACATACTCCGATTTCTTATTGAATAATCCTCACAAGAGAAAATACGACGACTTACATCATTAACTCGTTTTTCTATTAGAATCTATTGGTCTTTAAATATTGACCCTAAGCATGCAAATTTTCCTAAAGGCTTCTAAGGTCAGTGAGAGCAGTAAAAGTCTTTATAATGACTTGTAAGAAGTACAAGAGGAGTGGAGAAGAGAGTCATTAAATTTTACTCCATATTTAAACTCCAATTACACCTCTTGTACACCATACTGCACCAACTCTTATATACTTAGAATCCTAAAACTGATAGAAACCTAACCAAGAGCTAATCCATAAAACCGAGACTTTTAAAATTACCCAATAATCAACTCAGGAGGCCATCTATGTTTTAAAACCTACTAACACTGATGATTATGTAACCTCCCTAACTAAAGTTGAAATGGATGTTGGAAAGTTTAATGATCGTACCCCTTATAATTAAACCATTAGCATCAATCATAATTGACTCCATAAGTCAGGATAACGTTTTGAGATTTGGTTGAATTACCTTAGAGTGTACATAACTAAACTAAATCCCAATACGAAACGTTAATACAATAAGAAGCACGATTGATTGTTAAAGGTTATATTCAAGGATAAACCAATTATCAAAGAATCTTCTTACCTATATTACAAAAGATTTCTTTAAGGATCATTATTTTTCTAGTAGCTTACAATAGTTAAGAGCTACATTTGATGAACATTAAAACAACTTTCCCTAACAATCGGCTTACATTTTTATATGTTCATAAAACAACCTAAAAGTTATTAACTGAAGGTCAAAGAACATTTAGTTTATAAGTCAATAAAATCCATATATAGGTTAATGCAAACATCAAAATATGATGAAATATTTATACAATAATTTTCATCAAAAACAAGTGGATTAATGTACTTACCTAAGGATGAGTGGGAGCAACTAAAAACAAACTTGTCCTTATATAGATGACATTCTTCTAACAATATATATTACATGAGTCAAAGCATCTTCACACATACTTTGATATTATAGATCTCAGAGATATTCCTTACACATGTAACAAACAGTATTTCTCTACTTTAGAGGATAATAGGAACACGTAGATTATTTCCTTATGCTTCATTAAGTAGAAGCCTTATATAAGTTCAAGTATATACTCGTTTAGATATTACTCAAAATTGCAACACACTAGATATGTCTAGATTAATGTGAAGCATCTAAAAGAGTACTAAGATATCTTTAAAAGAAACGAAAGACTTAATTTAAAAAAAAGTGAGAGTTCAAACCGATAGATTACTCTAAACTTTTGTCATATTCAAGATAAGAAAATGTAATTTTCGGGATATATTCTTATGTCAGTAGACAAATCTATCTCATGGAAGAGTCATAATGAATTGATAACAACAACCTAAGTCATAACGACATAATATGTTGATTAATTACAACGTTGTTGTCAATAAATGTTGTTGAACATTTATTAGTGAACTCATAAGTTTGTATTAAACTCCATATAAATTATATATTGAAGACTTATTGTGATAAAGTCAACTACCATGTTTTCTCAAACAGTAGCAGTTTGAGAGGTGCTGCATTAAATTTTGATATGAAATTAATTATTCATTTATGAACGAATTGAGGAATCTAAATTTTCGTATCGAATACATTCATGATATGCTTAAGGATCCGATAAATAAAAGTTTCACCCATAAATATTATGAAAGCGCTTATAATAATGACGGGTTACTGATGACTATGCGCAACTGCATATCATACTGTGAATGATTAACTATTAAATTCCTCATCAGTTTTGAATTGTATGTCTCTTAATATGTTCTGCATGCATAATGACATATAGATAAATTATTATACAAATCAAACATTTTAAGGGCTTACTTGAAAATTTTGATCATAACTACTTAGGTTTTAAATAAGGACTGCAGTATGATTAATGGGGGTCTTGAGCTGATGTTCAATTCAATGACTGTATTTCTATGCTCCATTTTAAGTTTAAAACTAAATGAGTGTTAACTCCTGATCAGGCTTATCTAATACTCATAATAAATGATTACTCGGCCAAGTGGGAGAATGTAAAAATAATATATAATAATATATATTTAGATATGGCCATTATAATCATTTATATTATAATAGATTAAAATATTAAACATACCTTATTATATATTAGTTTGATAATTGTTGATGGGCCATATTACCTATAATTAACTAATAAAGAGTTTCCGCTTGGGTGTATATATAGAGAGATAAATATTAACATCATAACCAAATCACACACACATAACAATTTTGTGTGCCTCCTCACTCATAAAACCGGGTTCCTCTCAAGAACCCTAACACCATCCCTAACTATACATCCTAAAGGGGAACTCAACCAAGATGACAAACATGTCGACTATCTCATACTCTGATGCGATTACTATTCTCCATGTTGTAACAGGTTCATAGGTTTAATATTTATCATGTTTTATATTACTTACATGAAGAACTGATCAACAAGAACTGCTTGGTCCGTCATCGCAAAAACAAGTTCTTGATGTATCCTCACTTCTTGCAGCTTATTATCAATGATCTGATTCCTGATTTAGTCTTTGATCCGACGTTGGTAAATGATGTGATGGTTTTGGATCACATGTCGGAGGATACGATGAAACCAATGAAGACGTATTGGAAACAATCTCTTGAGGACAGGCCGAAGTTTAAGAGGTTGATAGGTCATTTGGCGAGACCTAATTATGAATTTCCATCTAATGATCGTTGGATTCACGACGATTCTGATTCGGAATGTGAAGATGGATCAGGTGGGAACAATGTCACACCCTCAAAATCCATTAACGGAGTTTTACCGTCAGAGGGTGTGAACTAACAGGATCGGAATCATCAGTTATAATCAAACCATAAAACAAAGTTTCAAAACCATGAAAACGTTTACGAGTAAATAAATGCGGAAGCGTAAAAATCTTTAATCAAAAGTTGCGTCACGCAGGACGACTTAAAACCAATAGTAACCGTTAAAAATAAGTTTGCATGACAAAAGTCTTTTCAATCAATGCATGTTCCTAAACCGCGCGCCCGCCTCGGCTACCTGAGAATAACATACTAAAAGTGTCAACACAAGGTTGGTGAGTTCACAAGTATATAAAATAAAACATTTAGCGTTTGCGTTCAGCGTTTTGCGTTAAGCGTTTTGCATTAAGCGTTACCAGATAGTGTTATGTCAATTATATATCTATAGGTAGCTAGCCTATAAAGCAAGTATTACTAAGTGTTCGACACCGAAGCTGTCATTACTCGGGTTGTCACGGGCTTTAGTGGTCGAACCCCTAGGTGGTAACGCACCTTGGGTCACAGCTTGATCCGTCAGTTTGTGAGCTAAACGGATCGCTTGTTGAATAGTGGCTGGTCTGGAAGACGTCACCATGCCTTGAATCTGCGGTGCTAACCCATCAATGTACATTTCAATCCTCTTACTCGGCGGATCCACCATCCGCGAACACATCACAGCCAACTCGTGAGAACGAGTAGTGTAGGCTTCGATTTCTGAGCCCACCATCTTCAGTGACCAAAATTCTGACTCTAACTTCGAAATCTTCTCTCTCGGACAGTACTCCTCTCGTATCATGTTTTTGAACTCCTCCCAGTTCATTGCGTTAGCCAGTTCCAATCCAAGGATCTGCACGTTCGAATTCCACCAAGTGAGGGCAGAATCCTCTAGTGTTCCAGCAGCGAATTTGACCCTACTGGCCGGGGGACAGTTACACATCTCAAATGCCGACTCGGCCTTCTCAGCCCAACGCAGGAAGCCTATAGCTCCCTCAGTGCCCTTAAACGTACTGGGCTTGCAGTCAAGGTAGTTCTTGAAGGTACACGTTCCACTCGGACCTCCAGCTTGATTCTGAACATGTGCGGCTAGAGCGGCCGCCGCATGGTCGTTCAGCAGAGTTTGGAGTTCAGCTGCAGTCAGGTTGATGTTACCACGTCCTTGTCCAGCGTTTCTTCCGGCCATTTCCTAGAATCACAGTATAAAATGTTAAACATGAATTTTTCTTTCATATACAACACACCATACATGTAATAAAAAGATAGGTAAGAAAGAGATAAGAAACAACATCACATCACAACCATATATTAATCTAATTAATAAATCATGATTAAAACCATTGTATTCGCTACAAAGTATTTCCAATCAATCCTTAAAATCATAGAAAATAATAGTTCGGATGGAGACAACCCCTCCATCTAGGTGTCATCATCACTAGATGTCATCATCTGAGGACACCTCTGAGTGTGCCTCCTCCTCAGCCGGTTCTTCCTCCGGTTCTTCTTCTGGTTCCTCCTCGGGATCCTCCTCAGGCTCCTCTTCGGGGTCTTCTTCAGGTTCTACTTCAGGCTCAGCCTCAGGCTCTGCCTCAGGTTCGGCTGCGTTCCGAGCAAGTTGCATTTGTAAGACAACGCAACGCTCTAAAGCTATTTCGGTTCGGGTCCTTGCTACTTGGAGTTGCTCTTGCAAGTCTATCATCTCGGCTTGCATCTTCATCTGTTGATCACTAGCCTCTTGCATTTCCTTCATTGCTGCTGCCATGCGGGCAATCTCCTCCTTAGTCTCGGTTCCGTCCTTCAACAGTCCGGAAACGTTCGCTCTCGTATAGTGCATGTAACCCACGTCACGCTCCAAGCATGAAACTACAGCTGAGAGAACTCGCTCTACAGTTTCGGTTATGGGTGGTAGGGTGTTGGGGTAAGCAGGGTGGTTCGGGTGAGGTAACGGGGGAACTTGTTCGCGATAGACCATACGTCTGATCATGTTAGGGTACCAATCCCAGCTAACGTCGTTTTCGTATATACCTCCGGATAGGCGGTACCTCTTCGGTGCGGGAGCTTCGAGTTCCGGGACTACTCGAGGTGGCGATGCGGTAGGTAACTGCGGTTCCTTCCCGTGAGCATGCGTCATCGAATCGGATGATGATGAGGGTGGTGTCGACATTCCTACAGGTAAGCCGTGTATGCGTGCGCGTATGAGTGAAAGAGGTAAAGAGATAAGATTACAAGACTACACAAATCTATGCAGTGCGTATTATTATAACTAATGGGTCGTCGCGGTTATAGTCTAGTATGCATGCAGCTTCTAGTTCGCTATAACCAATGGCTCTGATACCAATCTGTCACACCCTCAAAATCCACTAACGGAGTTTTACCGTCAGAGGGTGTGAACTAACAGGATCGGAATCATTAGTTATAATCAAACCATAAAACAAAGTTTCAAAACCATGAAAACATTTACGAGTAAATAAATGCGGAAGCGTAAAAACCTTTAATCAAAAGTTGTGTCACGCAGGATGACTTAAAACCAATAGTAACCGTTAAAAATAAGTTTGCATGACAAAAGCGTTTTCAATCAATGCATGTTCCTAAACCGCTCGCCCGCCTCGGCTACCTGAGAATAACATACTAAAAATGTCAACACAAGGTTGGTGAGTTCACAAGTATATAAAATAAAACATTTAGCGTTTGCGTTCAGCGTTTTGCGTTAAGCGTTTTGCGTTAAGCGTTACTAGATAGTGTTATGTCAATTATATATCTATAGGTAGCTAGCCTATAAAGCAAGTATTACTAAGTGTTCGACACCGAAGCTGACTGTTTATCAATTTGCCTTGCCACCAGGTAATCCAGACCATGGTATGTGTTTAGCCAAGATTACACCTGCTCGACCTCCAGTCGAGTTTAGCGTTGGGTGGGGTTTGTCAAACCCAGTAGTACTACTCAACAATGACTCGCTATTCCCAATATTAAACGGCTCGATTGTGAATGAAGGACTTTTAGTTAACGCGTTTGCCACTTAGTCTTTACAAGTGATATATAATCTATATTAACAAAATCTTAAATGCGTTTCGGAGTATGTTATCTCCCCCAAGTAGAAAGCGTTTAAAAACAGTTTAAAAGGGGAAAGTGAAACTCACTGTTTGCGAAGAAATTCCCAAATTAAATCACCAAGATGCGCGTCACAGAAAAACTCTCTCTAGCGTTCTAAAACAACAAAGAGATTTTTCTAAGTGTCGGAATATTATCGAGTCTCTAGACCCGGCACATAATACCTATGCACATAACATGTTTCGTGTTTCATTTGTGAATCGTGTGTGACTTTAACAAGTGTATTTGTGATACATTACATGTGTAAGCAATTATATACGTGTCATGTATTCATAAAGTGCATTACTAGCAATTACTCCCCGTAGAGGCATTTTGGTCAACAAGTAACAATTAACTAGCCATTATTCCCCATGAGGGAAATTTGGTCAAATCATGTCAATCAATTAGCAATTATTCCCCGCAAGGGTATTTTGGTCAAAACATTAACAATTATATAGCAAGTATCATGTTTCATGCATTTTCACACAACTCAGCAGCTAGTTTCACCGAGACAGAAATTCTACTTGAAAGATTGTACTATCCCACCGATCATAGCATCACAATTAATTTACCAAAAATCATCACAAAAGCATATATGTCTTAGGTTTCCAGAACATATTTTATTATATTTTTATTCCACATTGGTTTCTCACAATAATCAAATCATTACAGCAAACTCATAACAGTCAAATTCATGCGCAACAGAATGTTATTTGCAATTCCCGTTAAACGAAAAATCCAATAAATGCAAGACCACTTGGGTTAGGTTCTAACTCAATAAGTCAACTTCCAGAAGTGGAACCAACCCAATTGGTCTCGTAGTTCATGAGATATAATATTTACAACACAACCTAACAGCAGGTCTAACAGCTCAGCTTTGCACAACGTTTTTGTAAAATCATAAAAGTTAACTTCTACTTGTCCAAAAATTACAAGTTTATATTCTCTAGAAACTAGACTCAACCTAGTTTACTGTAGTATCAATAATATCAACTAATTTTCAACTTTACACTTCGTTACAGTCACTTAAACATCAATAACACATTCTGTCCAGAAACTGTTTGCATCCAAACTCAACATATTAATATTCTATGAACTATCATGCATTCATATAACACTCTAGACTCCCTAAACACCATCCATGCACATCAATTACACATTACATACATGATTAGGGTTTTTGTTTGAACTCAAATCAAAGACACAACAATTAACATGCAACAATATTCAATCTAGTTATCAAATCATCATCAATCAACAACAATCATATTAACTTCATACATACACATGAAATCGGCAGCTAGGGTTTGCAATTAACCCAACAAACATCAAAATCAAGTAACAAGGATGTGTAGGATAATCAATTATACCTTCCTAGCACCTAGTTCTTCAATCAAACACTTGATTTGAGGGTTGTATGTGTGTGTATAGTGGACGGCAGCCGTGTGAAGCCAAGGGGAGAGGCCGATCGGACTTGTGGGTTTAGAAATAGGTTAGGGTTTGGTTGTTAATGATATATTTATAAACATACAAGTTACACTCAAGTCCCTCCAGTTTCCAATTGTTGTTTTTCTAACTTAAATAACTAGTTTACATCTTGAGTTAACGTTTATAACCATGTTATCACATAACACATAAGTCTAACACATAATTATCACATAATTACTGTTTTGACGTTTTTCGTTTATTCATCAATCGTTTGCGTCAACTCGTTTGCGTTTCGGTGCAATTCCCGAAAGACTACACATGTAGTAAGTGTTAAGCGTCATTTAAACCCTAGTTTAAATGTAATGAAGTGTGCATTACAGATTCAATGATCTTAAGTTTGAATTGACGGAGTTGAGTTAACGGAGTTAACCTGAAATTGACGATTGTCACAAACAATGATGGAGGTGATGGTGGTGATGGTTGAAATGGTGGAGATGGTGGTAGTAAATTTTACGTAGCTAGTTCTGATGTTGCTCAATGGAAACGAAAGGGTAAACCTCTAATGCAAGGCAAACCTAAGAATATGAGGGTTCACAGGGGTAGTGGTGTGGAGATTGGTCCTTTTGAACCACGGTCGTCGGTTCCGCAAAAAGTACTGGTGGTTTCTACTGTTGTTAGTACCCCGGCTATTAAATTGACGACGACGGCATCATCTGATTCGAGATTCACTTCGATTCCACAATCGATGTTGTCTCCAATGCCGACATCTCATGCTACAACGATTGCTACTAGTCCAACACCAATTTCTACAAGGATGCCACCTATGGACTTTTCTTATATGTCATTGAATCATCCACAAGGCCCTATGCAGCTACCTCCTCTAACATGGTTCAATTTTCCAGTTCCTCAACAAATGGCATTGTTATTTAACCTAATTCACCTTCAAGAGAATCAAATGGTTGCCGCTCGTCAGTTCCAAGAGCAGATGAGCCTGGATCAACGCAAGATGATGAGCCACGTCTCTTATTTCTAAAAATATAATCATGAATTTCGTGCCATTGTTACTGCTCAATGGGAGAAGCTGAAAGAGCAAGAGAACGTTATCCTTCAAATCACGTGTAAATATGATATGTTAAAGAAATTGAGGGGTAACGACGATGATAGACCTTGATGCTGGTATGAGCAGTGGTGAGCAGAAACAACATACAGGTACATCTGCTGGTGGTGTTAGTACTGAAGGGGATGACAAGCAGTTGGTAGTGTATCAAGACACTACTAACGTGAAACACATCGAGACGATCAAGGCTAACACGATTCTATTTATGGACAACGAATGTGGTGTTTTCATGAGCACGGCTAACGCATATGAGATCAAGGAAGGAGAATTTATTGATTATGCATTATCCCGAGACCAAATCTCATTACTGCTTGGTTTGAATGATGAGGAGTTGGACGCGTTGGAAAATGAGGAGGATGTTGATGTTATCAATGACGATGAGGTGTTCGACACCAGTATCCCATCTCAGGAGACGTTGTTTAGTTTGATGACGTCGAGGTAGAAGATGTAACAGCTGAGGACTATCCTGATCTATACACGCGTACCAATGTTGATCATGGTATTCCATTCTTCACTAAAGAACATGTATAAGCAGCTGAAGAACATCTTGAAAAGAATATGAATAACAAAAAGAAAGTACAGGGATTGGGTTCGAGTTCAAAGGATTCTTTATTCGAGGGTATGTCTAAGGTACGCAATAAGGCTCGACTGTCTAAGCTTATTGAGATTTATAGATATGTGGATAAAGAAAACCAGAAGGAGATCAAAGCATAGACAACGGCTCACCAAATGAAAACATTCAAAGCTGTGAAGACCGTCAAAGGTGATATTGTTTCGTGGCTTTATGATTTTGATCTTAAAGTATGCATCATTAAGTGGGAACACGGTGTACAGTACTACCAATATATCACCGATGTTCTTACTTTACCAAGGTGGGATGTACGAACGTTAGCAAACAGGTCGTTCGTGAATCGTGGTGGAAATCATGTGGCAGGATGGTTTCATCATCAACACCTACTGTTTAAGGTAAATCATGGTTTTAAGTTATTTAAACCACAGGTTCCGACGAGAAAGTACATCGACGAGATCGATCCAAGAACAAGTTGGAGAAAGCTGGTGTTGAAGGTAAAGTCGCCGCGGACGACGAAACGAGTACCTGTGAAGACTTTACCCCAAAGTCTTTACAATACTTTCAACTGGTGGTATTACGACAACTACACTGGTAAGGCCGTTAATGTACTCGGTAGTGGATTAAAGATGGATATCATATGGGTTATCGATCCGATGTGGTTAATTAATTTATCAGATGCGGACAACTACACACTATTCAAGAATGAAATCTGTTTTGCTGGTATTAAAGATTATGAACGTGTTATGCAATTCCAACGTGTCGTGCGTGTTTGCAACGCGTTAGGAGTTCATAGTTGTGCATACTGGAGACGAAGAGATTCAAGTGATCGAAAATAGAGAGCATGAGACGATGGGGAGTTTGTTAGTTCATTGTTTGTCATCTCGGTCTTTGTTCATCATTGTAATTTATCTTTATTAATGTACAAGGGCTTTTTGGTAATTTACCAGTCCATTTATTAAGTTTATGTGGCCATTCGTTAAGGATGTTTAACGAATGAACCCATACGTTATGACTATTGACCATTCGGTAAGGTTGTTTAACGAATGAGCCTATTCGCTATTTATGTACCATTTGTTAGGGATTGTTTAATGAATGAGGTATAGCGAATGACTCATTCGCTATACTTTAAGTTATGTTAGGGATTGAATACGAATGATCCTCATTCGTTATGGGATATATAACGAATGGGATTATCTTCTATATATACATGTACCCTGATACTTAAATGAAGAAGTGTGAATTATTATTATCAGAGTGTCGTTACTCTGCCCAATTTGTCTCTCAACACACACACACACATGCACACTTCACATAACGTATTACAGATCAATCACCTATAACATATCATAGAACTAGATCTGTATTAAAGTATAAATTGAAATCGATTCGTCTGTAGTAGGAGCGTTGGGCGTGAAAAATGGGGTTCCGCCACTGATTAGATTGAGTGTAAGTATTTATAAATTTGAAACATATAGACTTGTCACATCGTGTAAGTCAATTTCTTGCATTCACTATTGTTTTAGTATTAAAATTTATATTTGTTCATGTTGCATCTTATTTTATTAACAATAACAAAATAAGTGTATGCTTAACAATAATCCCAATGCCAGAAAAAAATGCATTAGTCCTTTTGGTGGTTTATTTTATTTTATGAACGTTTTTCTTTTAACTTTTAAGAGACTAACTGCATCTACAGAAAATCCACTTTACTTTCATGTTTATGTCAATTTACTTCAAGAAATTATTAAGTAATCCTTTTTATCTTTCTTAATTTTGTAAATTTTAAACTTCGTAGTGCTTGTAGTATATATATTTGTAATTATGTTCTTATGTATAACATATAGTTTTTTATTTATTTATTTTCATATAGGTTATTGTATTAATTTATAAACAGACAAATCATTTGTAGCACATATTTTAAAAGCTAGTTAATAGTAATAAAAAATGAAAATATTCTTAAAAAAGTATAAATTTCACGTGTTTATGGACCACTATATGTCTCAAGCAACCCTAAGTTGGCACTTTATATATTATTTCATCGCCGCAATAATACAAAAAGGTGTTGGAGATAGTTGAGGGGCACCATTCCGAAAATGGCAACATCACGGGTCCCACATGCCAATCAATACCAAAACATAATTCCAGTTCATCAGAAAAACTAGAACCTTCACACACAAGGAAACAAACCTAAAGGGGTAACTAAATTTAACCAAGGAAATGCATGTTTACTTCACTCATAATTTTTATATATAGTATTAGATTAAATTATTATTTTACTTGTCATTCAACTATAATAGTAAACTTAGATATCAACTAATATTATTATTATTTATTAAATTACTAATATTACTAACAAAGTTAAAAATGTAATTTTAAATATTATATTAAATGAGGGTTTTAATTATAGTTTATATTTTATGAATCAATAAATTATGTTATTACATATATTATTAAATTTAAATTTTTACTGTATTTTTTAAACCACTCGTATATTACACGGGCTATATCCTAGTTAATACATTAAGTAATGCTTTAATTATTCCATAAATAATTTATTTTTTTATTTATGGGATTAAATAAATAAAGTTATACGTTAAGTAATGCTTTATGTAATGCTTTAATTATTCTCCATTTTGGGAAACGACAGAATGTTATAATTCTCTCCATTTTGGGAAACGACAGAATGTATTCATGTAATGCTTTAATTATTCCATAAATAATTTTTAATCCCACAAAGTTCCAAACACGAAGAAATAGACCTCCCTATGTCTATTGCCCATTAGAAATTAAAAAATATAACATCTTGAGATAATAATATTTGACAATTTTTTTAGTTTAAAATAACTTCTTCTTTCTTATATTTTTATTCAAAGGTCCATCTATTACTAATCTTATATTTTTGTTAAGTGTCAATTGTTATTGATGGCTTTAGACCTTTAATGGTATCGACTAAACAGTGGCGACCTAACTATTTAAAAGACCTAAAGTTAATTAAAAATTTGAGGGTCTTTTGCATTGTCTATATTCAATTTGCAATTTTGAAATTATTTTACAATTTGGCCCATTAATAAAATTTGATCCATTAACTATAAAACAAAATCCAAACCTATTTTCTTGTGTCAGACTACAAAATATATATATATATATATATATATATATATATATATATATATATAAAAGTAATTTGCCGATAAAAATTTATCCAACTTAAGCTTTGTTCGGTAACTTTGATACAAAATTGTCTTAGTACAAAATTGCGTAGGTACAAAAAATCCGTTTATAATACAAAATGCTAGAAAGAAAATTAAATAAAAAATACAAACCACAAAAAGTGCACGGGCGGTAATGAAAATCACAATTAAAAAAATAAAATGACTGATAGTCATTTCTAGAACCATATTGAAAGTAAGATCTATAAAACAAACTATTATCAGTAGATGCCTAACAACTAAAACGTGAAAAAAAATTTATAGTAAATAGTTATTTCAAAATTCTGCACTTGAAGAGTAATGAAGTTGAACATTATATATAATGTTGTTGTTGGAATTGAGCACGGGTGTAATGGTTCGGGGGGGGGGGGTGCGGTTCTTACCATTACACTACAACAAATGAATTATAAGACAATAAAAGGAAAAATAATATTATATGTATAATAATAATTGTTATTATTATTTAGAAACAAGGCCTCAAAATTTTAGAGACCTAAAGTCCTAACTTTGCTTAGTTGGTTTGCTGAGCCAGCACCGCGACTAAATTAGACTATGGCATAATCAATAGCTTAACATAAGTAACTAGGGCATGTTCGATGTCGTAATCATGACTTTTATTTAGGTTAACAAAATTAAAAACATGCATAAATGTAACGATTTACTTAGAATGAGTGTGTATATTTGTGTGAAAACAATATTTTCATGTAACTAATGAGTACATGTACATTACTCGAAGATATTCATATGGCGGTTGATTTTAATGAAGTTTATGCTTAAGTGTTACGCGGACAAGTAATGCTTCTAGCTTGTTAGTCATGGAATTGTACATGGAATGAGATATAGTCATTGTGTCACATATTCACATTACATTTGCTCTATGTAACATCCTAAAATTTTGGTATTTAATACAAGAAAGTCGCGTTTAGTTATTGGGCCTAAATAATTAATTAGTATAAATAATGATCATGGACTTGGACTAATTAAGATGGATTAAAGGGAATGGGCCTTAGGTCCATGGGCTTTAACGGATATAAATATCCTCTTAAACCACCCTAAAACCCTAAATCCTCATTTCTTTCCATCCTAATCTCTACACACTCAAAAACACACACACACACCTACACTATATATATACGGCCGAGAAAGGGGTAAGATCCGAGCCAAACAAACGTTGATTCTTGATAGATCCGAGCTTATACACAAGATATATACAAGATCTAGAGTCCATAACTAAGCCAACAAACACGAAAAGGTACGTTTCGATCTTAAAGTTTACGTTTTTATAGATGTTTAGCCTTGAAACTTGAGTCTAGAATAGATCGGGGATAAACGAGACATAAAGTTGCAAACTTGATGATAAACATGAATGTAATGAACCCGAAAATGGAAACGGCTCGATTAAGTGAACCCTTGAACCTAATTGGAACGTTTTAGCTTAAAAAGATTAAACTTCACGATTCGTTTGGGTCAAGCTTAAGCCGCAATCGGACTAGGGAACGGTTGGGGCTGAGGCCGAACCATAATAAGCGAACAAAGGTCGTCAAACGCATGTTTTGAGTTGATGAAACGAACTCCGACAGCAGCAAGCTGCTGTATAACTTCGCTGGGTATAAGTTCGCTGCTGTATGAAGTTCACTGGGTGTATAAGTCCGCTTATGATCAACTTCGCTGTGGACTAAGTTCGCCGCCAGTTAAGTTCGCCAGATACCATGTTGCTGGTTATAACTTCGCCTAGTGACAACTTCGCCTGACATATGTTCTCTTAAGGTTAACTTCGCCAAGTTAAATTCGCCTAAGGTTAAGTTCGCTGATGTTAAGTTCGCTACTAGCTAAGTTCGCTTAAGTTAAGTTCGGTAACGAATCGGATTACGAATCAGACTTAAATCGTTATGAGGAATGAGTTAACGAATTAGAGAATAAATTAAAATCCTAATGAAAAATACACTAAGGCAGTTAAGGTAAATATAATTTTTCCAAGCTTACCTGGCAGCTCGACCTCAGCCAAGGGCTCTGCCCCTTGGACCCTGCTAGGGGCTGCCGCCCCTAGACCCCGCTGCCAGGGGCGCTGCCCCCGGACCCCCGTTCGTTGTGGGTAATAACTAAGACTAGAAATACAATGTGAATAGTAGTAGTTAATTGATACGTGTAATTATTATACAGTCAGCCGTGCGCAAACTGAAGAAAGGGATTGCCATTAACGGTGAACATAACCGCATTCAGGTGAGTTTCTAGCCCCATTTCCTTGTTATGTTTTCGGGGCTGTGTGCATACTCGACGTGATTTTTAATACATTTATCCTAAGTGATAAGTGTATGCCTTATGTGATTATGTGAAAGGTAAGAATGATTGCTTGCCGGTACGTGAACGATCATCGGATATTGCACGTACTGTCAAGCTATAATGCTACGTATGAAATATGAATGACATGAATGTACGTTATGAATGAATGTAAGAGATAGACAGGTAGAAAAGGGACCAGACCCTAATAATATCTGTGATGGTAGGGACCAGACCCTAATAATATCTGTGATGGCATGGAACAGACCCTAATAATATCTGTGATGGTAGGGACCAGACTCCAATAATATATGTGATGTTAGGGACCAGACCCTTATAATATCTGTGAGGTTATAGGGCGGAAGGCTCTTTAAATAGGATGGAAAGTTACGTAAGACAAGTAAGTATGAATAATGTACACCCCTTCGGGTGTGTGTGCAAGTATGTGAATCGATTGCATGTTGTATGATTAACTAGAACTCACTCAGCGTAGCTGACTTTTAGTATGCATGCATGTGAGTAGAATGAGGCAGCTCTGTTGAGGGGACACGTGGCATTGAATAAGAGGCTGGCATCAGAAGGCTCAAGAAGTTTAAGTTTAATGCTTTGATTTATTTTGAAAGACGAGATATTGTTTTAAGACAAGATATGGTTGTTATGAAATATTTTATGAAAGTTTTTATATTCCACGAATGTTTTAATTAACTCTGATATTTAGAACTGCGTTTATGAGTAAATCCAACACCAAATGTGGGGCACCTGTTACGGGGCCTTACAAGTTGGTATCAGAGCAAAGTTCGAGAGATTTAAGCATCCTATATGGTTAGACTCGAATAGAGAATGGGATTTAAGTAAGAAAAGAAAGAAGATGCCAGTTCAAGATAGCCATGTGTCACTCAAGCAAGCTCAGTAAGGGTAAAGTATATGGTTAAATATGTATGTTGATGTTAGCTTAATTGCTAAATTAGGATATGTGAACGATAGGGATAGGATTAATTGATTGTTTTGATTGACTAACTGTTTAAAGCAGAACCATCACAAATAGACTCATAAAGGGAAGTGTATAGGACACGGAATGTAATGTGATCAGCTAATCACAGCTGGCCACTGTTATTACCTGTTAGCCTTACTATCCTTGTACTAAATAGTTCCTTGAGTGATGACATTTGTGTTTTCCCTTTTTAGAATACGATGGCTGGAACGGGAGGCGATGTAGGAGCTGGGGTAATTGCGAGAACTGAGGGCCCCACTAGACGTCGTGGCAGGCCTCTTCGTGCCCAACAACCTTCGACTGAGACCGCTTCCAACACAGGAGATGAAGGAAGCGCAACTGGAAGAAACCCTGAGAACAATGAAGGGGTTCAATTAGATCCCTTAATTCAAGCCGCTATCGTTCAAGCTGTAGCCACTGCCGTGAAGAACATGAACCCGGAGAGGTCTGCTGGAGACCGTGAAAGAACTGCTGGAGGGCGGAAGGTGATGGTAGGAAAGACGATGAAGATGAGGGGGAGGCTTCGAGTGTTGTTAAGTCTGTGAAGGCCGATGACAGGAAAAGAGGCCGAGGTGGGTGCAACTATAAGTCCTTTAAAGGTTGTGACCCGCCGAAGCTAACTGGTTTGGGAGACGCCATCGCTACTCTGCAATGGATAACTGCCATGGATAAAATTATCCGCATTAGCGAGTGTCGTCCTGATCAAGCTGTCGGTTATGCCATCCAATCATTTGAAGAGGAGGCGATGTATTGGTGGGAAAGTGTGGAGCAGAGGAAGACCCAGGATGAGATCAAGGCTCTGAGGTGGGACGATCTGAAAGAACTGGTTATGAAGAAATTTTGTGCTGACGCCGAGGTTGAGAGGGCGGAGATGAAATTCCTGAACTTGAAAGCTGGGGCGATGACACATCGTGAGTACACCACCGACTTCAACCGAATGTCTAGTTTGGTGCCCGAAATGGTCAACACTGAGGCTAAGAGAATCAAGTGTTATGTGCGGGGATTGCCACAAAAGTCCACATGCTAGTCAGGGCAAATAAACCTGCTACTTTTGACTCTGCTGTTGAACTCGCAGAGATGGTTTATGAGGACCTGGCTGCGAATGATGTTGTAGGGGAGGAGAAGAAGGACAAGAAGTGGGTCGCTCCTGTTAAACGACCTGGTACTCAGTTGTGGAACTCCAAGGATAAGAAGCAGAAAGTGTGGGAAAAGAAATCGTGTAAGACATGTGAAAAGATGCATGGTGGTGAGTGTAAGTGGAGTAGGAGTTCTGATGTTTGTAACAAATGTGGGAAGAATCACGGTGGAGAATGCAGGATGGGGTCTAATGCGTGTTATAAATGTGGGAAGGTAGGGCATTATGCCAATGAGTGTAGTGCGAAGCCAGTATGCTACAAACGTGGTAAGACAGGCCACATGGCGAGAGAGTGCACCGATGGTGAGGCTGGAGGTAGTGGGAAGAAGGATGCCGATCAAGCTAGGCCAAGAACTAGAGCCTATATGCTGACTCAAGAACAAGCCAAGCAGATCCCCGATGTCGTCACAGGTACGTTTCTAGTAAACGGTATTTCCGCTTCTGTATTGTTCGATTCGAGTGCAAACAAGAGTTTCGTTGCCACGCCATTTACTAAATTAGCTAAAATGAAATGTAGCCGAGTGTCTGAAACCTTTATAGTGGAAACCGCTAGTGACGCCTCGGTTAAAATAATAAAAACGGTTAAGAACGTTAAAATAGAATTAGAGAGACAAGAGTTCCCTGTTACCTTGTACGTTATGACCTTAGGAGGGTTCGATGTGGTATTGGGGATGGATTGGTTGTCTGAGTATGAAGCTCAGATAGTGTGTAAGAGTAGGATAATAAGGTTAAAGTCCTTGGTTGGTAGTGCGGTGACGGTTTATGGTGATAAGGAAAGTTATGGGCTTAATGTCATTTCGATGATACAAGCCGAGGGTTTGCTGAGGCGAGGGTATGGTGCCTACCTGGCGTATGTTGTCAACGCTACGGCCGAGATGAAAGAAATGAAAGATGTTCCTATCGTGTGCGACTACCCAGAAGTATTTAATGAGGATCTTCCGGGGTTGCCACCGAGCGAGAGATAGAATTCCAGATAGACTTAGTACCAGGAGCCCAACCCGTCGCGAAAGCGCCTTACCGTCTAGCACCATCCGAGATGAAAGAACTGATGTCCCAACTACAAGAACTCCTCGACAAAGGTTTTATAAGACCAAGTGTTTCCCCGTGGGGCGCACCAGTGTTATTCGTGAAGAAGAAGGATGAAAGTATGAGAATGTGCATAGACTATCGCGAGTTGAACAAGCTTACAGTAAAGAATAGATATCCTTTGCCAAGAATTGATGATCTGTTCGACCAACTGCAAGGTTCAAGTTGGTTCTCACAAATAGATATCAGATCAGGCTATCATCAGCTGAAGGTGAAGGAGCCAGACATCCCTAAAACAGCGTTCCGAACACAGTATGGACACTACGAGTTCCTCGTAATGTTATTCGGTCTAACAAATGCTCCCGCAGCATTAATGGACATGATGAATAGGGTGTGTCGGCCAATGTTGGATAAGTCAGTTATCGTTTTCATCGACGATATATTGATTTATTCAAAGAGCGAGTCTGATCATGCTGAGCATCTGAAAGAGGTATTGGAGACTCTGAAGAAAGAGAAGTTGTATGCTAAGTTTTCGAAATGCGCGTTCTGGTTAAGGGAAGTGCAATTTCTAGGTCACGTGATTAATCCTAAAGGGATTACCGTGGACCCAGCTAAGATTGAGGCAATAACGAATTGGAAGACTCCACAGAATCCGACTGATATACGAAGCTTCCTAAGGTTAGCTGGCTACTATAGGAGATTCATTGAAGGTTTCTCCAAGATAGCCGCACCGTTGACCGGTATGACCGGTAAGTCGATAGTATTCAGTTGGGGTAAGTTTCAAGAGGAAGCTTTCCAGGAGTTAAAGAAGAGACTCACACAAGCTCCAATTCTTGCTTTACCCGATGGTGACGAGGATCTGGTTGTTTGTACTGATGCTTCGCATCGAGGGTTAGGTTGCGTGTTGATGCAACGAGGGAAGGTGATAGCTTACGCGTCTAGACAGTTGAAAATCCATGAGAGTACTTATCCGACGCATGATTTAGAGCTAGCAACAGTAGTGCATGCTCTCAAGATATGGAGACATTATCTGTATGGTACTAAGTGTACTATTTACACAGATCATAAAAGTTTAAAGTATTTCTTCGAGTAGAAGGAATTGAACATGAGGCAGAGAAGATGGTTAGAGTTGATAAAGGATTACGACTGTGATATTAAGTACTATCCTGGTAAAACTAATGTGGTCGCTGATGCGCTAAGTCAAAAGAATGAAGAAGTCCTTGCAACAGTGAAGTCATACCAGTTGATTATGAACTCAAGTCTCTTTGAAGAAATCGTCAAGGTACAGTCAGAAGGGTTGGTAGATGAAGGGCTAGTGAAGAAGGAAAGGATTTTCGGTTAACAAAACGAGCTGGTGGAAAACACTCATGGTGTTAAGACTAGGTTTGACCGTATGTGGATTCCATGCCATAGAGATCTCAGAGATTGAATCTTAGATGAAGCTCATAAGTCAAGATATTCGATTCATCAAGGAGCTACTAAGATGTATCAAGTTTTGAAAAAAGACTATTGGTGGCCGGGAATGAAGAATGAGGTAGTAGATTATGTCAGTAAGTGCTTAATAATATCTGTGATGGTAGGGACCAGACCCCAATAATATCTGTGATGTTAGGGACCAGACCCTTATAATATCTGTGAGGTTATAGGGCGGAAGGCTCTTTAAATATGATGGAAAGTTACGTAAGACAAGTAAGTATGAATAATGTACACCCCTTCGGGCGTGTGTGAAGGTATGTGAATCGATTGCATGTTGTATGATTAACTAGAACTCACTCAGCGTAGCTGACTTTTAGTATGCATGCATGTGAGTAGAATGAGGCAGCTCTGTTGAGGGGACACGTGGCATTGAATAAGAGGCTGGCATCGGAAGGCTCAAGAAGTTTAAGTTTAATGCTTTGATTTATTTTGAAAGACGAGATGTTGTTTTAAGACAAGATATGGTTGTTATGAAATATTTTATGAAAGTTTTTATATTCCGTGAATGTTTTAATTAACTCTGATATTTAGAACTGCGTTTATGAGTAAATCCAACACCAAATGTGGGGCACCGGTAACGGGGCCTTACACTCTAGGCTTTAAATTTTGAAATTTTTAGACACGTGATAGATGAAAAATAGCAGCTAGCTTCTCACTTCCCGTTATAGGACTAAGTTGTCTTCTTTCTTACCTTCGTTTCTTAAAAAACTCTGCGTCGTTTTGTAGAACTTGTTTTTTGTTTTTATTGTTTTAGCAACATTATTTTGTGATTCGTATTGTTTACTTCATGTGTAATTCCTATTCCATATCTATTTTGCATGTTCTTTGATATATTCATGTTGAAGTACAATATGGCCACTAAGGTGGTGTTTGTTTTTCATTAAAAGCACTTCCTCACCTCTTTTGTCTGCGTCGCGCATACCACGAGCAAACGTTGTGCTCTGCAGTGTGTTTGTTATTTAGAAAACATTTCATTTAAAAATGTCTCTGCGTTCTCTTCTCCTAGAAGACTTGCACCTATGACTTCTAACATCTTCTCTTCTTCTTTTTCTTTTTTCATTAATCATATATAACAAAAAAAACATCTCCTCTCCAACCCTAGCCTTCTCATCTCCTTCTCCTCTCCAACCCTAGCTCTCCTCCTCCAGAATCGTCGTCGCTGCCGCCGACCTCTACTCTTCCACCTGAACCGCCGTCGGCCTCTCTCTCTCTCTCTCTCTCTCTCCAATAAACAGCTGCCGCCGGCCTCATATCGCGGCTTACCGAGGACAGTTATCAACGATTGAAGTTTTGATCCATGCGTGTCCTTTGTTAATCAATTTAAGGAACGGGTTTTCAAATGCCTACTTTTAGGAGACTCGAACGCTAGATTGCTCTTATGAAACGGTTAGTCGGATCGAAGGTGTTTAAAATTGAAGAAACGATTAATGATGTGGCTAATGAAGGAAGAACACCTCTTCATTTAGCTATGACTGGTTCAATACCAGTTTTAAGATTTATAAATGTGTTGTTGTTTGATTATTGTTAAAATTGTAAAATTATTACTAGTTTGTTGTTTAATAAATTTTGTAGTTTTTTTGTAATTGTTAAGATTTTTTGTTAATTTTGTTAAATTGTTATTAGTTTGTAGAAAGTTTAGGTTTGATAAATTATTGTTATTAGTTAGCAATCTTCAGACGTTAAAAAACTAACAGTCTTTTTGTTGCAAACTGCAGTGGTTTGGTCCACCTCTTCTGTTACAGATGTTTGCAGATGTGGTCCACAGACTGCAGATATTTTACCTCTGAAAAAACAAACAGCACTTAAAACTTCTACGAAGCATGCCTCTTATGCACAACGAAATCAATAAATTAAACAAAATCAACAAAATATAGTTAATTCTTCAACATTATAAATTATATATATGTATTAATGTATGATTCTACATAACTAGTTTCAAATTTGTCATACCACCTTGTGCTTATCTTTAACATCAATCTTGTGCATTTAGTTTTCAAGGGTAAAGTTAAAATACAAAGGATTTAAAATAATGAGAAGGGTGAGAAGTAATCTAATCTATTGATTTAGATTTGAATGACTAAGACTAATTTAATAAATAAAAATTGATGAAAATGGCATGAAGGTAATAACCCACATTTGTTGACTTTCTCTCTGCACATTCAAGACACATGTCAATTCCCCCATTATTTTAAAACGTCCATAACTTTTTCATACGAAAATTTTCTTTAAAAAATATTAACCATAATAACAAGCGTTTTTTATCTTTAATATGAGTATCATATTATTATATAAAAATAAAAATAAATTAATGGGTTTTTTAATTGTGTTTTTTTGTTGTTCATTGTGTGTTTTAATTGAGTTTTCATATGCATTGTATTATAGATTTTGATCATTGTGTTTTTTAATTGGTACTCATATTAAAGATAAAAGTTAAAACCAAGATTACATCATTGTGTCTTTTTGCTCGTCATTATGTTTTAGTCAATGTTTAATACGTTCCTTGTCTTTTATTCAAATTGCCATAAGGCATTCACTTAATTTAAGAAAAAAAAAGTATTACGTTCATTGTATATTACGTTCAAGTCATTGTGTAATATGTTGTTTCCATTGTGTTTTACGTTTAAAGTCATTGTGTTATATGTATTCACCATTGTGTCTTATGTTTTAGGTCATTGTGTTATACGTATTCACCATTGTGTTTTACGTTTCAAGTTATTGTGTAACATGTATTCATCATTGTGTTTTATGTATTAAATAATTTGTTGTTATTTTATCATTATTTTTACATATTATTATTGCACAATGGTGTTATTAGTATTTAAAAAAACATAATGATGAGTTGAAAGACACAATGACGAAAAAAACACAATGACAAAAAAAAGACACAATGATAAGCGAAAAGACACAATGGCGTGCGAAAAAACACAATGGCGTAATTTTTGTTTTAAGTTTTATATAACAAAATCATACTCATATTAAAGATAGAAAACGCTTGTTATTATGAAGAAATTTTATTTAAAAAAATATCATACGAAAAAGTTATATACGTTCTAAAAGGATGGGGGTATTAACATGTGACTTGTATGTGGAGAGAGAAACTATGTACTATTACTTTTTGTAGGTCTCGTGACTAGTCGTCTTGGATCAACCTCTCAACTAGTTGGTGGAAACAACTAGCTAGGACCGAGATCTCGGATATTGTGGTGGTGTTAAGGGAGGCCGAGAGTTAGAGAAGAGGGAGGAAGAGAGAGTTTGTAGGTTAAAGAGTATATATGGGTGTCTTTTAAACATTCAACTTACAAATTTGGTCCCTAATCTTTTACAATATTATGTTTTTAATTTAACTTGAAACTAAATTCACACCCATGATTTTTAAACGACTATAGCCTTTTCATACGTTAATATTTTTATAAACAAATTGCACCATAAAAACGAGCATTTTATTCTCTTTAATTTGGATATGATATTGTTGTAATTTTTTTTCATTTTAATAAATTAATATGTTATGTAGCGGTGTTCAGTGTCGGTTTTGATGGTTTTTAAGTTAAACTTGTGAGTCCAACCGTTAATACAGATTTTTTGTCGTCCAAAACCAAACTCAACCATTGAAAGTTGAAACCGAATCGTTACTACCGGCTTGGTTCCAGTTTGGTTTCACAGTTTAAACTTTAATAATAAATTTAGTTTAAAATAATTAATAATTTAACACCAATTTTAACTAAAAACCAACATAATATGATACTTGAGATGATAATAAATTAAAAAATGATAATTTTAGCCACATAAATGGTAAATATTAATGGAATATCTAGGACGTGAAATAATAACAACAAAGATTACAAAAGGAATCATATTGCAATTAGGTTAATTTGAAGTTGTATAGCCAAGTTATTTGTAATAAAAATATTATGTTCAATTAAATTTTAACTATATCTAATATATATTACAAAACATATCTAATAATTAATAATAAAAAAGATTAAATTGCATTCAACATTTATAGCCTGGTCTGGTTTCATATAGCTGGTTGCCGATATAAACCGCGAACCAACCGTTCATTACGTTTTGAAAATTTTGAAACCAACCAACAAACAGAAAGTAAAAAAAGAAAAAGAAAAAAGTAAGTCAAACCAATGACCGATTTAAACGATATCAAGGTTTTAACCGAACCATAAACACTTATATTTGTACGTGATTAATAGGTTCAACACCCGCTGCATCGCGCGGGCACCCGTCTAGTGTGACACGTGTGTGTGTGTGTATATATATATATATATAGGGAAAGGTTAAAATAAAAACTCACTCCAGTTGAGAAAACCCTGGAAACCTATACTAGCCATTGATCTTCATGAATGGATGGTTGAGATTGGATGATATTAAAAATTCTCATTTTGTAATTAAATAAAACATAAAAAAGATACAAAAGGACAATCTGGACATTTTACAATTTTCGCTTTATGTCACTAATCAAGGACAACCCATCAGATCAAAGCCATATATATATATATATATATATATATATATATATATATATATATATATATATATATATATATATATATATATATATATATATATCTTTTCATTATTCAAAACTAATACATCCTCTCTCTTCCTCCATCTTTCATTCAAAATCAAGGACCTCTCTCTTCCTCCATCTTTCATTCGTAGATCTGCCCGTTGTCGTTGCTGGATGTCACGACCACCGCTGTTGCTGGATGTCGCAGTTGCCGGATGTCGTTGTTGCCGGATGTCGCCATTGCCGGATGTCGCAGGTCGCAGATCACAGGCACCGCCAAAGCATATCGTTTTTAGTTTTTTTTTCTTTTTAAGGTACCATGTTGACAGAGTTTAGATCTGGTCGTTTTAGTATTTTAGTTTTTATTATATTCTTGGAAATTTTGTTTAGATTTGGATATTGTTTTACATCTTTTGCAATTTGTTATTTTAAAGTAGAAAATGAGCTTCATTCTTCTTTTATTGTTGGCCCTTAATAATATTTAATTTTTTTTGGTTTTGTTGTGATTCTTGAAGAAATCTTGAATTTTGTACTACATCTTTAACTTATTTGTACCGGAAAAAAAGATGGCGGGGTGGGGTGGTCTTTAGAGTTTGTTTTTTAAACGTATGTTACTGTTGTCTAGAAACAGATGTTTTTAACATGCGAAAACGTGTAAGGCCCAGTTACCAGTAGCCCTACTTTGGTGTTGGATTTACTCATAAACATAGTTCTACAAATCAGAGTTTATTAAAACTTTTCGTGGAATATAAAACAACAATCATTTGTTACAAAATATTAAATACTTTCTTTAGAACCAACTTAAAACATCATATCTTAATCACCATTTCTTCCGTCTTCAGATGTAAGCCGTTCAATCCATGTCATGTGTCATCCTCATGCCTTCTCGATAAACATATACACCTGCGCGCATACTAAAAGTCAGCCACGCTGAGTGAGTTCTAGTTAATCAGGCGACATACAATACATACACATATCTTACATACATACATATCTTAACCTTGTATAAATGTCCATAAGAGGACGTCACATAATATCTATTAAAAGAACTATTGCTATTGCCATACTATTTATATTCTCCATAGAATGACATTATATATATATATATTCTCCATAGAAGGAGCATCCTATATACTTCCATAGAAGGAACACTATGCTTTCCATTAAAGAAACACTATGCTTTCCATCAAAGGAACACTGGGCTTTCCATTAAAGGAACACTATGCTTTCCATCAGAGGAACACGGGGCTTTCCATTAAAGGAACACTATGCTTTCCATTTAAGGAACACTCTATATATTATCCGTAGAGGGAACTCTATATATAAGTTATCATTTAATATCCATATAAGGAGACAATCATCGCTATTCTTGTCAATACATGCAATATCCGAAGATCGTTCACGTATCGGCAAGTAATCATCCCTGCATTACATACAATATCCATATCTTTATTTATAACCTAACGGTACATGCAATATCCGAAGATCGTTCACGTACCGACAAGCAGTCAATTGTATCTAACACATATATCATACATGGCATACACTTACCATTTAAGTGTATTAACTGTCACATCGAGTATGCACACAACCCCGAAAACATAACAAGGAAGTGGGGCTAGAAACTCACCTGAATTATGTTACGTTCACCGATAGTAGTTATTCCTTTCTTGAGTTGTTCACGACTAACTGTATAACAATCACATGTATCAATTAACTATCACTATCTATATCGCGTTTCTAGTTTATTCATAACCCACAACGAACGGGGGCCCGGGGGCAGCGAGGTCTAGGGGCGGCAGCCCCTAGCAGGGTCCAAGGGGCAGAGCCCCTGGCTGGGGTCGAGCTGCCAGGTCAGCTTGGAAAAATTTTATTTACATTAACTGTCTTAACACATTTTCCATTAGGATTTTTAATTACTATCTAACTCGTTAACTCATTTTCTATAACGAATTAAGCCTAATTCGTTGGCTAATTCGTTATCGCTTCACAGTCTAATTCGTTACAAAATCCTCCTACATTCACTATAACGAATGGCCTAGTTCGTTATCTCAATTAAAACGAATTGAGTCGGATTCGCTAACTGATTCGTTACTTTATCTTCATCTGATTCGTTACCCAGACACAACTTAATTCGTTATCTGAATTATGACGAATGGTGAGTAACGAATCGCTTGATTTGTTATTTGAATCATAACGAACTGGGTAGCTAATTCGTTATCTTGACAGAATGAATGGGAGATTAACGAACTACCTGATTCGTTATCTTAATTATAACGAATCATCTAGTTTTTATCCAGACTTTGACTCAAGGGTCAACGTCAAAATCGTCAAGAACAATAACAGTCAACATATCTTAGATCTGCAATTAAACCTTCAATTCTTAACGAAATATCATGATTTTGGTATCATTGGAATCGTCTATGCAGCGCCTACAAACCTTAACCATCAAATCGGCCAAACATCCATGTTTAAGGGGTGCGATTTGTGCATCTAGTTACGGGTTATATTATGTTAAAAATTAACCTATCAAATGCTAATCAAATTCAGTAAGGTTTGTTTCATTAGATTCGTTTTAATCATACTAACACAGATCTATGATTTCCCAAACCAAACCGAACCTATATGAACGATTTCTAAATATAAACGTACCTTAAACGAGTCGTTCTACAAACATGAGATGGTCTTGATGTTGTTTAGGTTTGACACGACGATCTAGCACCAACAAGCTTCGGATCTTGGCTCGGGTTAAAGGATGGTGTGTGTGTGTTTCTCAAGGTGTAGGCTATGGTGTAGTGATAGATAATAATGGAAAGGATTAGGGTTTAAGGGCTATGGTTTAAGGGCTATTTATACTCCCTTACGCCCATGGGCCTAAGGCCCATCTTTCCTTTTTGGTCCTTAATTCCATCTACTTAGCCTACTTGAACCATCTTATTATTACGTCATCATTTCTCTACCAATTCAAGTAAACTTTTCCACTATTAACGAATAATACATTAAATATTATTCTTGGAAATTTAGAGATGTTACAAAACGTATGTTACGCCTGTCTTCAGATTTTTAAATATGCAAAAACGTATGTTTTTTTTGCACCAAAATGTTATTATTCAATTTTTTTATTTATCTGTTTCACCAATATTACTAATAAATTAAAATTTTAAATCCTATATTTCCAACTTAAAACAAAATGTCAACTAATTTACTAATGATTATTATTACACGAATTTTTTTTAAAGAAATTTAAATCTTTTATCTCCAATTTAAAACAAAATGTCAAACAATTTATCAATGATTATTATTACATAGACTATTTTAAAAAAAACTTTTAAATGAATTAAAAAAATGTGTATCATAATAATTTATAATTGTTTACCTTATGTCACAATCACTTTTTCTCTCTTACACATGTCCTCACACACACACAACAAAATATTTCTCTTTCATACTTTCTCTTTTTCTTCTATTCTCTCTTATTTATTTTATGTCACATCATTTTCTCTCTCTTGCAAATTTTTTACTTTATATCACAATCTCTCTCTCTCTCTCTCTCTCTCTCTCTTCACAATTTTAAACAATTTTGCATTTTTCTGGCACTCTTTAGAAATCTATCGCACAACAAGTTGATTGCTTAGCAGGTTTCCGATCTGGAAATAATATAAACATATGTTAATTGTATAAAAAACATATGTTAATTGTTTAAAACATATGTTAAATTGTATAAAAAACATATGTTAGTTGTTTAAAACATATGTTATAACATTAATCGAACATATGTTTTTCGAACATATTTATGAACATATGTTTTACGAAAATTTTACATAGACCAAAATACACTTATTGGATTCTTATTGATAAAAAGAAAAAAATAATAATAAAAAAACAAAAATATAATTCTTTAGATCTTGAAAAGGAAAAGAAGAAAAAACATATCGTATAAACAAATCAATACAAAAATACACACTCATATGGATCCTTTAGATCTTGAAAAGGATAAAAAGAAAAAAAAAACAATCATTCTCATTACTTTTCATTACTTTATGTTACCATTACACTCTCTCTCCTACACATATCCATACATTTTTATCACACACTTTATGTTACCATCACACTCTCTCTCTTACACAAAAGTCACCATATTTTAAAAATATACATTTCTCTTTTATCTTAACTCAATCTAATCCAACCATCTTCTTCTTTTTCTTTAAGATATGAACAACCATCGGGTTTTAGGCAAACTCCGAAGGTGGTTTCCGGCCTAAGGTAACAGCGGAGGTAATATATGTTTAAGGGTAAAGAACAACCAAATACATTATATCTTAAACGAAAATACAATATTTCAGATCTTAAAAACAAAAAGAAAAAAAAACGAAAATACATCATATTATGAAAAAAAAAGCTATTAAATACATTCTTTAGATCATATCTTGAACAAAAACATTAAAGATCTAGCAAAACAAAAATAAAATTCTTTAGATCTTAAAAACGAAAAGAAAAAGAAAAAAAAACATTATATCTTGGAAAAAAAACATCAAAGATCAAAAGATCTATAAAAAAATGGGTAAAGAACTACCAAACATCAAAGATCTATCAAAGAAAAACACCTCCCGGAGTATGAAGTTCTCACCGGAAAAAGAGAAAGAGAAAGAGATGAAAAGAGAGAAACACGGGCGGCTGACACAACCATCGTTGTTGTCGGGTGCTAAATCGGAACCGAGATTTGAAGATGGTGAGAGATGTCTTTTTTTCAATAATCTTCCTAGGGTTGGAGAAAGAAAGAGAGTTTGTGAAGATGATAAGTATGTGAGATTTAGATAGGGTGTATCTAATAAACGACATGTTGAGTATATATGCCTTAAACACCCTTCAGATTTTAAAACATTAAAAAGTAAAAGATGACTATGTGGCTCAATGACAACCACACAAAAGAGTTTGCGGAGTTTTCTTAACTGGAGTGAGTTTTTTGTATGTACTTTCCCTATATATATATATATATATATATATATATATATAAGGAGACACTAGCCTACGTGTTCATCTTCGTTCCAAGAGCATAAAATAAAGAATAACAAAAAATAAAAACAATTACTTTCTAAACGTTTGTGTTGAATTCATATATAATTTTGTTTTTCACGGGTGGTATATATATATATAACTAACGAGACACTGGCCCACGTGTTTATCTCAATTCTTCAAGAGAGACCACAAGCAAAGTCGTATATAAATGAACAAGTAGGAATGCACCGAGACATCAAATGAAAGGGTCTCTTGCACTTTCAACTCCTAATATATTTTTGTGCTTTGTAGTGGGGTGTAATATATAATAATCTTGTATTTATAATTATAATGTGAAAAGGAGTCATTTTAGTCCACTAAAAGCCAACTGGGTGTGCTCTTTCCTTTTATTGATTGAACCAGAACAAGAAAAGGGTTTATGTTCAAAGAACCAAAAATGATGTATGCAGAGACTGACCTCATCTTCCAGACTTTCTCACCTGATGCTCAACAATTTTATGATTATGATTTTTCATACTCACACAAATCCAATGCTAGCTTGGTAATTCATTCCCAACTTGCACTTATTATTCTGCTGTTTAATTTATGTTATTGGTTTGAATGATGATGCTTTTGCCTTTGAATCTTGAACTGAAATGAAAATTATGTCAAATTACTTGGTGTTCTGTTTGTTTACTGTGAAAATTAGGCATTTGTTTTATTATGATAAATCAGCAAAACATGGAACTGAAAAGCTAGTTTTAACTGGTATTGCAAAAGTCTTGTTCTTGACTGCTCTTAGGTCAAACTTCTTTGTTTTATTTTGCTGTGAAATTTAAGTCAAATTTCTTGAAAATTCAGCAAAAGTATGTTAGAAAATAGAAACCCCCTTTTGGGTTTCATCAGAAATTAAAAAAAAAAAGAGTTGAAAGTAATTTTTAACTGAAGTTCTAATAAAATTCATGTTCTTGAATGCTCAAAGATTCATGCTTTTTTGTTATTCTAATTGCAGGATAGCTTGGTTCAGAGCTGTAACATATCAGACTATGATCTTGGTGGTGAAGGTGATCTTTTCAAGGCACCCGAACCGATAATCGAGCCGCCTGTAATCACGGTTGACCCGATGGCAGTGATCACTTGTGGAGAAGATGACCTCACCCCACAAGAACTGAATGATGAGTTTCTGACCAATGTTTTCCATGAATACAAAGAAATCTTGGAAAAAGATGCTGAAACCGAAACATCGCCACTTTCAGAGGTTTTGAACTATAAATTCACAGTTAAAACAGATGAAAGCTCAATTGTGAAAGAACATGTTCATCCTCCTGGTCAGATCCCAAAAAGTATGAGCTCAGACCGTTTGAATTCAATGGACCGGGCTCACGAAGCCCCTGTTAAACCCGGGTTTCTTGAAGTGAACTTTGAGAATGTTTATGGGATGCGAAGGGCCTTCAGTGAGGGAGACATAAAGGTTTACATTTTATGCTTAGTGTTTAAGATTTGATGGTACTATTATGATGTAATTGTGTACTAACACACAAACTTATATGTGCATGCATGTGTATAATAACAATAACAATAATAATAATAAAATGAACTTGACAGACTCTTGCTAATGGAAATTGGAACCATAGACATTCGTTTATCGGGCAACCACAATCAATAAGTGACCACATCGTTGAAGACCGTTGGCAAAAGCTTTCAAGATACAGGATCAAGAAGTCAAAGAGGAATTTTGGTAGGAAAATAAAGGTATTCTTTTGTCACACAAGGATTCCTAATCTTTTTTATTGGCTTGATTATAATCAAAATTGGTTTGACTTTTTTGTTCAGTATGCATGCAGGAAAGCATTGGCAGACAATCAGCCAAGGATCAGGGGAAGGTTTGCCAAGACAGAGGAATGTGAGATATGGAGAAAGTAATGTAAAAATACATAGGAAATGATTATGAAATATTTCTGGTCAAAGCAGCTTTCCCTAAATAAGATTTATTTTTTATGGTATGTTAAAATTAGATACAATAATAAATCTATAATCTTGTAAATTCCAAATGTTGAATCCTTGTTGTATAATACAGTTTCTGAAATGCTACTTCTACTGTTTATTATAAATCGAAGTCAAAACGATGAGTTGACCTTTAGAATGTATATTTATTTGGAGTGCGTATGGGTCGGTTTGATTCGTCTTATAGGATTGCTTTGTTTTTAGATTTAACAACCAATCGGTTCGGCTACAAGTAATTCGATTAAATTTGCTTTTGTTGTCTGCCCTGGGGCGTGCATATATTCATAGTAGAATAATAAAACACGGTTATAAAACTTTATAACCGAACCAAAGATTTCTCAATTTTTTAAGTTATTTTACGTTTAATTTATTATTTTAAAAAAATGGGGGACTTCATAGGTTTTCCACTCTAATCTTGATATTTTTATTGAAAATATGAAATGATGTGTAATGAAGATGTTACAAATAAGGTGATTTTTGTGATGTGACGTCCAGTCAGTAAATAAGATATTTTTGTTTTAGGGTTGTAGCCCATTATATATATATATATATATATATATAGAGAGAGAGAGAGAGAGAAATGCAATACAATAATTGTTTAACATACACGAATATAAGAATACTTATTTTTCATGAAATCGATCCATGAAATCACATCACAAGATCTCGAAATCGTCAATATATATCCAACTAATTATTGGTTCACCGAAATAAACAGTTTTGGATCGTTGA